>NC_136063.1:2127335701-2127743201 GCF_964261635.1 Lissotriton helveticus
CAAGCAGCCAGTTGTGTCAGATTTGGATGGCCAGCCAGGGGTGGCATAATACATGCTGCAGCCCCTGGTAGGCCCTGGGTACACCTATGCCCTGGGTACCTAAGGTACACTGTACAGGGACTGATAAGGTGACTCAGTATCCAATTAGATATGTACCTAGGGTACATGGAATCCATTTTAACAGAGAGAGCAGTGGGCCTGGGGTCCTGAATAGCAGGGCCCCAGGTCAACTAAGTCAGAAAACCAGCAAAACACCAGGCAAAAAGTTGGGGGCAACCATAGTCAGGGATCTACCTTCCTACACTATACTTGTAACATAGACCTCCTCAAATCTTCCACATAAACAAATTAGTAACATACAATGAAAATACAATTAAAACCAGTTAGCTATATTTCTCATAATTGACCTCGTCATATATTGACGTTGTGCATTTTATATTTGTATTAAAGCCCACATCTCATCTTTGTCATTGAGACCTTCTCTAGCTGTATTGTATTTTTCAATAAATCTGGCCTCAAGTTTATTTAATTTTCTCTGTAGGTCTTCTCACGCAGCGTTGGATATCACATTCAGAACTGACCAGTGAATGTCCGCCTCTGAATGGCCCATATCTAAGTATTTTTGTACTAATGGGGCCCCATGTACCTTACACTTAATCCTAGATCTATGTTGCAGTACTCGTTTTTTTATTGTTTGAGTCGTTTGCCCAATATAGAATTTTTCACATGGACATTTTATAGAATACACTGTGTTTTTGGAATTACAGTTAGAAAACACTTTCTGAATGTGGATCTGCCCATTTATATCAATTTCTTTGGTGTCTGCTGTAAAATTGCACGCTGAACATGATTGGCAACGATAATGCCCAATCACTGGGGGTAACCTCAAAAGATTTCGCAAGTCCTTGGTTGTTGACTTATTGTGGGTATTAGCTCTGACTAACTGTTGTCTGATGTTTTTGTCCTTTTTAAATGCAAATAACGGTTTTTCCAGACCCAACGGTTCTATCAATGACCAGTTTTTTTTGGATTATTTTTTTCACCTTATTTGCTTTAGGATCGAACGTAAGGACGTATGTAAGAGGGGTTTCCTTATTCTGTTCTCTCGGTGTCAAGAGTGTTTCCCTTGGCGTGTACCACGCCCTCTTAAGAGCGCATTTACCTAATCTTTTGGGGTACCCTCGTGCCACAAGTTTGTCATTCAATATACCAGCATTATGAAAATAGTCTTCTTTGTGGGTACAGTTCCTCCTAATGCGGAGGAACTGACCGTAGGGCAAATTTTCTTTTAACGTTCTAGGATGGCTGCTTTGAAAGTGTAATAGGGTATTGCGATCTGTTGGCTTAGTATATAACCCAACCGCTAATTCCCCATTATCATGTTGTACATAGACATCTCGAAAGTTTAATTTCTCCTGAGTTTTAGAAATTGTAAAGTTGAACTCAATCGTTCTTTGATTCAACCAAATGTGAAAGCCTTTCCTCCTTTGCGGCACACCCCTCAGTAAGTATTCAAACCAGTTAGCATTGGTGAGGAGGCCGAGGCTTAGAGCGTGTCTGTGGGACTAATTTCTGCAGGTCCTCTACTGGTGCTCTTTTTTTGTTTAGAGAGGATGAATTGTAATTGAAGCTTTGGAGGCGCTTTGTAGAGATCAGGAGTAACATTTTTGACAGGGGATGGGGAGACTGGTAAATCGCCAAGTTCTCCTCGCGTTTCGGGCACCTCAGAGTTCCCAACTGCGTTTGACGCAATATATGAGGCTTAAGTCTGTGATTGTTTGAGGACCCAGGCCATTATCATGCCATAGATTCTTCAGAGTTTGCAACGGCAATCTAGCACATTGTGTAAAGGCTCAAGACGGCACTGGTGCCCCCTGGATTGGAGTAGTTGTTCAAACTGTAGCTGTTTATAGGTCAAAGATTTTCCTGGGCACCTCAATGAAGGTAATTGGATCTAAGGGCTAAAGTATCGAACAATGTGGTAACTGCAGTGCTCACTCGTGGCTCGACAGCCGGTGCGCTCTCACTTCACCTGAAGCCATCAGCGTTATCAATTAGAGTGCTGTTACTACTCATATAGTTTCAGGTTTGTCTACCTTATTGAAGGTTCAAGCCTATTTGTGTCGATGAGGTCGGGATCTTGGTTATTAGTCAAAGAGCGGAACGGGCGGGAACATACTATTAATCTTCCAGGGCTGAGGTTGCAGGTATGTCCCCAGGTGCGGCACCCCTTCACAGGTGATATCCCACACTATTCCCGCCAAGGGGTCAGAGCGTTGAGGTACGCACCAGCCATGACACGCACCCGTTTCTCAATTGTTGTCTCTTCCACAGTTTTCCAGACGTCATCGGTCCAGTCAGAAATAGTGCAGCCGCAGCTCACAAAACTCCAAGCCCACCGACGTAATCAGATATGCAGGCCCGTTTGCCTCATAGAAGCCAGGGTCTCGATTAGTCATGATAGTACACAGAGGGTGGGAACACCCGCTACTCTAGGGCCAAGACTGCAGGCATGTCCCCAGTCCCGGCTTCTCCTCACAACTCTCAGTTCTCGCTCCTCCCGAATTGCATCTCAGTCACTTTGGGAGTTTAGCCCATCAGTTTCCCATGATCACTGTATCATAAGAAGCATCAATGTAATGCCTGTAGCCGTATATGGGCAGCCGCATCCTCCTCCTGAAGCTCCCCTCACAGCGGAGCCCGCAGATCAAGCGGCCATCTTTGTCCGCGGCCAGACCATGCCTCCCCACTTATTGAATTTTGAAGAGACCTTATCATATTTTTACACTTTTGCTTCAAGATGCCTTAGAAAATGAAGGTATTCCTACTATTTAAGCATGGTGGGTCGATCTCTCGGTTCGAGCACATTCATCTGCTACATTTTCTCTGGCTACTCACTTTCCTTGTACTTTGAGTTGCCAACATTACAATTGTTTGTGGGCAAGGTAGTTTTGGAATGTGGTTGCCTTGAAAATGTTTTCTTCCTGCACACCAAACATAGTCTTAAAGAGCTCTTGTAGATTGACTCAATGTGTGTCCTGTTTATTGTGTTTTCTTGCACCTCTGGTCTCCCTCCCTGAGGGGGTCAGGTGCCGTCTAAAATGTGGGACTATGCAGAGAATTGCACAGAAAGAGGATATGCGTCTGGTTATTGAGCAAGAGATTTCTGAAGTTGAAGACCTTTCCATTGTACAGGAAAGTATGTCTTTCAACTGATGTGCTTCTGCAAGTCTTGTATGCAGAATTGCCACCAAGTACTGGATTGTTCTGACTGGTGTTCAGTTTATTTGGAGGATTCAGGCGCTTTTTTGTGAATCTTGTGTGACCTTCTGACGAGTGCATCTTAATCACCCTGTAATCCAAGTATGCCTAGAAAAATAATATGATGCATTAGAAAAGTTGATGCCACTTCCATGTCGTTGGTTGGGGCCTTAATTTCATGGCCCATGCTAGGAAAACAGCAGCCACAGCCTGTCATAAATTAAAACTGGTAAGGAAAATTATCCCTTTCCTTCCAGACACAGCTGGAAAAACCTTGGTGGTTGCTTAGTTTTATCTTCCCTGGATTACTGCAACGGACTATTCGCAAATGCGCAGATTCGAGTGATTAACAAATTGCAAACCATTCAGAATGCGGCGGCCAGACTCCTTTCTGGAACATCTAGATTTAAATCTGTTTCAGACACAATAAGGAATTATCACTGGCTGCCGATTCGTAATTGAATCAAGTTTAAGACTTTGTGCATAGTTTATAAAGCACTACACAATCAAGGTCCGCAGTTTCTCAGGGCTCAGTTAACCCCATACACTCCCTCCAGAAATCTTCGTTCTGCCACCTTGAATCAGCTAGCGGTGCCACGGACAAAAACGGTTACCTGGGGTGACCGCCGATTTACGGTGTCGGCCCCTAAGCTATGGAACACTTTACCACAGCCCATTAGGACTAGTCCCTCACTCCTCCTCTTCCGGAAGCGCTTAAAGACCTGGCTTTTTAACCAATAAAACTGTAGCGAAAACACTCCTTGAAGATCGTGGTTGGTTTAGCGCCGAGATGCCTACGGGTATTCGTTCACGCTTAATAAATTTTAATAATAAATAAATAAATGCAGGGTCATCTTCAAGTGAAAAGTATAATTCTGTACTGAATCATCAAAAATGTCACTTACACTCCATCACTGAAGAGTCTGCACTCGTTGACAAGGGAGACTTCAACCTGCTTTATTGGAACCAGGCCACTCCCGACCCAGGGCCACAAACGCAAGAAAAGAGATGCGTTTCGGCTTTGTAACAGCCTTTGTCAATGTACCTCGCACCATTTTGTTTGATCAATTTATACTCATTAAAATCATTAACCTAAAAGAAATCCCCCCTGCAGTAATAACATTTTCTCAAAACAATTACCAAATACAGGCATCGTAATCAATGCTGTTATATTGAACTAAACTGCTGCGGGAAGTTCTCATTAGAAAGTAATTGTTAGAAACTCCCAAACGGCTACTATATGTATCCTGCACTGTCTCACATTCACAGCCTTCTAAGGTTGCTTACTCCAATGTATTTTAGGAAGCTCATATTTGACCTGCAGTATCTCGTATATCACAAATGTCCCCATTTTAATTCATTGCAAATCTGTGCACTTTAAATATTTGCATTCCAAAGTCTCTATGAGATATCGGAGACACGAGTAGCCTTCAAGTCCCATAATGCCTCATAATTGCTGCCAGGTGAGTGGATAGTAACACCATCTAAATTAAAAGTCTCCGATAACAATGTAGCCAGTACTGCATAAAGTCACAAATGCTGTTGAAGATGTTCATACTGTTGTACTCCCTCAGTAAACTGTGAGTCTCACCTTCACCAAATAATATCACAGACAGGGCAGCACAGTTAATTTGATACCCAGGAATCCAAAGTCAAATTAACTGTACTGCCCTATTTGCGATTTGCTTTTTGTTGTCTTTTTACTGAAGCTGAGACTCAGATTTTTAACTGTTCGAACTTCTTCAGCTGCATTTGTGACTTTATTGCAGAATTGGGGACACTGTTATCGGAGACTTTTGATTTAGATGGTGTTTTATCCACTCACCTGGAAGCAACTATGAGGCATTATGGGACTTGAATAGAACTCAAAATTGATAGGATGACCATCACAGACCAAACACAAACCTCTTACACATAACACTTTCTTTCTGACAGGCTTATTGCAGGCTTTATTCAACTCCCCCCATGTAAGACTGTTTGATTTCGGTCTTATAGTTGCGTGGTTTGCAGCTAAAGGTGCACAACATTTCCACTGAAAGAAAGAGATATTAAACATCTTTGGATTGGGGCCAAGGATTTAAGTTAAACGTCATCTGTTCAAATTCATTTTTAATTTCATTTTCATTCCTAGAGATGTCTAATAGAATTTTTATATTTTTTGTCTTTTCACATTAGGTGAATGAAGGTGCGCTTAATTTGACACATGTGCAGCAAGCCGTATGTCACAAAATGACCATTGAACATGTTCTACTGAGCACTGTTAAGTCTGGAAAAAATATATTGCTGAGAAAGTTTAAAGTGTACACTACCTTTGTAAATACCTCTGTTAATTGACTTTTCAATTCTCAAATGTACTGTGCAGACCTTTGTGTTTTTCCAGCTATTTGTCTTGCTCATTTTCTCTGAAAGAAATTAGATTATGTCTTGAGGGGAGGCGAGTGTTCAAGCTAATGGCATTCTTCTTAAATTGTTGTTACTGTTGTTACTGTTTGTTAATGTATATACTTATTGTCAGGCTTGTTTTAGTCTTTCATATTGCCTACCCCAATTCATTTCTCGAAATTGTTTTGTTTTTCAGAACTATATTCATGGAAGTAGCCAAGCTCAATTTGTGGCTGAAACACACATTGTGTTACTGTTCAGTATCCTTTATGGTTATGCAAGTAAGCCAGACTGCTAAAACTATACATAACCTTCGCTCTCCCCCTCTTACCCAATTCGTTTTAGAGCCATAAAGTCACTGTAGGTATACATTGTTTCTTTGGAGTGCTTAAACACTATTTTTGTTGTATTTTTGATTCCTTGGGTGCTCTTGTTATTGTCAAATGGCTGGGCTGCAGGTGTGTATGTGCTTGTGTCGATCTACTTGTCTTACTTTCCATGTAAGCCTTTCGAGGAGAAATTAGGAGAATGACACCAGTTGTACAGGCTGGTCCTTAATGCAGCTGCGGCAACAGAATACCATGAAATACAAACACTAAAACATTCCTGTGTCCTCTTACTTCACTATATTCAAGACCAGCTGCATTGCTTACGAAGCTATGACAACCAGCAAAATCCCATTTTGAACTTGAAGGTTCACCAGCTCCAGTGGCTCTCAACACCACCATAGTAGAGATGATAAAGTGTCAAAATTACAAAATAAGAAAAAGGCTTTTTCCGTCTACGGATTCAAGACTTGGAGCAATACTCCCCTTTCTATGAGGCCCACCCCAATAGAGCTTTAGTGTAGGAAGAGCTGAAGAAATAGCACTCCAGGAACACTAAACCATAATTTATGCCTTTGGACCTGTACAGAGTTCCAATGCCTCTGTCTAGGTTTGCTCTGTTTAATACCACGTACATACATTCATATAAATGTTAAATGAATTTACATTGGAGAAATGATAACCTTTATTCTGACCCTAATGCTAAACACAACTGTACATTTTATTACATGCATTTATTTTTTATTTCATTTTATGCAATAACAATTTTAATACTAAGTCTTACACCAAACTGTAAAATGTGATTAATTTATTTCAAATTAAATATGTTTAAGCTAATAACATTCTGTATTGCTAACCCTTATTTTTCGAGAAATTATTTCTCAATTACAGTAATAAGTTTCTCAAAAAAATGTACTTTTATGATATGAATTAGTTACTAATAATCCTAATTGAATTACAAGTTTTTTTTGCTGATTGCTTGGATGTGATGCTGTATCTCAGTAAATGCAGACACAGTAAAGGTACATCAAAAGTACTGGAGGGAAGTAAGTGTCATAGAATTGATAGATCAATATAAAGGTCTGGCATCATGTTTCTTATGTTGTCACTCATGAAGCAGATTGGCTCCTTCCAGCTCAAGTGTTCTAACTCTTCTGATGGTGTCAAACTCCTGCTGGAAATGTTATTGTCTTGCACAGTGAAGTGTTCAACTTTTAAATTGAATGAGCCTGAATTACTTAGCGATAAATCCCTCTGTTTGAAATGGGATTTTTGGCAGGCTAGGGCATTTGCCAAAGCCAGGCAGAAAGCACTACTCAAGTCAGTATAAGGGAGTTAGACTCCTAAAATAACCCCTGCTCACCCCCTTGTTAGCTTGGCACGAGCAGTCAGGCTTATCTCGGAGGCAGTGTGTAAAGCATTTGCACATAACCAACAGTAATAGTGTAAGCACAACAAAAAGACACCACACCAATTTAGAAAAATATCCAATATTTTTATACTTAAGACGACCAAAAATGGTAACATCCATAATACAGTTCTTAAAAGTCCACAGTTATCAAAATACACTTTCAAAACAGCTCCTTGATGACAATAGCTCTGTCCTGGGCTATCACGGCGTACTGAGCAAACAAATCCAAACAGTTCTGGCTGACTGCGGCATCGTGGGCCAGCTACGGTGTCGGGAAGACCTGCAAACAGTAACTTTTTGAAATGCAGGGCGTCTGCGACCTCTCGTTGAGCTTCAGAAAACACTGCGTCCGCAGGCGTCGGTTCCGGAGTCTTCGGGGCCCTCGAAGTCGCACACGTTGAGGTCGATCTCCTCTCTGGTGGAGTCAGCAGCGCTGGCGTCGGCAGGCGTCGTGTGCTGCGGTGCGTAGTGCTGCAGTGCGTAGTGCAGCGGTGCGGCATGTGGTGTCCTCAGGTCGCGGTGCGAGCAGTGGATCGGTGGCGACGTCAGATGGCGTAGTCAGTGAGACCAGGGTCGCAGTGCGAGATGAAGGCGGTGCTCGTCACGGTGCTGGCAGGTCACGATGCAAGCAGCGGCATCATCGTTGCTGAAGCGCTGTTGTCGCTGACGAACTGGAGTTGATGGTGCCGGCGTCGGTAGGCCAAGGCTGCGGTGCGGGATGAGGGTGGTGCGCCGTGTAACTCTACGAGCGGTGCCCTCGAACCACGGTGCAAGCAACGGCGTCTATTTTGGCGTGGAGCAGCATCGTCTGGGATACCAAGGCGTCGTCGTGAAGCGAGGCGGTGCGGGGTGCGGTGCCCACAGGTCGCGGTGTGAGCAACGGCTCGGTGGCAGGGTCAGCAGGCGTCGTCGGTGAAACCAGGGTCGCGTTGTGGTGGTGCCCTCTGCAGTGCCTTCGGGACACTGAGTCTTTGTGAACAGGGGGCAAGCTCTGCCGCATGCCCTTGGAGAAACTCACCAATTAGGTTGCAGAAAGTCCAGTCCAGTCCTTTCACTGCCCAAGACAGAAGCAGCCACTGCAAGTCAGCCCAGCAAAGTGGTCATTCTTCCTCACAGCTTCTCCGGCTCTTCTTTTTTGCAGTCTTCTTGATCCAGATGAGTTCTAAAGTTCAGGGGTCTGGGCCCCAATATTTATATTCCAAAATCCTTTGATCTCTTAGGCAGAGTATCTCTGTGCCTGGCCAGAAGCCCTAGACTATCTGGAGCCTCTCCTGCTTCCCAGCCTTCTGTCATTCAAAACCCAGACAGCCAATTGACACATTCCAGCAGAGGCACACGGGATGACTGAGCAAGAAAATACCTACTTTCTTAAAGTGGTATTTTCAAACACAATGTAAAAATCCCCTTCACTAAAAGATGCATCTTTAGATTCTGAGCTCAGGCATACAATTTTCCTACCTAATTCCCAGGGCCAGTTATGTTTATAAGACGTTATAAACAAACTTCCCATTCTGTCCTATGGGGAACAGGTAGCCTTGTAATAGTGAAAAACGAAATAGGCTGTAATTCACTATCAAGACATGCCACACACACCAGAGCATGTCCTACCTTTTATATACACTTCACCCTGGCCACAGCGGTGCCTTGGGCCTACCTTAGGGGTGACTAACATGTAGAAAAGGGAAGGTTTAGGGACTGGCAAGTGTGTGCACTGGCCAAGTCGACATGGCAATTACAAACTGCACGCAGACTCTGCAATGGCAGATCTGAGTTACCTTTTTAGGGCTACTTACGTGGGTGGCATAGTCAGTGCTGCAGACCCACTAGTAGAATTTGATTTACATGCCCTGGCACACTCAGTGCCCTTTACTAGGGACTAACAAGTAAATCAAATATCCAATCATGGAAACACCAATCAATAACACAATTTACACAGAGAGCATATGCACTTTAGCACTGATTAGCAGTGGTAACATGCCCAGAGTTCTAAAAGCAACACAAACAAGTCAGAATAAAATAGAAGGAAGAAGCAAAAAGTTTGGGGATAACCCTGCAAAAAGGGCCATTTCCAACACCCTCCAAACCAAAATCATGGTAGTGGGGTTCTCTGACTCACATTGTCGCCAACTCAGTTTGTTGTTCTACCAATACCTGTCAACAAAGCAAAATAAACTGAAAGTGGTAATGGACAATTACAGTGTAGTGAAAACATGTTTCTGACATCTTTGGATTCCAAAAATATGTTTGCTATTTTATTGTACATGTTTGTCTGGAATTTTCTAGACTCCAGGGCAGCTATTGCTTGACAAGAGCCAATAAAGGGAGAAGATCAAGAGAGGGATGCATATAAAGGGGAGCATATTACAGACAGAAGAGCAGTCGCATGACTCAAGAGAAAGAGATTCTTTTTTTGAGGTTTCACTGAATATTTATCAGACTGAACAACTATTATTTTTGCAAGGCTGTTCCATCAGGAACATGAAGCATTAGAAAACTTATACTTGTGTTTTTGTTTGTACGTTTTTGCAATTTCAAGGTAAGACCATCTTTACTTTGTTTGGATTTGGAGCCCTATGCAGTGATTTGTTTTCTTTAAGTGGTTAACTTAAATGAGTAGGTTTGAGCCGCTGTACCTAATCTGAGGTGTAGTTAAACACTTCTGAGTCAGACTAATGTGCAATGGCAGCCTGTGAATGCTAAAAATTAAGATTAAGGCTTTAGCCATTGTTCTCCTTTCCACATTGCTTTCTCATAACATAACAAAAGTATGTAAACCCATTTTTTATTTGTCTTCAAAGGGCATGCTAATTCTAGAGTTGCCTCCAATAAATCGAAACAGAGCAGGTGGAGGATTCTATGCTTCTTTGTGGTACAGGCCAGGAAGCTGTGGCATCCCTGACATGTAGCATTGCAGAAGGTGACCACTTGATCCCCTTCAGGAAACTGATCACAGCTTTGCTGACTTTACCTCACTTTCTCCTTATGGCTTAAATGCCCATTTTAAATTGTTGAGCACCTTCTAGAAAAACGTTGATGCTACTGGTGATGAAACCGAACTAGAAATAAAGAAAGTTAAATCTTAGGAAAATATGTGCTTAGACCGATAAACTTTACTTTATGCAATCAAATCTTCATCTTTTGGGGCAGTGCATAGAACCTAACCGTGTGTCAATTGAAGTGGAATGGGCAATTCATTTGTATCAGTTAAGCCTTAACCAGTTCTCCCAGATGGTGGAGTTACGTTGGGAATGGTTCTTCTTCATGAAGCTGCCACTTCTGACATGGACATCGGAAAGCGGAAAAGTGAGTACTCTTCTTAAATAAACCTTTAACGCCTCAGAGCAGGGTTCCACCTTATTCGTATTCAGATCTTTTTACATATCTTTTATTCTCTTATATATATCAACTACTTTGATAAATTATCGATTTTCCACTAAATTGTGAATGTAATGATGTGCATTTCGATTTTAAGCACAATTTGTCCAAATAAGTCCCTGTCCCCCCCACCCCAACGTTATGTCAAACGTGCAAAAAAGTTACTTGGTAAATGGCATAAACAGGTGATGAGGTTATGCTTGGTGGTTTTTCCAGGGGTTTAGAAGTGATAAAAAAAGGCCTAAATCCTTCATATTTTAAGTGCTCAGCTGAGTAGTGAAGTGGCTATGTCGTTAAACTACCCTTCACTAACTAACTAATTTGAACGAAATTGAACAAGTCTAGAGTGCTTGTTGGTTAATCTAGATATCCATTTAGCTCTGCTTTGAGCATACATATATTTCACACAACTGAGCTAGAATTCCACTATTTATTCTATGTCCACCTTCTTTCATTTGGCATTAGAAAAAGATTATCTGCCGTTTCTTGCATTTCTTAATAGATTGCTAGTCAGAGGGGCTGACTTGTCTACACTTTCTTGTCCCCCACCTCCAGGAAAAGAGAACTGTGTCCACCAGCCTTTTTAATTGCATGGAGCTGTATTGAGTATTTGTAATTAAAGTCTTATTGTAAGAAAAGGTGACATTTTGATTTAAAGCAATAACATTCCCAGATCAGCAAGATCTAATTCTCTCACCTACGATACACACAACACAGCACGTTTGTCTCAAAGTTAGATACATAAGGCCAGAAACATCAGACCAGCAACGGTGCTTTGTACAACTACACACTAAGGCGTTGAAATTGACTTACCCTGCATTTCTTATTTAATTAATCCCAAATCTCACCTGTTTACTCTGTCCTTCCACTTTGAAACCCTCCTGTTACCTTGTTCCTGCCGTAGAAATAGTGATTTCATTTAGATGTACCTCTTCTATTACTCTTGACAACCTTGCCTGAACAATGTAACTGTGCATGCGTGGCATGTATTGCCAGTCTCTTTCTTTGCTGCCCTCAGGGTCAAAGTCCACCCTAAATGACTAACCTAGATAAAGAAACTAAGCATGGAGTGAAATTCTGTAACTGTTACCAGTGGCAATATTTTCTTGGCTCTTTCGTCAATCCGAGCACTGGTCCAGGATTTTAACACTGTGAATCCTATATTAGACTAGAAAAGATGTTTAAGGTATGCATGAACTATCGTATTCTCGCTCATTTTGTGGTTAGGATAGGATAATTTATTTAAAACTGCAAAAGTACAGATTGTGGTATCAATTCTGTGCTTAGGAGCACTAGGGAAGGGATTCTGAGCTTGTCATTCCCATATTTCAAAAAAGATTTTGTTTTTCTTGGTCAGAAACATGCCAATGAAAGCAGACTTCAGTAATTCCAAGGTGTCTTCTGATCAATCCCAAGGGGAAAAGGTAGACTGTAAAACCGGTCAGAGGCAGTGAAATCAAAAACCCCTACCTGGTGAGGACAAAGAAAGGTGTAAGCTCTGAAGTGAAAAAAAGTGCCTCCTCTTAGAACAAAAACGTTTCAATTTCCAGATTGGATGTATTTGTTGAAATGTTGAAATTGCTTGGACAAGAGGATTTATCAAATGGTGAGCAGAGGAATAATGCACAAAACTGCCTCTCGCATCCAAAAGCTGTAGTTCACGGTCCAGTAGGGAACTGCTGCCTATTTTGGGGGTTCCCAAGCAACGGAATCCCAAAAGCGAGGACATCTGTTTCAGGAAAGTAATAAGATATAAAGTGGGATTCAGTTTACTGATTTCCTTAAAAAATGGTGTATAATTGGTGCCAGTAAGTGAACTGCAAGATGATTTAGATTTTCATCATTGTATTTCCCAAGCTTTTCATTTGAAGTCACATAGTGGGGGGCTCCTTTTGAGGACTTTGTAAGTTGTCTAATCAGTATCTAGTCACCTTAAAGCAACGCACAGAGTATGCATAAATTGGGTAGATTGTATGAATACGAGGCTTATGGCTGAATCATTGTTAAAGAGCCAGCGATGTAACAAATTAAACCATTCCAGTTGGAAACTGCCTCACTTATTATGCTGCAGCATTGAGTGTCATTTTCCTCTTTTTAACGGACTAATTATAGTATTGTTTCAGAAATGTAATTTGTGTTTTCAAATATTGGGAGAGTACCTGTAGGTACACTTTTTTCTGGATTATTGTATCCTAAATTCGGTTATATTTTTAATATTCTGTGTTTGCCATAATGTGGGGGACATGTATGATTACGTGTTGATTATTTTTATCTTCATCAAATAACATTGAGTTGCAATTTAAGCAGGAAATTAACATTTCTCATGTTTAAACTATATGTATTTATTTATAGTAGGCTAGTGTGCAAATCACTCAACTGAAATATCCTGTTTCGGGATAGAATCAAAGATTTAGTAATACTTTGTTAGCGGAATCCCACAAAGTAGAAGACAGGCTGTTATTCTTTTATGGTCTGTACCCACATCTATTAAACCTAGCATTCTTCATCTTGTTGTTTTCATTGATGGCTTGTGACTTACCTACTTTTCTCCCATTTCCATCCTGTAGTAATGTGCATGGCCGGCATTGGCTTGGTTGTATTATTCTTCAGCTGGTTGCTGTCTGTCTTCAGGTCGAAGTACCATGGGTACCCATACAGGTATGTAGATTTCTTGTGGCTTACTGGTATTTTGCAAAATGCAGCACAAGGAAAACTTGCAATTTGGTAATCTGTGCCCAGTTTGATGGTTGCATTTGTTTGCCAGGCTATCGTAAAATGCATTTTATATTGTTTTGCCATTTGTAGAGGGTGTTGCTGTCACTTGAAAGACGATGTAGTCCTTGTCCTATTATTTGCTGCTCAGGAATAGCATGCATCTTTAGTAGATTGGTGGTTGATGTGTTTCAAATTCAATCCGTATTTGTCACCCATGGGGGTATCTGGGCACTGGGGTGTGAGGTCTGTTGAAAAGCCAGGTCTTGAGGAAACAGCACGAAGAGACGAGCAGAAAAATGCAAAACAGAGGAGGGCAGAAAAGAGAACAAGCAGAAAAAGCTAAACACATGGCAGAAAAAAGAGCAGAAAGGGACAAACTGAGGCCAGAAAAATTAGCTGAAAAGGGTAAAACTGAGCAGAAGAGGGCAGAAAAATTAGCAGAAAAGGCCAGAGGGTAGACAAACGAGAAGAAAAAGCAAAACCGAGGTCAGAAAAACTAGCAGAAAATCCAAAACCGAGCAAGAAATGAGCAGAGGTGGCACAGAGGGCCGTAGGTAGAACGGCAGCAGAGGGTAGCAGACTGTGGGCAAGCTGGACAGAAGAACGATCTAGGGGGGAGCTGGCACGAGGACCTGCTCTGGTGTAGGAACAGTTGAGGGACATTCTTAAAGCTGCAAGTAGGCATTTTTGTATCACAGAAGTGTATATAGGAGAGAGTCCAGTGCTTAATTTGAGTCAGTGGTTTCCGGTGCTCGGCACCAACACTTGATTGTCAGAACTGCCCCTTAATTGTTGACACCTGGCACTTATGACAGTTGCCACATGGTGGTACTGTTTGTATAATTCAGAGATGAGCATAATAGCAATTGTTTATTAATTCAGTATGTTTAAAAACAACTAATACCTGCTGCACAAGCTATTTTTCTAGCTCTGGGGGCCTGGAAAAGTCTGAACTGTCACGCTTGTAGCATTGTACTGGTTAGTAGTTTTGTAGGTACTGTCATTGGCAATGCTGGCAGTGACAGTGGGTGGTGCAAGTTGCAGACGCCTCCTGACTAGAGCCCTGGCACTTATGTTTTTTGCAAATTAAGCACTGTAGAAGACAAAGCTGTGCTTCAAGTTAAATACCACATGACTATTCAATTACAATAGATTTTACAGTGTAGACATAGGAACTCAGTACGGAAAGGATGATAGAAATACGTCTGCGAGTAATTGTTAATTACAGCTGGTGGTAGGTGCCAACCATTACAGGAAATAATGATTTCCAGTAGTAGAATGCACTTGCTTGTTTACTGCTGGAGATTGCGTTTACTGCATTGTTAAATGTATCGCCACCACCACCAGTAGTCTTATTAATGCTAGCAGGAATAATACTGTCCACCCCTGTAATTGCAATGCATGTCTTCTCTGAGAGTGATTGTAGCCCTCTGCGATAACTTTATCCACCATATCTGTTAAATGCTTGGTAGTAGGTGTTCTGCTGTCTGTTTTGCCAATTCTAATGTGGAAAGACAATACCACAGGAGCAGGGTTCTCCAACTTTTTTCTGTAATAAGAGCTACTTATGGTCGATAGCAATCATCCTGAGCTATTAATAGTATAATAGTCAAGCAAAGTTTTGAGAAACTATTGACAGCACTCCTGTAAACAAGTAATCATAACCGTTAGGGCATAAATAATAGGCCCTGATTTCCAATATGTCAAGCTCTATTGGTTATAGAGTTATACAAAAGTTATTTAAATTAATGACACAATAATATCAAAATAAATCTTAGTCAACACAGGGGGTTCAAAAATATAGTCCACTTATTTCTCTTTCTTCAATCTTTATTCTTTCATTTTTCATAAAACAGGTATTCCCAGCAATAAGTAAAGATCACCAACACGTGTTTCGTCCTACACAAGGACTTTTTCAAGGCTTAAGTAGGCTAACCTGAGATGAATTAATGGCATCAGAGTGTAGCAGAACCAATCATCGTATGTTAATGAAGCTTAGTATCTAAAATTGAGATAAGTGTGGCACGGTGAAAAATGCAGCACGTAGTGGGCATGGGGGGGGGTTCTCCCGGTATGTGGCACCCTTCCCTGAGGTGAAAGGACGTCTCAGAAAAATACGCTAGTTGCAAAATATGTAGTTCGAATAAGAAGGGTAATAGCTACAAACGAGTTCCAAATACGAACACTCGATAAAGTGGTCCACAAAGTCAAGTAACAACCATAGTAAGTTTAGAAGCGACTAACGTCACATTTCTTTATCCAAAACGTCTCAAAGTCGCGACTTTGAGACGTTTTGGATAAAGAAATGTGACGTTAGTTCTCACGCTTCTAAACTTACTATGGTTGTTACTTGACTTTGTGGACCACTTTATCGAGTGTTCGTATTTGGAACTCGTTTGTAGCTATTACCCTTCTTATTCGAACTACATATTTTGCAACTAGCGTATTTTTCTGAGACGTCCTTTCACCTCAGGGAAGGGTGCCACATACCGGGAGAACCCCCCCCCATGCCCACTACGTGCTGCATTTTTCACCGTGCCACACTTATCTCAATTTTAGATACTAAGCTTCATTAACATACGATGATTGGTTCTGCTACACTCTGATGCCATTAATTCATCTCAGGTTATCCTACTTATGCCTTGAAAAAGTCCTTGTGTAGGACGAAACACGTGTTGGTGATCTTTACTTATTGCTGGGAATACCTGTTTTATGAAAAATGAAAGAATAAAGATTGAAGAAAGAGAAATAAGTGGACTATATTTTTGAACCCCCTGTGTTGACTAAGATTTATTTTGATATTATTGTGTCATTAATTTAAATAACTTTTGTATAACTCTATAACCAATAGAGCTTGAAATATTGGAAATCAGGGCCTATTATTTATGCCCTAACGGTTATGATTACTTGTTTACAGGAGTGCTGTCAATAGTTTCTCAAAACTTTGCTTGATTGTATGTGTATCACATTTGTGTTCACTAACGGCACCTCGAGGTGGTAGGTGCCTTGAGATTCCTTAGCACCCTTTTGTGGTTACTGTTTCTATATAACATACATTGTTGGATTTGTACTGAATTTGGAGACATTATTTTTGCTGTATAGAGTGTTGTGCGGACGTTTCCCTTTTGGGAACACTACCACCTGTATCTCTTTGTGCATAATAGTATAATAGTGACCACATCAGTCAACACTATTTTAGTTGCCACCATATGCCTAATTATCAGGAGTGATCACCTCTGTGCATCGGGCAGGGTTCCCAACAGTAATTTTAAAAAACCTTTATCAATTTTGGATGCCTTTATATGGGTAATATACAGCCAGATCTACAATGCCTTCAGCACCAAGTTAATAGTATTAGTAATAACTATCCTTAAAGCTGCACAATCTATCACTTCAATATGAGCTTTAAATATAGTTTGGAAATTCAATATTATTTGTTCAAACATTAGGTTATGAGTTCTGCGATTAAAAATGTTTTTTATCTCAAATACATTCTTTTCAATTTTGGTTTACATATATTCAACGAAGCAAAAGCTTCTAAAGTAATAGGCTTGGCTGCACACAGGAGTAGCACTAACAGGTAGTTGGAGAGCTACCAGAAGCTCACGAGCTACTCATTGGAGAAGCCTGCACTGGACATTGATCCTGGCAGACTGTGTTGATTTTGACTGAGAAGTCATGTCCTGTAGGTGGTAATGGTATGCAACAAGGGCCTTGATTTGTATTTTTCCTCAAGAGAGAAATATGATTGTGGATTATTGCATTAAAGGTTTTTATTGGAGGTGCCATTAATTACATTTTAAAATATGCTTGGATGGCGGTAGATGCAACACTTTACCACGAAGGTGCCCAAACCTCTGTCATTAATGCTTAAAGTAAAAACTACTTGTAGAACAAAAGCTTACCATAGAACACATGTGGCGGAGAGATAGTCAGAGAGCTCTTTTTAACACTGTACCAGAAAGAAGATTTTTTTGTTGAATAGTTTTTCCTTTAGACGTTTGACCTTGTAAATATTCCAGTTGACGTAGTGGATCCAGAAACTCTTCAAAGCAGTAGCTCCCAAGGGCTGTAGGACTCTAGTTGTGGTTTCAACTGCCCCTGGACATGACATTCCCAGCCTTGTATATGTTGCCACCTGGTGTACTGGTATAGTTTTCTGTTTTTCAGACCTACCAGATGCGGGTCTGGAGCTTCTCTTGGCATGCTAACAAATGTTTCCAAAAGGTTGTACTTCATCAGAAAGCTGAATGTCTCCAACTTACATGTCCAGGCCCAAGCATTGCTGCAAATGCTGTAAGGCAATGCCCCCTCTGAACCCAGTGACCCTTCTGCGTTATCTTGAACCTGAATATGATCCATCATCTGGCAGTGTGCGCTTCCTTGCATCAGAAGGCTATACAGTGAGGACATGCTCTTCTTGACCAAGGCATGTAAGGAGACCCCAAACTGTTATTTTTACCTCCTCATGTATGGAAACAGTACTTCGATAAGAATAGGAAGAATCACAAGAGGGACCAGCTTTTTTTCCCCCTATTTCTATATACAGGTCCCACTGTTGGGATAGTTCGGTAAGTGGTGACACGGTTCTCCAACCCTGGCAAATTGCTTCTTTTCTTAGGAGTCAGATTTCTGAAAAGGGTTCAACTGGAGTTCCAGCTCCTTCATCCAATGCCTCATGGAGTCTTTTTGTTAAGCCATGCTGGATCTGTATCTCTCTAGCTCCCAGGGGCCATTAGGGACGTGAAGTAAAAATGTTTCCATCTAGGTTCTGCAGGGAGATGGTAAGCGATCTGCTACACCCCCAGATAAATCAACAGTAAGGGAATGATCAACCAAAAGATCTTCCGACAAAAGTGTAAGCAGCACCTTAGGAAGCAGACCTCTGATTTTTCCTTGAAGAAACTGTCCTGCTCCAGGTGCTGTTCAGAGCCTCAACTTCATTCCCCTATGCCAAAACGTCCCTTGTCATTGAGTAGATGCCAAAGCTGACATGGTTGAGAGTACAATTTCCAGGTCAATTGGCCATCCAGAACAGGTCTATCTTGTTTTGCTGGATCTGTTCATGATCTCTCCTGCACCATCTCGGCGACCTCCTGAATGAGGAGACTGTTGAGGCAGGCTTGGTTTCTTCAGCAGCTCTTAAAATCCCTAGCGCCGTACCCCCATGTGCACCATCCCTGGTGTCAACACAGCTGCAGTCTGCCATGGCACAGTCTCCTGTTTGGTCAAAGTCTCCCTTGCACACATGCAGATATTGCCCACAGAGCCAATTAGGCTTTCAGAGTCATCGCCATCGTAAGACATTGTCCATACGGCAAGGGGAAGTTAAGGCACACTTTTTGAGATGTTCCGATAAAAGACATTTTCGACTCCAACTTGGGCACCTCACAGTACCTAAAAAAGTTTGCGTCTTACCTAGAATGAGGATTTTGAGACTGCTAATTTTCTTCCTGATTATAATAGTGGTGATGGCTTATATCTGGTCTGAAAGTTCCTATGGGTGTGGAGGGTGGGCTACTACATGCGGTTAGTACTGATGACATGGGATTGAAAGGTCTATGCTGCCTCTGCAATCATCTGACCACGGCTAAGTATCTATAAATAGCTAGAAGCCTGATAATCCCATAACTTAAAATAACAGATGTGGAGAAAACAAAAGCTATGGTCCTCCAATTGTGTACTCAGGCTGTGAGACTGATTTACAATCCAATAATCACCTACCAAAGACTTTAAGAAAGCTGTATGTATAGCCCAGCATGGGGTGTTCAGAGTCACAGGCATACAAACCCTCTTAATTAAATAATCAGGAACCCTCTGTAAAAGGAGAGCTTTTGATTTAACTCACAACACTTAAACTACAATTCTGAACTCAGAACAAAATACACACTTTTTTTTATAGTCTCTTTTAAAATCTTTGTCTCTCAGTGATCGAATCTGCAAACTTGTCAATCAGTGACGGACCCACGTCGCATGTGTCTCTACTGCCTGGGGCGCTACCACAACCCCAAGTCGTGCCCCGACGTCCGGGCCATGGCACCGACGACTTTGCCGGAGTGGTTCCGAAAGTTGATTGAAGTCTGGCAGTCGGCTCCGTGGGAGGTCAAGGGACCGGTCGCGGAGTCGTCACGATCATTATTCTCGATCTAAGTCTTCGCACTCTGGGTCAGGTAAGTCGAAGCATTCCAAGAAGAAGTCGGAAAAGCATCTTCGCTCTTCGACTTCCCCTCACCCGTCGCGGCTGAGGGTGCGAGCGGTGCCCCCCCCCCTGCGGCTCCGGCAGAGCCTGCGACGTCGCCCCCAGTCTACTCCCCCTTCCCGGGTGTGGGGGCGACGCCTGCTCAGGTGCAAGGGTTTTTCATGCTGCCATGGCTCGACTCTTTGGGCCATCTGGCCCCGTCGGTGCGCCTGCAGGCCCGACTGGGCGTCCTGCTTTGCCATCTCAGGCAGCTCCGGCGTCGCCAGTGGCTCTGGCTCCGACGCCGCAGGCCCCCCAAGGATCTAGGATCGGATCCTGATCAGCGCCGGTTGACCTAGTGACACCTCCACCGGCTCCAATCTCCCCGGCACCGCTTCCGACGTCGCCTGCTCCTCGGGACGTCGTCGTCCCCAGGTCCAGCCCCGACCCGGACACAGTGCCGGATCGGCGTCGCCTGATGCCGATGGGCCCTTTTGTTCCCTATGTACCTCCTCCTTATTTTGAGCCTGTTCCACAGACTTCGGAGGAAGGAGAGTACTGGGAGGGGTCTGTGAGCTATGATCCAGACTGGGCAGAGGATTTGGGGGAGGCCAGTGGTCTTGACACCTCGCTTGACCTTGGCATGGTGTCTCCTCCTACCGTGGCTACAGAGGAGGGAGCCAGTTATGCAGTGGTGTTGCGTAGGGCGGCGGAGGTTCTCCACCTCGAACTCCCTACGGTGGCCGTCAGGACTAATCTCCGGACAGAAGTGCTCCAACTGGCGGCTACCTCTTCGGAGCCTTTGCTGCCTGTTAATGAAGCACTATCCAACGTTCTTTTGGTCACCTGGTCCAGGCCCAACACAGGGGCTCCTGTGGATAGGGAAGTGGCCCGACGCCATCGCCCGGCTCCGGGGGACCCCCACTTCCTTACCCAACACCCCACCAATGAGAGCTTGGTTGTCCAAGCCTCTACATCCCAGAGCGCGTTCCCTACTGCACCTCCGGATAGGGAATCCAAGAAGCTGGATCAGTTTGGTAAGAAACTGTTTTCATCTGCCAGCTTAGGGCTGCGGTCGGTGAACACTGCATGCCTCTTGGGCCGTCATATCCACTCTCTGTGGGACACTGTTGAGCAGGTGCTGCCTAACTGCCCGAGGAGGCCCAGGTAGTTCTTTCCTAGGCGATTGCCGCCGGGAGAGACGCAGCAAAGGTCACCATAGTTGTGGGCTAGAGACTGCCAACTCATTGGGGCAGGTCGATTTACACGACGGTGGTGCTTCGCCGCCACGCCTGGTTGAGGACAACTGGCTTCACAGGGGATGTCCAGAACACTTTGATGGACATGCCTTTTGATGGCATTTGCCTTTTTGGCCATAAAGCAGATGGTGCGTTGGAGCGCTTCAAGGACTCCCGGGCTACGGCCAAGTCCTTGGGCCTTTCGGCTGCTCGGCCTCGTCCGCCTTCTGCTTTTTGTTCCTTTCGTGGCCACGTAAGGGGCGCCCACCAGCGTTTGCAGAGCCACAGACCACAGCAGCAACAACCTCAGCATGGTCGCAGACGTGGGAACCGTCGGGGTGGTTCAGGGGGCCAGCGGGCGGGTCAGTCTACTTCCACCCCCGCAGCATCCACTTCAAAGCCTTCCTAGTACGGCCTTTCAGGCCCATCAGATGCCAGTGGGTGGACTAATACGCCATCATCTCCACCACTGCCGCAACATCACTTCGGACAAGTGGGTGCTGCAAATTATCCGAAGGGGCTACTCCCTCCCCTTCGAGACAACCTCTCCAGCCATGCCACCTCAGTACCACCGCATGTTTGGGGATCCCTTGGCGCTTCTCCAGCAGGAAGATGCAGCCCTCTTGGCCAAGGGGGCCATCGAGCGCGTTCCGACGCCAGAAGCAGGTCGTGGTTGTTATTCCCACTACTTTCTAGTTGCAAAGAAGGACATGGGCCTACGTCCTATCTTAGACCTACGGAACGTCAATCTCTTCCTCCGAAAGGAGAAGTTCAAGATGCTCACACTTGCTTAGGTCTTGTCTGCCCTGGACCTGCAAGACTGGATAGTGGCGTCGGATTTGCAGGACGCCTCTTTTCATATTCCCGTCCTGCCTGCCCACAGGCGCTACATGCGATTCACGGTAGGCCACGAGCACTTTCAGTTCACTATGATCCCCTTTGGCCTTGCCAGCGCCCCTCGGGTGTTCACGAAAGTGATTGCAGTGGTCGCAGCTCATCTGCGCAGATCAGGAGTTTCTTTCCCTATCTCGACGACTGGCTGTTAATGGCGGGCTCGCCCCAGGCAGTTGTCTCCCACCTCCAGACTACGGCCAACCTCCTGCATTTGCTAGGGTTCTCCATCAACGTGCTGAAGTCGCACCCGATTCCCTCACAGAAGCTCCTTTTCATCTGAGTGGTTCTGGACTCGGCGCAGTTTTGGGTTTATCCTCCCGAGCAGCTTGTCTAGGACATTCAGGCTATGATTCCGATATTTCAACCTCTATCCCCAGTTTCAGTCAGGATGACCCTACGACTACTGGGTCTGATGGCCTCCTGCATCCTGCTGGTGGATCATGCCAGATGGCATATGCGGGCTCCTCAGTGGGACCTTAAGTTCCAGTGGGCACAGCATCAGGGCAACTTGTCCAATCACGTCCAGATCTCGGAGGGCACGCACGGCAATTGCAGTGGTGGCTTACAAATCGCGATTGGGGAACATATAGTTGTGACGGATGCGTCCCTTCTGGGCTGGGGGGGCCACATGGGAGAGGCAGAGATCAATGGCCTCTGGTCTCCAGCGGAGTCCAAGCTCCACATCAACCTTCTGGAGCTTCGGGAGATCTGACTTGCACTGAAGGCATTCCTTCCTTCTGTCATGGGGAAAGTAGTGCAGGTGTTCACCAACAACATCACCGCCATGTGGTACTGCAACAGACCGGGCCGGGTGGGGTCGTGGACCCTTTGCCATGAGGCTCTGTCCCTCTGGGCTTGGCTGGAACATCAGGGCATGTCCCTGGCGGTTCAACACCTGGCAGGTTCCTTGAACGCCAGGGCTGACAAACTCAGCTGCCGGTGCATGATGGATCATGGATGGAGTTGGAACTCGGACGTGGCGCAAAGTCTCTTTCAGCAATGGGGAGAGCCTTGGTTAGATATATTCACCGAAAGGAACGCGCAATGTCATCATTTCTGCAGGTAGGAATTTCCAAGGCGGCACTCGCTTGGCGAGGCTTTTCGTCGCGAGTGGAGTTGCGGTCTGTTGTACGCCTTTCCGCCTATACCACTTCTGCCCAGAGTGCTGAAGATCAGGCGCGACTGGGCCCAAGTCATCTTTGTGGCTCCGGACTGGGTTCGAAGAGTATGGTATCCCGAGCTACTCAGTATGAGCATTGATCCCCCGATCCGTCTGCCTCTTCGGGAGGATCTTCTGTCGCAGCAGCAGAGGACGGTCTTCCACCCAAACCTGTCCAGTCTCCACCTCCTTGCGTGTAGATTGAGCGGCGGCAGTTAACGTCTTTCGCCCTGCCTCCCGAAGTCTGTAATGTTATCTTGGCAGCCAGGCGTCCCTCCACTAAGACGGTATACGCCTGCAGGTGGAATAAGTTTGTGGCATGGTGCACAGCACAGGCTGTGGATCCCCTTTCTGCCCCTCTTTCAGAGGTTCTTCTTTTCTCCTCTCTTTGGCCCAGCAGGGCTCTGCTCTGGACACTACCAAGGGATATCTCTCGGCCATTTCTGCCTATTTAAGGGTTCTAGATCAGCCTTCCCTTTACAAGTCCCCTGTTGTAAATAGATTCTTGAAAGGTATCACGCACATGTTTCTTCCTGTTCCTTTCGTGAGGCGTCAGTGGGACTTGAATCTAGTTCTTACTTTTCTGATGTGTGCTCCCTTAGAGCCACTTCACAATTGCTCTCTTCGTCTCCTCACTCTAAAGACTGCTTTCCTGGTTGTCATCACCTCTGCCATAAGAGTAAGTGAGCTCCATGCGTTTTCTTCTAAGCCTCCTTTTCTCTCTGTCCATCCGGACAAAGTTGTTCTAAGGATCGTCCTTCTTTTCTGCCAAAGGTTGTCACTGCCTTTCCCATCGGGCAGACCATCAATGTGCCCACATTCTTTCCGCCTCCGCATTCCTCAAAAGAGGAAGAGAGGCTCCACCGTCTGGACCCAACACGTTTGCTCTCTTTCTATCTAGACCGCACACCACAGTTCCGGGGGGATGACCAGCTCTTTGTTGACTACGTGGGCGCCAAGAAAGGTCGGGCTCTGCACAAGCGGACCATCTCTCGGTGGGTCGTTCTGTACATAAAGCCTTGTTACTCCTTGGCTAAAAAGGAACCTCCAGTGGGGTTGCGCGCCCACTCTACCACGGCGAAGGCAGCCACTACTGCTCTGGGACAGGGAGTTCCTTGCATGACATTTGTCAGGCAGCTACGTGGGCCTCGCTGCACACATTTACCAAGCACTACTACCTGAACAGCCATGTCCGGAAAGACGGCTTCTTTGGCCGTTCTGTTCTCCAGGACTTTCTGGTGTGATGTTCGTTCGCAGACCCACCACCGGGGTTGGTATTGCTGGGGTATCTAGTCTAAGGTAAGGAATTTATCACTATGTGTTTCTTTCAGATGCACAAGTTACTTACATTCGGTAACGATATATCTGTAAGAAACATTAGTAGTGATAGATTCCTTACCTCCCCACCCATCCTCCCCATTCTACAAACTGATTTCTAGGGGTAAGGTCATCCCTTTCAGGGCCCTAGTTTCACGGTACCGGTGGTCAGTTTCTTGCATGGCTCTGCGTTCCTGGCGCGGAAAGTTGTGTACAGAACTGACGTCAGGGCATGTCTAAGTAGGTCCGGCATGTCATCCCGGCGCCAACGACGGACGCGGAGCCGCATGACGATGCCTACCGACACGCAGGGGTACTGCTGACGAAAAACTTTCCGGATCCAGTCTGACACCTCGGGGTAATTCTAAGGTAAGGAATCTATCACTACTAATGTTTCTTACAGATATATTGTTACAGAAGGTAAGTGCTTTAGGATGCCTACTTCTATCTTCTGATTCATCCCGCTCAGATGTTACCTGAGGTACAAGGTGGGATCCCAGCACTATAAGTTCACGGTTCTACTGTACAGGCTGACAACTGCTCCATGCCTCTTCACAAAAGTGCTGGCAGTTGTGGCGACTTCACTGGGACAGTTAAGAGTTTATGTATTTCTGTATTTGAGTGACAGGCTGGTGAAACTGCTTTCAAATCCCTGATGCTCCTCAAAGATCACCTTGAGCGAACAGTGACGCTCCTCCACGACTTGAACTTCACCATCAATGCCCAAAAAAGCTGCCTGTTCTTTGCAGGCTAGCATTCATAGAGGCACTAGTGGACAAGACCTGCATGAAGGCTTTTTCTTGTGAATAATCAGGAGTTGATTAAACATTTCTGACTGTAGCTGGGATCCCACTTCTGTAGGTCTTGTGCCTGATGGGCTTCTTGCATCATATGGTTGCCTTCCACCAGGTGGCATGTAAGGGCCTCTCTGTGGTGTCTTGGTCATTAGTACCTCAAGGGTTTAGAGAATCGTATGGCTCAGGTGTAGATCTTCCACTTATTTTCATCCCGATTTACACTGGTGGATGGAACCCTCCAACCTTTTGGTGGGTCTTTCCTTCAGCCTACTGCAGGCTCCAGATACTTTAGTCACAAACCCTTCATCACTGTAAAGGGGGTCATGACCATGCAGAGCCTTTGGTCGGTGTTGGAGCACCACCAACAATTAAGTGAACTTGAGATGTGGGTAGTCCATCTTGACTTCGAGGCTTTTCTCCTTTCCATCCCAAGTGCCTCCCTTCGGGTTTTTTCAGACACCACCACCAGCCATTATATCAACAGACTATGTGGCGTAGAGTTGTGGGCCCTATGTTGGAGGGCTTTTAAATCTGTGCCAGGGATTTTTCCCAGTAGCACCTCCCGTAGCATTCTCCCTCAATATAAGGACACCCTCAATCATCTCCCACTAGTGAGAGATGTATCTCGAAATGATGGAAGCAAACTTCTCTAGATAGGCATTTCTATCTGTGAATCTCTAAGCCATGGCTCCCCTTGAAGATGCCTCAAACACACAGCATTTGATCATAGGATGCTTGCAATTTGTCTAACTTGGCAATTATTCAGGGTACTATTCCAACCCATTACTCTTTTGCATACCATGCTACCGGTAACAAGACCCAGCCATATGCAAATCAGTCTTGAGAAGTGTTGATACTCTATCTCTCAAAATAAAAAAAAGTGCTGGTACTCGGTACCGGACAATACCGGCCCATCTAAAGCACTAGTCCTGCTCCAATAGAAACAGTTCAGCCTTAACTCCCAAGCTGTGTCCTCTCTGAAACGTAACACAAGCAACTCAAGACATATTTTGGCTTGAATTGGCCTATTCAGTTGGGTGTAGCTTGGTTCCGGTGGCTCCGTGAGCAAGGGAGCCACGTCTGGGCATACCTTTGTGGAATGATCGACTGCAGACCATCATGAGTGCCATCTGGGCTCAGAGGATCGCTACTCCAATTTGTTGGCACTCAGACCCCATTTAGTCTCCCCTGCAGAACAGACCTGTTCTTGTGGCAGGATGCAGAGGTCCTTCACACCAAATGCTGCCCTGCTAGAGATTGAGTGCTGTGAGTTAGCCAGTTTTTCTTCCTGATGGAGTTATGAATATCATCTTGGCGGCTAGGAATCCCCCAACTAAATCAACGTATATAGGTTGCAGAGCTACATTTATCCAGCCGTGCGAGTTGGACACCAACACTTTTAAGTCTTGACTTTCCATCAGCCTGAAATTTGCATTAAGCCTTTTAACTTTATGGTTTGCAGGGGGACAGCTATTTGCTGGCCCTGTCTACCTTAATTGGTTTGCTTGATCGAGCCTTCCTGTGAGATCGCCATGTGTGCCACGTTTTCTGAGAGGTTTGCTGCATTTCTTCTTTCACTCTGTTTATTGTTTATTAGATTTGAATCTTCTTTTGACTTTTTTTTTTTTTAAACTGTTTATTAATAGAAGAACAGTCACCGGAAAGACAGTGTACAGTTATGAATATTTGAATTACAACGATTAGCAAGCCAGCAATGCAAAGCATCGCGACATTCCCTCTCCCTCCCACCTTTATCAGAAAATAAACCCCTGTACTTATCACCCATTCCATCTCAACGGTCATCATCGGACTCTTCATCGGAGCTGTCATCATCGGATTCAGGTATGGGGTCACATATATTTCCCCTGTAAGTATTCCAGGCAGTCCAAATTCTAGTCCATTTTCGGGGCACTTCCGATTTACATAAACAGTTCTTTCAGTGACCATGGTAGTGTCCATGTCCCTACACCAAGCCTCCAATGAAGGTAAATCGGCTGCTCCCCATTTCTGCGCCACATTTCGTTTGGCTACCATGAAGCCTAGTGTCGCCCATATTTGTCCATATCTCCCATATTCCCAAATATTGAGGAGGCCTCTTCGTGGTTCAGGCAATATGGAAACATTTAAAGTCTGGGACAGTGTTCGGAGAACCTTGCGCCAAAAAACAGTTAAGACTGGACAATCCCAGATCGTATGGAAAAAGGAGCCCTCATTTCCACATCCTCTTAGGCAATATGGATGTTGTGTCCTGCCTATTTTGTGAAGTGTATGTCTAGTGAGATATGTGCGATGTAAGATTTTAAGCTGGATGAGCCACAGTTGGGCCGGGATTCCCACCTCCCTGGGTGATGCAAGCGCCGCCTGCCAGTCTGTCTCATCCATGGCGCCAACATCAGCTGCCCACCTATCTTTTCAGGCCGCCGTGGGGTCCGGTTGGTTATTAATCAACTCGCGGTATGTGAATGAAGTGGCACGTTTAGGCATATAATCTGTGAGTAACCTATCTTCCAAGGGAGAGGCTTCGGGTATTTCTACATTCTGCGGCAATACTGTGAGGAGTGCATGCCTAATTTATATGTAACGGAATGTCTCGGTAGGCGCTAGCTCGTATTGTCTTTGCAGCTGGTCAAACGGGATGACCGTCCCTTTGTCCCATAGGTCGCCAACTAGGGAAATGCCTATGCTGTCCCAGTGTTCAAAGCCTCTGCTGTTCCTAAGTGACCCAAGCTGTTTCGTGTCCCAAAGAGGAGTGAGTTTGGTGATGGTCCCCTTCCATCCCAAATGAGCCTGTGCTGTACCGTGTGCTTTGTTGGGCCTTCCAGTTTCATCGCCCGCCTTTTGTTGTATAGGGCCGCTAACCTACTGTCCGTTCCTAGCTGTGCTCTATCTGCCTTATAGGCGGGGTCAGTGTGTGGGGCGTGTATCCATTGGTTTATGACTTTGAGATGTGCTGCCCAGTAGTAAAGGTGTATGTTAGGGAGTGCTATGCCGCCGTCATACCAGCCGCGGTGTAGTTTAGCTTGTGCGATGCGTGCAGTTTTATTCCCCCAAAGAAGTGTGGATACCAGTGCCGATATCTGAGGAAAATATCAGGGAGGTACCAGAAACGGTGTGTTCTCCAGTGCGTACAAGAAACGGGGCAATGCCATCATTTTGAATAAAGCAGCTTTCCCAAGCAGTGTGAGGGGTAGAGATTCCCAGTGTGACACATCTCTACGCAGCCGTTCCAGGGGGGGCACCAGATTTTTGGAGAAGGCTACCGGGTCTTTCGTTATATGTATGCCCAGGTATTTAAACGAGTCCTGGGATATTTTTAATGGGCAGTGATGGGGAAGCTGGGGTTCCGGCCCCTTAAGTAAATACAGTACTGACTTAGCCCAGTTGATGGTATAGCCCGAAACTGCTCCGAAGGCATCACAGATCTCAAATAGGATCGGCAGAGCGCTCGTCGGGTCTGTGAGATATACCAGGATGTCGTCTGCATACAGCGATACCCAGTCCTCCCAGCCTTCTGTCCATGATCTACCGCGTAGCAGAGGGGTTGTTCTAAGGCGCATCGCCAAGGGTTCCAGCACTAGTGCAAAGAGAAGCGGCGACAGGGGTCAACCCTGTCGAGTTCCTTTTGCCAGTGGTACAGCGTCTGAGAGTCGACTGTTCGCTGCGATACATGCCACCGGATCCGTGTAGAGGAGCCAGATCCAAGCGCATAATTTCGGACCGAAGCTCATGCGTGGGAGAACCGTGAAGAGGTAGTTCCAGTCCACCATGTCAAAGGCCATCTTGGCGTCTAAGGAGAGGACAGCCGATGGCTCCGACAGGACATGTTCTTGCGCCAGTGCACTATGTAAGCGTCTAAGATTAAGCGCAGTGTTTCTATTAGGCATAAAGCCGGACTGGTCCGGGTGTACTAAATTGGGCAGATGTGCTTGCAGCCTGTTAGCGATCACTTTAGCTAATATTTTGGATTCCGCATTGAGCAGTGATATGGGGCGGTATCACAGACATTCCGTTGTGGACTTCCCGGGCTTCGAAATCGCCACGATCGTAGCCACCCTCTGGTCCCAAGGCAGTACACCCTGTCCCAGACAGTCGTTGTACATATTAAGTAGATGGGGGCAGAGAGTGCTCGCCATGACCTTGTAAAGCTCTAGCGGGAACCCGTTGGGGCCCAGAGCCTTTCCGGATTGCAATGATTTTACCGCTGCACATATTTCAGCAATTGTAAGGTCTGCTTCGAGCTTTATGGACGCTTCTGGCGCAAGGTTAGGCAGTTCCATGTTACGCAAAAATTTGTCAGCCTCAGCCTCCGTACTGTTCGAGGGCGCGGCATATACCGTTCGGAAATGGTCAGCCAATGCATCCTCTATTTCCCCCGGGTCTGATGTGAGACTACCCTCAGTTGTTTTGAGCTGCGTTATAGTTCTGGCTTCTGGCTCTCCCCTGTCGAGCCAGGCCAGTAGCTTCCCCGCCTTATCACCAACGTCATAGATTTTGTGTTTGGTAGTTGCTAGGGCGGCCAATGTATCTTGTCGGAGGTGTTCCCTATATTGTTGTTGTCTGAGATGAAGAGTATGGACCATTTCTGGTGTAGGATTAGTCGTGTAGTCAGTGTCTGCTGCTTGCAGTTCCTGTTCTAGTGTCGTGAGTTCTTGATGTTTCATGCGTTTGTATCCAGTGATGGATGCAATCGCCTTCCCTCGGAGAACTGTTTTATAGGCCTCCCACAATATGGCAGGTGAACTGACTGAAGCTACGTTTTCATTGAAGAAATGCTTTGTGGTCCTACGCAGTTCCTTCCTTATCTGCGGGACTTGTAAATACCCTGGATAAATTGGGTAGAGTCGTTTGTGGGACGTGTTATGTTATGTTATGAGAATTTGTAAAGCGCACAGCTGCCCCAGCAAAGGGGCGTCCCGGCGCTAATCCTGAGTAAAACACAACAGAGAACAGAAAGGACAAGAATATTAGGGGAATAGGAGAGTTTTAATGGCTTTCCTAAATTGATACAGCTCATTTATTTCTCGAATATGGCCTGGTAGAGTGTTCCATAATTTTGCTGCTAAAAACCGGAAGGAGCGTCCACCGGCTCTGCTTCGCTTGAACCGGGGGATCTCAACCATATTCTGGCCAGCTGAGCGAAGGGCCCACGTAGGCACATACATCTTCAGCAAAGGTTTTAGCATTTTAGAGGTTGACTGTTTTAAGATTTTAAATGAGATACACAAGACCTTAAACTGTATCCGCTGGGCTACTGGAAGCCAGTGGAGTTTACGAATGGATTTGGAAGTAGAACTGAAGCGAGGCAGACCTATTAAGGCTCTAGCAGCCGCATTTTGAATGCGTTGCAGACGGGCAGTTTCCGTTTTATTGGTACCTAGAAACAGAGAGGAGGCATAGTCCAATCTGGACAATACCGTAGATTGAACAATTATTTGTCTGGTAGCTGGGTCAAAACATTTCAAAACTGCTTTCAAACTACGCAGTATGCCAAAGCAAGTAGCGGCAACTTTTTTAGTTTGAGTAATAAAACATAATGCTGGGTCTAACCAGATTCCCAGGTTCTTTACTTCTGGCTTAGGTGTAGGAGCTTTTCCCAAATTAGAAGGCCACCAGTGGTCTCCCCAGAGTTCTGGGTTTCTGCCCACCAATAGCACCACCGTCTTGGCGGCATTGAGTTGTAGACAGTTGGCTGTTAGCCACTCTGCTACAGCAGCCAGACCTGACTTAAATTTGAGATGATCCATAGCATCTCCTTCCGATAGGGCGACCACTAGCTGCGTGTCGTCAGCGTACGACACGATGTTAAGGTCCCACGCTTTGGCAACAGCAGCCAATGGCTAGACGTACAAATTGAACAGGGTGGGGCTCAATGCCGAGCCCTGAGGAACCCCCTGCTCAATAGAGTACGCCTTGGAGAGGAAGGGAGGAGTAGAAACACGAAATGATCTGTTGGTCAGGAAAGACCTGAACCAGGCAAGAGCCATATCAGTGATCCCTGCCTCTTCAAGCCGGCGGAGCAGGATCTGGTGGGAGACGGTGTCAAACGCGGCACTGAGATCAAGGAGGATCAGTGCCGCCGTTTGGCCCTGGTCAAGAGAGGCCCGAAGATGCTCTGTCGTAGCCAGGAGCGTCGTCTCCGTGCTATGACCGGCACGAAATCCATGCTGAGTATCATCCAGAGTGTCATTTAAGTTTAAAACATTAGTAAGGATGGAATTTACATGGGCCCCAGCGATCTTAGTGGCCCAGTGAAGCAACGATATGGGTCTAAAGTTTTCGGGCTTCCGAGGGTCTAAGGTGGGCTTTTTTAATATAGGGGAGACCCATGCCTGTTTCCATTTAGCCGGCACAGTTGCGGTTGAAAAGGAGGCATTAATAAGGATATGTAATGGGGCAAAACAGTACAGAGAAGAGTCTCTAAATTGGGCAGGCTTAAGGGGGTCCATCGGGGAACCTGATTTAATGAGCTTAGTTAGCTGATCAAACCTTTCATCAGAGATTTCGGGGATAGCTGATAACCTAGAAACAGGACTGGGTCTCGTGTCTACGCCACCGCAGGGCTGAATCTCCGGAGTGAAGGCTAGGTAGATGCCCCGGATCTTTTCCACAAAGAAGGAGGCTATCTCCTCACATTGAGCCACTGAAGTAACAGTATGGGCAGCGGAATTCTTGGTGTTAAGTTCCTTAAGAATTTTAAAGATCACTTTAGCTGGGTTGGGGCTAATTTTTATTTCGGTGGCATAGTATACTGCCCGAGTCCTACAAATGGCTTTATGATATACTTTGAGTTGTTTTAAATAGCAGACCTTTTTCTCGGCGGAGTAGTCTTTTCTCCAGTCGCGCTCATATCTCTTACAACGATGCTTTGGCGGGCCTCAAAAAGATCTGTATCAGGGATTGGCGTCCTGTGTACGTCTCATACTCCAGGTTACTGGGATGAGTCTATCCAGTGCCCAGGTAAGCCAGGTGCAGAACGAGTCGTATCCTGATTCAACGTCAGAATAGGGGTCCAAAGGATCAGTTTCCAGAAGGGCGTGAAAGTCCGCAAAGCGGAGTTTACGCCAGGGCCTTTTGCGTACGGCTCTTTGAGTTTTACATTTGTCGGGGTAGATATACAAAAAGTCAGTTCAACCATAGCATGATCTGACCAGGCAATAGGCGTAGGAGCAGGGGAGCTGGATGATTCAATATTCGTAAAGATTGGATCTAGCGTATGACCTCCATTGTGTGTGGGACCTTTAACTAATTGGAAGAGCTGGAAGGCTGCTAGATCAGCAATCAGAGTGCAGATCAACGGTTCATACTCCAGCTCAAAGTGAAGGTTTGTCACCCAAAATTCTGAAGTTGGCTGATCTTATAGCAAAGGCTTCCACGATCTCCAGGAGAGATGTATTAAACCCACACATAGGTCCAGGGGGTCTGTATATTAACCCCGAGAAAGTAAAATGAGCGTTAACAAGGATGTTAAAATGTCCACATTCAGCCCCTTTTAGATTAATCTTCTCAAAAGAACAGGAGTAGACTATTCTAATAATCACAGCAATGCCACCCCCTCTCGATGCCCTGTTTATCAGAGTAATCGAATATCCAGGCGGAAGTGCTAGGTTAGGAATAGTCGTAAGATCATCACTCATCCAGGTTTCAGTAATGAAAAGGATATCAGGAGATTCGTCCACTATGAGATCGAATATTTCCGCATGGTGCTTCGGTAAAGATCTAACATTTAACTGGAGCACTTTCAGTTGTTGCTGTGCAGAGGAAGTACTCAAGGCTCCTATAGTAGTAGGAACCGGAAGACTAAATTGATCACAAGAGCATGTAACCGGGCCACTCATGGGATCAAAGGGGGCGACACAGTCCTGAAATATAGAAGGGCGCAAATTAAGCAGCTCATTTCTAGAGTAAGCTCGCCTACCTGGCCAATTTCCACCAGCATCTCTGGCGAGAGGCGCAGGACTGGCACGGACGCTGTGCTCGTCCGCTGCGCGGACGAGGTCCTATACACATTTATAGGGCGTGAGGAGGGCGGGAAGATTATCAACTAGTCCGCACCCCTCCAATTTCCCCCAAGATGGCGGCTTGCCCCTTTACAGTCCGGCGTCAGCAAGCAGTCTGCTGCGCGAGGACAGGGGATCGGGAACACAGTGGAGCTAGGGAAGATCAGCCCTCCGATTAAAATACAAATAGCGCAATGCACTTTAGAATTTTTAAAAACAGGCAATTTAAAAATACGAGGGTTAAGGGCACACAGTCTCCCGGCTTCCGCCTCAGGAGCGTTCACACAGAAAGTGTGGTGTGGTGTGAGGAGTATGTTAAAACTATCGGGGAGTGATCAGAGATCCCTCTAGGTCCAATGGTAATGTGGTCTATGCATGAGAGACTGGACATTGAGGCCAGGAAGTAATCTATCCTGGATAGACTGTCGTGCGCTGTGGAGTAAAAGGTGTATTGTTTTGTTACCGGGTGTTTGTCTCCATACGTCCACCAACCCCAATGCTTCACTAAAGCTCTGTAAGCGGGAGACCTCGGCCAACGAGGCCCTCACCGGGAGTCTATCCACGCTGGGCTCCATTGTGGCGTTAAAGTCTCCGCCAATGAGGGTGTCCCCATCGGGTAGGGACAGCAGAAATTCACTGAGGGCTGGGAGCGCTACCGTCTGTAACACCAGGGGGACATATACCGATACTACATTAATTAGTCTGCCCTCCCACTGCCCGTGTATTGCCGCAAACCTACCCTGATCATCGTGTTTAGTCTGTAAAACTGAAAAAGGGGAATTCTTTCGCAGTAGAATGCCTGTACCTCTAGACCCACTGGTGAAGTCAGAGTGTACCGCCATCTGTCCATTGCTCTACATGCTGCGCCTGTGAGATGGGTCTCCTGTAGAAGTACCAGTGTAGGGTTCTGACGCTTCAGGGCTCGCAACACTAATCCTCTTTTAATTCTAGCTCCTAATCCGTGGACGTTCCACGTAAGCAATGTGAGCGGTGGCACGGGGACTTTCTGGCCCTCTACCCGGGTACTAGTGTGAGGTGTGACTGTCGCCATTAAAGTGTGAGGTGTCATTCGGAAAATACGACTCTATAGTGTCATGCAGTGATCTGACTTGCATTAAAAACCACGTTTCAAGGTACATTCCGATGTAAACTAAAACGAACAAACAGAAAATCTGATCTTCCCACTCCCAAAATTCATCCCTGCCTCCCTGCCTGACGGACTTTGAACTGTCCGCCACCCCAACATAGCAGAGTGCTTCAACCCAACCCACAACAGTGTACTTGCGTGTAGGAGGTGCGAAGTCCGGCGTGAATGCGACCCCTCCTGATCAGCCACGCTCACCTTTGTCCAGTGTCCAGAGCCGGCTGACAAAAAAGTTTTTAGTTACTAAACAGGAGTTCTAATTGCAATGCGTGGTCCTCGGGTTCAGTTCAGCCATTGCCAAGGTCGTCCGCGTCTACTCTCTGTGTGTTGTCTTGTTCTGGTGGGAAGAGGTCCTGACTGTCACCTCCCTCGTCGTCGGTCCGTTGGTGCGGTTCTTTGTTTCCCCGTCTGGGTCTGCCTGTCCTTCTCCATCCTTCAAGCCAGTCATAGGCTTCCTCCGGGGTCTCGAAGAAGAATGTCTTTCCTTCAGCTACAACTCATAGCCTTGCTGGGAACAGCATTGAGTAGGGCACCTCCCGGTCTCGTAGAGCCTTTTTTAGTTCGATGAAACTGCGACGGCGTTTTGCCACCGCTGCTGTGTAGTCGGGAAAGAAGGAAATTGACGAGTTGTGTACGCGAATTGGTGGGGAGATTCGCGGCGTTTGGAGAATGACATCCCTGTCTCGAAAATTGAAGAGGCGCGCAATCACCGGTCTCGGGGGCGCCACTGGTTTGGCTCTTCCGCCCGGCACCCTGTGCGCCCGTTCCACCGAGAAGAAAACAGAGAGCCCCTTAGGTTGCAGTCTGGTTTTTATCAAGTCTTCCACATATAAGTCCATAGCTTGGGTACCTTCACTCTCCGGAATTCCCAAAATGCGAACGTGAACGTTGTTCCTACGTGAGCGCCCTTCCTGGTCATCCAGCTTATCGGTCAGCATTTTATTTTCCGATTCCAAGCGCGAGACGGTCTTCTTCAGGATTGCTGTGTCACTGGTTAGGGTCTTTGTGGTCCGCTCCACCTCCACAACTCTGGTGGTAATTTACTGAAAATCAGCACGGAGAAGCGATACTTCTGCAGAAATGGAATCCACTGTGGTTTGTACGTTCAATAGTGCGGCCATTATGTCTTCCAGAGTTACTTTCTTCTTAGTCCCTGCGTCATCTCCTTGTGTTCCGCCTAGTTGGTTCTTCCCCTCTGACAGCGGAGGAAAGTCTTTTGAGTAGGCATATTTATCCAATCTGCCTTGTGTGCTTTGGTTTCTAGGGCCTCTGCCTGACATGGCGCCGTTCTAGATCTGCAGTGGGGACTGCTGCGCAGTGGCACGTGTCTGAGCGTTGGTGATTTCAGCCAGCGACGTCTTAATGTGCGTCGGTCTTTAAGGAGATTGTGTCCAGCTTCTCACGGGGCTCTCCGTGTGTCCGCCGATCCCAGAGAGGAGTGGGGGGAGGTTATATTGTGTCCGTCGCCGTCTGGGGGGGGGGGTCACCACAGGTTCCGGGGGGGATATTAATGGGGTCCAGGCCTCTTTGTTGGTAGTGGCGGCTATGGCTCCCAGAGTCCCCGAGGTTATGCTTGGAGGAGGGGGGGGACCATCTGGGGAGTCCAGTGTCAGTACGGCGGGCCCTTATGTGCCGGTTGTGGTCTTGTCCTGTTAGGGGTGGGAGGGAGAGTGGGGGCCGGGTCGCGCAATCCGGCGCTGTACAGCACAGGCCTTGGTCACACCCCAATCTCGGCCCCCCAGTCCCTCAAAACTGATCCTCCAGTCTCGCCTTTCCCCCGGCCGTTCTCCTCAATCCGCGGCGCACTCGGCAGCTCACAAGTTCTCCCCCTTAGCGGAGAGGTCTGGGTCGTCCCCTCCTCCGTTCTTCTCCCGGCGGCACTTTCGGCTCTCACCCGGGCAATTGGGTTACTCGAGTCCCCGGCTTCCTCTGTAGGAGCAGGCCGTTGTTCCGTGTACGCGGCCGACTCCGGCTGTCGGATTCAGACCGGAAGCACGGCATTCATCGCCGCTCGTCACGGACTGCTGCGGGAGCCTCGGCCTCCCAAGAAGAGGCAGGATAAATGTCCGGATTTGTTTGAAGGGGCACCTCACCGCCGGAGCTCACTTAGCACGCAGTCATCTTGTCGGCTGCTCGCCACGCCCCCCTCTTTTGACTATCTTGAAGGCATTTGTGTTTGATCCGGTGCACAGTTGAGTGGCTCAAGTTCTTACCCTGAAGACCTTTCTTTCGGTGGAAATAATTTTGGAGCTTATGGTCAGACTTTCTGACCCTATCAGTTTGTTGAACCTTTAGAGTTCTCCACCCAGCTGAGTTAATTCTTCACACATAACCATCCTTCTTAACCAAGGTGGTTTCTGAATTTCATGCGGTTTATTCTGTTACTTTACAATCTTTCTTACCTTCCCCTTATCCAACCAAAGAAGAGGATGGCCTTCATACACATGACCCCAAATTTGCAGTGGCTTCTCCCATATAGTCCTCATCGAAACCAAGTGAATCATCTGCTCTTTGTGGGCTTTGCCAACGCTTAAAGGGTCAAGGCGGTGACCGAGCACACCATTTCGTACTGTGTATGTCTGCTGTGTCTAGGCCAAAAAAGACTTCTCCATTTTATCCATAGCTGTGTCTACCACCCTCATCATCGGTTTCCCGATTGGCAACTTCTGCTAGGTGGCTATGTCGCCATATTTGTGTTGTTTTTTTCTAAGCACTACAGCCTCTTGTGTCAGGCACGCAATGACTGGTGCTTTGCTAGAGTTCTTATCCTTCTGAGACGGTGCTGATGTGTAACTGGTTTCCCTATTTCAGTGGTGTCGGGAAAGCAGGGCTCCAGTTGTATGTTTTGCTGCCGATTTGCTGTCCTTATCAGGTTCCTCTTCCAATCAGTTGGCACTGAAAAAAACGTGAGGAGTATTATACTGGTGCACCCGGGGGCTTGGGGGGTTGGTTTGGGGGGGTTGGGGGGGGGGGTGAAGCCTGATTTCATCATATATGTCTGGGGACTTTTAAACTCACAGGTAGAGTTGGGCAGTTCTGGGGAGCTTCTACTTTCAAGGGTTTCTGCACGCAATCTGATACTTGGAAGATTGATAAGGTTATAAAACTGCAGTTAGGGAATCCATCACAATTTGTTTTACAGAAAGTAACTTGTTATTTTTAAGCAAGACTCTTTGCCACTGGTGTCCGGAGTTACTGAGGTCATTTTATTGCGAGTTTTGGTTTTCACACAGTTTTCATTTGCTTTCAGCAGCTGAAATATCCATGCGAAACATCATGGAAAAACATGCAGGAATCAGCACAAAAACATGGAATCCCACATTGTATCCCCAAAACTTGAAATCCTTGTTGTTTCCCTTCCCCTAGATGTACTAAAATTCCAATAATTCCAGGGTTTGGAAATAAGAGGGATTACTCCGGACCAACTAGTAATGAGAACCTTAGAGGGTGGTGTTCTCTGCACCCCTTAGTAGTAAAGACAGTTGTTTGCTCCATCAGTATAGATTAACCCCTTCACTGCGGCGGCTATTCCGCCGCAGTGCTAAGGGGGCGGGGCGGAAGAGCGGCGGACGCATGCTGGTGACGGAATCGCTCCGTCACCAGCGTCGGTTGCGCTGTGCTTATGACGGAGCGGTTCCGTCATGGCCCGCCCCGCTCAATAGAACGCTCAGCGCAGGCGCGGAATCCGCGCCGCGCAGGCGTGCCGTGCGGGCCTTGACGGAACCGCTCCGTCATCAGCACAGCGCAACCACGGCTTATGACGGAGCAGTTCCGTCATCAGCAGGGGAGGGGTTAAAGACTTCGCCCCCACCCCCAAGAAGCAAAACAAACAATTAAAATGTAGGACATTTTCTTGAAAACCGAAAAAGAGGCACATCCTTTGGTAGATGAGCTATGCTTCACAGAGAGATTATAGATTATTAGATTTTAGGAGTGGAATGGTCATGTATTTTTTTTTGTTTGTTTCTGAAACTCATCTTCCTCTTGATAGCCTTCTGTGTTATTGAGCCTTCCATTGATGGTGATGTTGAGAAGTCTGTTACCAGTAGGACTGATGAACCCACTGGTAGTGGCCCCTACATTCTGTTCACCTGTAGCAAGACTTCAGGCATGCTCTTCTGTTGAACCCTACCATATTCAAGATGACCACTTTAGCCTTTATCTTGTGCTCTTCTTTGGTGTGAATACGAAGAGTTTTTTAATTGAAGGAGTAGTCAAAATGTTATGTTACAATCAGATGTAAGACATGGTTGTAGCAACAATGTTTGATACGTGGATACCTTGCGACAGAAGCCATTAGGCAATACCTCAGGATTGTGCTGGTTATGTTGTTCGTTCTTGACCTCTAAATTACTTGCAGCATCTAACCGGTGTCAAATAGGCACTCTACAATAAGTGGATGTAAATGAAGAATATACAAATTAATAATATTCAAAGTGATGCATAAAAATATTACAGTGGTCATTGATACATATGGAAACAAAAACGTAAAAAGAAAAATGTAAATATCAAGCAAATATAACAAGCACAATTTAAAAGCAACCAGAAAAGACCGAGCAAGGCTCAGATCAACTGAAATCTGAATAAGCGTGCTTAAACGTAAACGCTAGTTCCACAGCTAGAAAAAGACTGCTAAAAAAGGCCTCTGTGGACTGTTGCTCACAACAAAAGTTGAGACTATTTAGCTGTCATTAATACTTCCTTCTTCTCACCCAACTTGTAGTTTACTCAACTGGTGAGAACGTTCAAAAACTAGTGACTGGTTTCAAATGTAGTGGTTGAAGAAAATGGCTGAAACACTTGAAAATGTTTCTATTAACTGAAGATGCTAAGGGAACAGCTTCTAAAATCTGAGCTTGTTAGAATATCGGGATTGAGAATGTAAGAGATGTAAGATTTCTTGAATTGAGAGAAGTGATCCGCAGTAGAAGTAGCAGTGAGATCATTGACACCGTGAGATATGGAAGCGAGAGTGGAAAGGACATCAAGGACTGTAGATGCCAGAACCTCAATTATTGGAAGCCGGGGTAGAGGGAGAAAACGATTGCTAAGCAAAAGGAATCAAAGTGATCACACCAGTCAAATAGGGAGGAGTCAGTCATGTGTCCCTGGCAATGATGAAATTAAGAGTATTGCCAAAATCATGCCAAGTGAGGTCCATTAGTTGGGTCAAAAGAAGCAGCCCTAAGGGAAACATAAGAGGTGTGAAGATCAAAATAAAATGTGGGCTTTTATATGAGGCAGCAAGACTCTAGCGGTTACCAGATCAAAGTTGTAAAGGACTCCTTTTGATGGGAGTCCCCACATTTAAGATGCTTCATAGCCGCCCAGTTGACCTTGCCTTCTCTTGGGTAGAGCAGAAAGATAAACCCTGGGTGCGGATTAAACAGCAGGCAACACCTCTTATGGCTTCCCCCTAGAGTGCACAACCAGTTGAGCTCTTTTTACAAATCAACAGGTACTACCTAATATTGAGAGAGTTGTCGAGCTAACCTACCCGTGGCATACCCCTCCCCTGTCACCCCTTTGGTATGGAACTCCAATTTATTTTACCGGGGGATACTTGTTAACAGATTTGCTCAGTGGAGAGGTGGATACTTGCAGACCTTTTTTGTTGAAGCAGTGATCAAAACACAAGATCCCTGTGCAAACGACTTTAAGAAACAAAGGAATTAACCAATTAGGACGAGTCCTACCTTTGCTGTCTGACTACATTATGCTTATCATGTTGTAGTAAAGATGTATCCTGATAATAGAACAGATTAAGATGCAGGAAATCCCGGCCTGATTAATCTTCAGAACATACTTTTATCAAAGGCTGCCTTTCGCCTACGGCTTCCTGCCCCTCTGCAAATTATTTGCAAATCTCTGGTGCCTTCCAAGAAGTGCAATAGAACAAACTGCATTCATCATTGTGAAATCAAAACCACAGACTTTTCTTTCAGCCATGTCTTCTCTTCTCCATTCGGGCTGTAGGTGATCTGGTTTTCTGGTATCTTCATCCCAGTCAATATGAGCAATGACTCTTGGACTGGCTCTGTGCTTACAAATCTGTTTGTGGCTCAAGTGGTTGGTATATTCTCTGTAGGTATGGAATGGTGCATTTGGTGGAAGCTGGTGCAAACAAACCCAATGTTTCGTTCCAAAACTCTCAAAATAAATATTCCTACAATGATTCCAAGCTGCAAAGGTTAGAAAATGCCCAGTTGTGTAGCTTGTGGGACATTGAGAAGAATGAAAAGCTTCAATACACACTTGCAAGAACCTCCTGAAATAGAAGAATATCATTTAGCAACAAAATAAGAGTTGGTGATCTCTTTGGTGGGGAGTGTGCTGTAATAATGGTGTCCTGTCACATGTTATTTATGTTCTTCTGGTGATGGAGGTTTTCCTAAATTAATCCATACTGGAAAAAGGGTGTTGTCCTTAGGTGTTAGAATTCAACAGAGGTGCAGTTTTGATTGGCTGTTAGGGTTCTGAAACAAGGTGTCCAAGGCAATGTGCAGAATTTTTGGACTGCTCACCTCTGGTGCAAGAATAGACTATCAACGTGCCCCTGAAGGAAGAAGGCTTCAACTTATGCACATAGATGTTGCAATCTGAGTCGAAAAAGGAGAACGATTCATGAACTTCACTATTCGTGGGGTCGATCGAAAAGGCAAATGGTTGTATTACATATATAGTGCCCCCTGCCAAATACTACATTTTTGCTGTTTGTACAGCAGGAAAATATATGTAGAATAGTTGGGAAGACCGAAAGACATCTTCTGTAAATAATGTGTGGCTGCTTTCCAGTGCTAAAAACAGGGTGTTTGCCTCATTGGTGAAAAGCATGCCAGTAGAAAACCAGGACATTTGAGTTGCCCTTGTTTGTGCATGTTCTCATCAAAGAAGCGCGAGTGGGGCAGAAACTCCACAGAAAGATAGGTGCTGAAGATTTACCATCCGGGAGGATTTTGTCAGGAGACAAAGCAGGTCTAGAGATATTCCAGTACGGTTAAAGGGGGACGGGCCATCCGAAGGCCATAATGAGGCAATATTAACATTTCCAGCCAGTGAGATTGGACATGGTCAGATCCTGCAGATGGGATTTAGCCAGGAGTGCTTAGTTCAAAATGGGTTACCCAGTGGTCGCCATGAATATTGAGCAGAATACAGTTCACCCTCACTGAGAAGTTCTAGAGAATTTGCACAACAGACACTGCTTTGATTCTGTCATCAGGCATCAGTTTGACACGAAGCTGCCGCTGAGCTCACACTATTTTTATTAATCAATAAAGGGAAATGGTAATATGGCTACATACAGTACGTAAGTAGCCAAGGGTGTATGATTTATAGATGTCACATTAGTAATATGCATGGGTACTCTATTTTTTGTGTTATGGTAAAATTGTAGATATTTTGACAATATTTATCAAGGTTTTAAGACTAGATGGGCTGTAAACCTGTGTATAGCTTCACTTAATGCAGCTTTTCAAGTGGGTTTTTCTGTCTAAAATTATAAAACACAACAATCCCATCCTCCTTCTCCATAGTCTGTAAGTGCTGAGAAATTAAGTTAGCGATGGGGAGAATTGTTTGAGCCAAAATGTTTTTCAAGGCTCTTCAAAATGTGGTGGTTATTAGAGCACGTGCCTTAGATGAAAGCTATATGCTTCAAATGCCAATAATCGTTTGTCAATATTTAACCAAATCTGTTCTTTTTTTCAGCTTTTTATTAAGTTAGAAAAGTTTAAGAGACGAATCTACAGGATCACTGCAACCTGAATTCCTGTGCATGCATGGATTATTCAGAAGAGCTAAACATCTTTGGTTCAGACTACCTCTTTTGAAATGTTGGGGATGGTGGTTTCCAAGAAACATTACACCAAAGAATACGCAGAAGTGACTCCTGCTATTGGCCACATAATCGCATCCAAACTGCATGATGAAATCCCAACGGTTCATACGAAAAGAGCCATGAAATAAATGAATTGATCCCCCTTGCATGCTAGCGCTAATGCGATGTGGTGCCCTTTACCATGTTTCACTACTGTGTGCAACGCCTTTCTAAAAGAGCAGTAAACTTTATTTTAAAGCCACACAGAGTATTATGAACCAGTCCCAAAATATCTTTGTTCATATTAAGATTAATTTTCTATGTATTTGTCGACTGAGCTCAAGCAATCCTACTTTGCTTTATGACTTAAGAAATACAGTAATGCTGAAATATTTAATTTCTTAAACAACAACCATTTTGGATAAACTGTAATAATCTGATCCATGCAGTTTGGAAACCTTGTCTGTAAGAGAGGCATTATTATGCGAGTATCCATTTAAAAAAGGAGCACATCAACTATTTTGAGTAAACTTGAGTCTTCCCCTGCACCCCTTATCACTAAAAAGTAATGTTACTTTTGTTTTTTGAATGTGCAGTAATCTAATCCCATCATTCTACAGAAAAACGTAAGCAATTTTATAAGTTAGCAGTGCTGGACAATTTATTCTGATTTGAAGAAAGACACTTGCTCCATGATTGGCATAAGGTTTGTTTTACATTGAGGGTTATATTTAGGAAATATGGGGATTGTTATTTAATAAACTGAGTACCAGGTACCACTGGTTCTGTAATGCAAAGTGGATCAGCCATATGTATGTGACCAACATCACCCCTGTGCACAGTAACAATGTGATCAGTAATTTCCATTCAGCTATATCTTGTTACAAAAATTGTACAAGTAGAAATTAATAGTAATGCTGCTATGAAAGTGGATAGTTTCTGTCCGTTCAGGCAAGATCTCTCCACCCTAGAAAGTAGATAATTTAGAACCGCCAGATAAGGAAAAAAAAGAATCGTCTTCAAATAAAGTGATTTTCTAAGAATAGTATAAGTTTTCCTGTACAATGATGTCTCCCAGAGGAATGTGTATAGCAACAAATAATTAGTAGGTAGCTGGTTAACCTCATTAAACTGTAATGTTGTATAGTTTTATTTCTCTCGTCATGCATAGTTCTAAGGCAAGCAGTACTTATTATGCCTTCGCTAACATGGTAGGAACACACATTACCACTATGAAATCTATGAAGATTATGGCGTACGGACCCCATTAGTCATCTGCTGCCGCATAAGAAACGTACAATCTGCAAACAGAGATACTGCAGTTGGGCATCTTTATGACATTACATCTTGTACGAAAATGGCAAATTGCTAAAGGGTTAAAGCAGAATGTAGTCAGAACATAAGAAAAGTAAGTAAAGTATGGAGTCTTGGAAAAAAAGTATACCACCCTGGGGCAAGTTTCAACAGTGGCTAACATCTATTCAGTTGGGTTTTTATTTTGATTTTTTTATACTGAACAGTTTTTGGAAAGTAAATAAATTGACATCTAAACATTATTTTTATGCAAGTTTGCTACGTTTACTTAAATCTGAAGTGCCTTAACTGCATAGTAGAGGTCTTTCATTTAAGGGCTTTGTTTAAAAATCTAGTCGAGGGGCATCCTTGACTTATACCTTTCATAACTTATAAACTGTGTAACAGAGGGAGAAAGTGCTTAACTAGGTCTGAATAATTTTCAATAAAATCATTTTACACTTTGCTGCAGTATCCTTTTTTTTATTTTTGTAAATAATTGATAATTGTCATGTTCATGTCAATCTTAAATGCTTTTCTTTGAATCTGCAGTTTCTTTTCTTTATTTTGCAAATCTGTGATAGTACTATTGTAATGGTGGGTTCGCTTTACAAATCTAACTTCCCGTCATGGACTGCTTTACCCCTGTGGTTCCAAAATTCTTGATGGGACAGCGTAATAAGAATGTGACTTGGAGATCTCAGTGTCCACACTGACACAATCGTGCAATCGCCGTACCAGAATGCAATGCTGAACCTGCTGTAAAACTTTATTTATAAAGTTGCTAAATATGTAAAGATTTACGTGGTTATCAGCATACGAGTATCAAAGGGAGGCTAACCACCAAATTATTCGGGAAAGCGGCCAATTCTTTTCATGCCAGAGGTTATAGATCGACTGGAATGGCTTTCAAGATAGAAGCTTCTAAAACGAAAGATATGTATCAGATGACAGGATGTGATGGGTACCACATTTTAGACGACATGGACGCTCATTTCATTTATTTTTATATTGTTCTGTAGTGCCACTCTGACAGAATGACATATGGAAGTCTTAACCTTACATGTACTTGTTATTGTCCAAGCTCTGCAACAGCACCTTACCGGAAACAAATAGGTGATCTGAACTTTAAATCTAGCTGGCATTTTACACTGCTTAATTTTAGTCTTAGATGGGTCTGAATAGTGTACTAAGGAGACATATATGTGTGCATGTGCCCTAATTAAGACGATTCATAAATTATTAATCATAGTTTAAATAATGGCTAGCACAATCAAGTAAATATTGCAACATCTGTGGTTGTAGACTTGTATGAGGGTGTACGCTCCACATCTCAGCTGATATCAGATGTAATCAAAAGCAGCCCTAGGTGCACTTTAAAACCTGAACCAAACTGGTTGCATGTATTTCGGTTTATGTATGTACCGTTTGTAATATTTGTGACTTTTTTATGTTATGAAAATTAATTAATATTTATTCATTCTCTGAGTTTTTGTGTTATGTGACTTGATCGGGCCATGTTAACGAACTAAGTAATGTAGGCAGCACCCTATCAAATTTAATCCAGGGCTCTGGCAAAAATTTAGTGATATGATCTCTGGTCTTACACTCATAGAGCACTATGAAGGTGGCAGAAATGATGAGCATTTTCCAGAATGAATACCGAGGCTGAGCTTGATGCTAAACTAATTCTCTACTCCATAACAAATGGCATAGTGGCCTAATCTAGAAAAAAGGATTGGATCTTTTTTATGAATCTTTGCTTGGTACAAGTTCGAAATAACATTCATGTAAGAGATATAAATTGCAGTTTAACAACTAAGTTATAGTGATTTGCCCACTTAATGTTTTTTTAGTCATTGCTGTAGTTATTGCTTCCAACATATGAGATACGTGAAATGCTACTCCCATCAATTGAATCAGATTGTAATGAATATGTATCTGTAAGAGCGAATATGCAGTTTGTGGTAGGAAATGTGGCTAAACAGTCAGATCTGCTGACTCTGGAGCAAAGTTCGAGTCCTGGCATCGTCTAAACATCATGTGATTCTGGGTAAATCACTTATTCGGTCTGTTTCTAAAAAAACTGAGCTGACCTGTAATATAATCTGGTGCACAGGTAAAGCACGTACTTTAATCAACCAATTATTGTATGCAATATTGGGACTCTTTCTGAAGAAAGATATAATCACCATTTGTCAAATATTCAGTAATCTACTTTCTAAATGAGATTTGCTTTTCAGTCCTGGATTGAAAGCAAAGCATGGCCAAGGAATCATTCACAATTTACATGTTCAAGTTCCGGGCATAATCATACTTAATACCGCAGAGAGTTTACAACCCCTAAACAATAATGCTTGCTGGAGTCACGACAAATAGGTTAGTGATGAGAAATGCTAATTGATCATCAACGGATCATTACTCATTCATAAACATTGAATATTTTACCCTCCGTGGGGTGTTATGGGACACACCACTATAAGTCAGCAGGCTGGCGTTCTTTTGCAGAGGGCTCTGCGTTGACAGTTGAGGGGCAGTTTGTTTTACCACTTTGAATACAGGTCTCTCCCAGATGATCTGTGTTTTTCTGACTAATGTCAACATGTACTAACAAAACATCATTTGATATGTCTTGATCTGTGACACCTCTTTCTGCAATGTATAATAAGAGTAATTGGTTTTGGCTCTAGTTTTTCTCACAGATTCATCATGCTTTCCGTGGGTAAGTGTCCTTCCTAAAACAATATTTGAAAAGGATCCACATTTCTTTCTTTTACATTGTCTTCTGACAACCTTTTTGTCAACGATGTCTTTACTGTTGGATAATGTTTAGGAGTGCACTGAAAGATAGCCGACGATCTAGCTCAGAGGTAGGAAGCAATCCAAATGAATCATTTTGTCTGCTGTAGGATCACTGCCTCCTGAACTAAAAAACTGAGAGGGGTCACCTCTGACCTGCCCCCACCCCATCTACACAGTAAGGTTCAGGAAAACAATGGCCTAGAGAGCAATGCTCCTGGTCCAAAAAAACATGAAGATGGTTGAAGTCTAAGGAATTTCTTTTCACCCTCAAAGGCTCGATGTTGAGCAGTGCCATTTCTGTTTCATTGCACCAATCAAGGCAATTCCAGCGGGGAAAGGTCTTCTAGACTCGTACATCAAAAGTCTCCTCCTCAAAGGTACACAACCTCTAGCAACTGAGGTTCCTAGATTAAAGTGCATGCAAATTCCCAAAAGACATTACCACAAACCACTTGCCCGTGACATACTCCCAGGATTTTTCAATAAACACTGGATCCAGAATCTTTTTAATAGATGATAACATCACTTTTGAGGGCAGGGGGCACACATTTTTATTGCAAGCTTTTGTTAACAGACCTCCTTCCAGATGGACCAATGTTTGCTGAAACCAAGAATTAAAATATATTTCCAGCTATGACAAATGGAGGCTCCATGCCTATATAAAAACATATACCACCAGAACAGGACCCAGCATTTTTAAGGGTAGATGCTTTGGCTAACTTTGTAACACAGTTTGACAGAAGATATATAATCTATCATCTAAGACCATAGAAGCTGTTAGTCCCCCAGCACTGGATATTTCAAAGATTCACATGCTTGAATATTCTCTATCCTTAGGCTCTGTAGTAAATGTTTATAGAGTAGTGTCTTAGTACACTTCAAATTGTAAACCGCCATAAACAACCTGTGGTCTATGTACCGCACTATTTTACCCAAACTCTCGCCAATGAGGTGGGGAAACCCAGAGGTTCAACTTCCCACAAAGGCTGCCTGGTGCAGACTTTTTCCACAAGCTGCTAACAGCGAACCCTCAGAACTCTGCTCTTCTTTTGTTATTACTGCTTTTTTCTTGCACTACTGGTGTTATAGCCTTATCCCTAGGACTTCTCTCTACTCCACTTGGATAAGGGGATAACAGGTTTTATCATTTATATAACACCCCAGCTAAATATAAACCTTTATTTGAGCCTTGCCCCTTCTGTGAAGCTAAAAAGACATACCTAGATATTACTCCCTAAAAATACATACTATTTTAGACGTGCCAGACGACTCATCTATCGGTGAGGATTGCAACTGTAAGACTTATTACAATAGGGAGACAAGAAATGTACCCACCTGAAGGAAATGTCATTTAGTGGAAAGTCCGCAAAAAGCATTCCTGTTAAGGCAACAAAAAGAGGGCTTGAGTTGGTCAGAGCCTTTTCCTCCAATTCCCGACCTCGACTTTAAAATCCTGCCTACAAATTGCAGGCTTCTAGGATGGGAAGCAACTGGTAAAATCAAGATTTCTAAGACTTTTTGGCCATTTGGTGAGGTTTTCTTGCCTACAAGTTCGAAAGAAGCATCTTAAATTCTTGACCACTTCATCAGTAATCGCAGAGAAATCTCCCAAGGCTCCTGACCTTGTATTGTAAGTATCTTTCGTCTACAACAAGACCCTGCTTTGTCGATGGCTTCACGGTCAACTAGGACACCAAACATAGTCATAACTCTTGTTGATGTTTACAAAGACTACCACCACGTTTAAATAAAAAATGTATGAACAGATTTTATTGAGTTTTCAGAAATAAACAGGGTACGAATTACATCTAGTCTATCAATAAGATTCAATAAGTATTCACATAATGGGCAGTTCATGTCATCATTCAAAAGAAATAACATAATATCCACCCCTCCCACACAATTACTACCACCACGTTGATATATTGTACATCAGTCAGTGACCGTCCTATTGACCATTTCATCCGTCTCTCTCCTGTTGATGGAACCATTGTCTATAGCTGCCCCACCAACCACGTCAGCGTCCTTTGATCTCTAATATACCTTAATAAAGACCCTTTCACAAGTACTGCTCGTGCCATTGCTGCCTCTGCAGATCCTTCAAGTTATGTGAGAACCGCAATTTGGCAGACAGTAAGGAGGAGATAGCAATCCATGAGTAGAAGGATTTACAGAGATACAAGCAATATAAGCACCAGGCACTTGACCCACATCATGTGGACATCCACCCAGTACCCAATGATTCAGGCGATGGCAATACTGTTGAGCTACCACTACGCTATGAGGGCAGGTTCTTCCCTTCATCTAGTGATGGCAGACTTTCAGGACATTTTCAAACACCTGATGGAGATTTTCTGTATCTGTTTACACCCTCTAGGGTACTCGTCGCAGCCCTGCGGTGTTTGCCAGCATGGCCATGTTCAAAACCTTTTACATTGTCTCCATTTCCCAGCCTCTCAAATACTGCAAGCTCATTTGTTGTCCCTAACCTCAGTTAAATGCATTGCCTAGTGGCATACCTATACAGTCCCACTTCTGGTAAACGGAGTACCTATTTTAGGTCATGGAAGGTTTTAATGTCACCTCCTCTGAATAGGGATCCTAGAATCATACATGTACAGTTGTTCAAAACTTAAAAGCTACCCCAATGTAGTCCAGGTGTGAAGTTGAGGTTTTTACTATTGGGAAGTTAGTGAAACTTTTACTTCTTTTAAGCTTATCCTAGTCTTCAAATGTGGCACTAGTAAGTGTGTTAAGTATAACCCCCAATTCCTGTTATTTATCTATCCACTGTCCTTTCAAGAGGGCTATTCCTGCAATAGAGTGGTCCACTAGGCACCAATTTTTATCAGTCTCCTCTCCTCATTCAGCCTTGTAACGTAAATTGGCTGCCTCGAAATAATCCATCAAGAATATGACTGCTAATTTCCCCCATGGGTCTAGCTGGTAGAGTAGACTAGCCACTACTCTTGATATCTTCCACCCCACTCCCAACCCCTCCCACCCCCATTCCCCAAGACAAAGTTGTAGAGCTGGAGTTGAAATTGCAGAGGAGAGCCGCTGAGACATAGTGCAGATTGGTTTGTAAAACACTGCACATTTTGGTTATAATCTACATTGTGTACTGCAGTTCTGCACTGCCTTGAAAAATATTGTATGATACATTGTTGCAGTTTTCAACATTGGTAGATAATTTAAGGTGATTATCTGTGTTGTTGAGGGGGCAATCTGTTCACCAAAGTATGTTACAGCTTTCGATGACCACAAAATAAAAAGGAGGGCACAGAGTGCCTGCTCTGGTCAAGGTTAATATTAAGAGCTAGGGCCTCTGATTTTTTTTTTTTAATATTGTCCTGAAACCAAAGCAATTGCACTGTATTCTTCCGCATTTGTCTTTAAGTATGATAGGAAGCACATCAGGTTTGTGTTTGAAAACATGATGTCCATGTCGAACATTGTCGCTTTAAATGTATCTGCACAGGGGCGTGGCTAAGATGGCGGCCGAAGCAGATGCGGGTCCGTGAGGCTCCCCACCCAAATCCCCGTTTTGACCCTTCATTAGCTCCCAAACCCCCAAGCAGGAGTTATCCGCGCCCAGCAGTGCGGGGGCATCTGATGTCCGTCCTTTTGGGCAGCGGGAGAAAGCAAGGCTGCCCCTACGCGATGCTCTTCTTTTTGCGGTGTTGGATCTTGCCTGGCGCCGCAGTGTAATGGCGGCCAGGATCACGGAGTGATCCGTGACATATCCCAGCCGAAGGGGCATAGCCGGAAGATGCCGATCGTGCGGGCACTGACTGGGGCTGGCGATAAACACCGGAGAGGAAGCCTGCGACCATAACGCCTGGTGAGAGAGGTGAGCTGCGGGGCATGCCGCCAAAGGCGGCGGGGGCACCGCGCGAAACTCGAGCCCCAGGACTCGGGGCCTACTCCTGGAGGACGCTCGCCGGCCCGCCGGAGCTACACTCAGAATCGCGGGGGCAGGTGTGGTGGGGCGCCAGGAGTGTCCCGCTCTACCAGCAGTTGGCAGGGGCTGGCCGAGAGACAAGAGACTGCAGCGTGCTCCCGCGAGACGAGCTGCGGGAGGACATGCCGGCGCTGGCGGGACAGCGTGAAAATAGAGCTCCAGGCTTTGGGGCCTTCCAGGACAAATCCGTCTACAGCACTGTAACCGGACTGTACTCATCGGGGCACGGCCGGGTGAGCAGAGCCACTGACTTTGAGTGAGTACCTGGCGAGGGGGGGCTGCTACCCAAGGGGACAGGACTGCAGCGGAGGAGCCGGCGGCGCTGCCCGGAGCCCATAGCATTCTATCAGTGTGTTGACTGGGCCGCACTGGAGCCTGTGCTGGACGTGCACAGGCGGAATATGTAAGGGGGCGATACAGCTTGTGCTGCGTAGCCGAGAGTGGGGCTTGCAGTGGACGTCCGCGGCGCTTGCCCACCACAAGACCCAGGGCGCATCGATAGAAGGCACACCTGACCAGAGCGGCGCGTAGGTCAGTTTGTGGGCCCGGACCTCGGCCCAAGTCGCGCGGGCGTCTAGAGAGCACGCACTCTAGAAGGCATACCTGACCAGAGCGGCGCGTAGGTCGGTTTGTGGGCCCGGACCTCGGACCAAGTCGCGCGGGCGTCTAGAGAGCACGCACTCATTAGAACAGACCCCCCTCCAGTGGTCGGGCCTTCGAGGCCTTCCAGGGATAAATTGCTTGGCGCATCATGGCGACAGGGGCACGCAGGGGCGGATGCACCATTACGGACATGCTGGCAAAGGGTGCCTCTAAGGGAGAGAAGAGTCCGCAGTCCCCAGCGCGGTGAAGAACAACACGGGGCAGGAGGACGGAGGGGCTCCCATCACTAAATAGTTTTTAGAGACTCTATTTAACTCCTTGCGTGAGGATTTCCAGACACTGAAGCAGAACATGGCTGGTGAGTACTGTGAACTACACCGAGATGTGGATGGCTTGGGGGATCGAGTGGCTGCGGTGGAGGAAGCAGACCAGAGTAGGAGCGAGGAGGTAGAACAATTGCAACAAGAAGTCATCCGCCTCCGTGAGCAACAAGTCGATCTTCAAGCGCACGCGGAGGACCTCGAGAACCGCTCTTGAAGAAACAACATAAGGATCCGCGGCGTCCCATCCAAAGCAGAGGGGAACAGTGTCACCCACTTTTTGCAGGGACTATTTTGGGAGATCTTAGAGGAAACTGATGACTTTAAAATCCGCATCGACATAGCGCACAGGGTAGGCCGCGGCTCCTCCTCCTGATATCCTAGCTTTTCTATCTGACTTTTCCTTGAAAGAACAAATCCTACAAGAGGCACGCCAGAAACAACCCATCCAATACCAGGGCAACCCAGTGGCGCTGTACCAGGACCTCTCGGCCATCACCTTGCAAAAGAGGAAAGCCTTCAGAATAGCCACAACGTTCTTGCGCAACAAAGGGATTCCTTATTCCTGGGGTCACCCTTTTAGGCTCCTCTTCAAATGGAACGGAGCCCTGCAGCAGCTCAGATCTCTACGGGACACATGCGCCCTACTGGGCATTGACCTAGACGAGGACTCAAAGAAGGAAGACGCAACTTCACGGCCCTCGCAGGAGAGATCACCGCGAACCTTGCGAGATGGATGGCAGCGAGTGGGTAACAGACGCTCGCCCAAAGCATCTCTCAAACCAGACCAGGCAACGATGGCACAGGAACAGGCATCGGCCATCCAGGAGGTGTCCAAGGACACAGCGGCATTGGACTAATGCAGCGACGACAAGGGGGTTTCTCTTTGCACTAAGACCAAGCGGGTCTGGGGGGGGACGGGTGGGGGCCAACAAGGTCGCCATTGCCACACACTCCTCCACGTAACTTTACCACAGGCCTGAACTGTGTATTGATAGCCCTGGGACATATACTTGGGAGTTCCTGGTTGGGGTTGGGGTTGGGGTTGGGGAGGGGGGAGGGCGGGCTGCGGGTGTTGGGGCTCAGGGGAAGGTGGGAGGTTGGCATTTGGGGGAGTTCTCTGTTGGGGTCAGGGTGGGGCAGGGGGATCGGGGGTGAGCGTCGGGGTTGACGGGAGGGGGTTGGGAACCAGTGTGCCAATGGGGACAGAGGTTAAGGCGCAGGGTGCATGGCAGCGGAATAGGGCGACGATGGCACACACCACTCACGGCCGAGACCATGGCCACTGATACTGTAAAAATCTTAACACTGAACGTGAAAGGCCTCAATAATCCCATCAAGAGACATGCAGTACTATCCTACCTAGAACAGTCAGGGGTGGCAATATGCCTACTTCAGGAAACCCATTTGCTTTCTAAAGATTGGCACAGGCTGAGGTCCCGAGCCTTTCCACAGCAGTTCTTCTCCACTCACGATAAAAAGGCAGGTGTCGCAATCTTAGTTTCCAGGCATTTCCCAGGACGCGTCGGAGACAAAGTAGGTGAGATTAAGGGTAGACTCTTAGCCCACAGCTTTACGGTAGGCTCTGTGCAGTTGACGGTGGGGTCCCTATACGCACCAAATACCGGGCAGGAACCATTTCTACGGAACGCCCTCTCTGAGGCTTTGCGATCCCCAGACCCCTTACTACTCCTGGGAGGGGACCTAAACATAGTGATGGACAAAGACAATGACCGGTCCAGCCACCGTTACGGTTGCACAGGGGCACTTTCGGAGATAGGCAAAGATTGGCTGAAGCAAAGGGGGTTGGAGGACTTGTGGAGGGCTAAACATCCGGCGGCATCGCAATACACCTTCTACTCGCATGTACACCACACTTATGCCAGATTAGATCACTTCATTGGCTCCTCGGAGGTAGCGGCTCGAGTGGCAGATGTGGATATCACCCCGGCGGCTATCTCAGACCATGAGGCCGTGGAACTTCTGATTAGAGTCCCGCCACCAAGAGACCCTCTGGTAGGCGGCGGCTGCGGGAACCCCTCTTGCAACGAGAGGATGTAGTCCAACAGCTTGGCAAATGCATCACTGACTACCTAGCAGTTAACGACCACCCTGATGCCCCTAACAGCCGTATGGGGGGGCGCTCAAAGCGGTAGTGTGGGGCGAGCTGATTGCCGTGGCGGAGGCCAAAGATCGCAAAGCTAAGTGAGAAGACCTTACGGCTAAGGTAGTTGAATTAGAACGGGTTCACAGCCGAACAGGCGCACCTAGAGTCTGGAAACAACTCAAAGTGGCCAGGACTCAACTGGCGAGTCTAGACGTGAACCAGGCCGAGTATGCGGCCCTCCACCTGCGCCACACTTATTATGTAGGGGGGAATAGAACAGGGCGCCTCCTCGCGAGCGCGTTACGAGCCAAGGTCCAGCGTTCAAAAATCACACTCCTGCGCAACGGGGACGAAATTCGAGACGAGGCGCAGATAGCGAGGGCTTTTGGAGACTACTATGCTTCACTTTACGAGGCAGAGTCCATCCCGGAGGCTGACACAGAGATCTATCTCCGAAGCGCGGCTACAACCACCCTAAATTCCACTAGCGCCAGCGCCCTCGACGCACCTATTCGAATCGAAGAGGTGATCAGTGCCATCTCCCGTGTCAAACCCTTAAAGTCGCCAGGCCCCGACGGCTTTTCTGCCGGTTTTTATAAAACTTTGTCCACTGCTCGCTCTGCTACTTACGAAGCTTTTTAATTCATTTCAAGGCCCCGGCTCCATCCCGCCCGACATGCTAGAGGCAGACCTCATAGTTTTGCCTAAGCCAGGTAAGGATGCCACGTAATGTTCCGCCTTCCGACCAATCTCCCTGCTTAACCTTGACCTTAAGCTCTTTACTGGAGTGCTGGCTTCGCGGCTCGGACCATGCCTCCCTGGTATTTAGAGCCGGATTAATCTGGCTTCATCCCGGGCAGACAATGCAGCGATAACACAAAGCGCTTTCTTCACTTAATTGATAAGGCCCAATTTCAACAATCCGACTCGGTCCTCCTGGCCATCGACGCTGAAAAGGCGTTCGATCGGGTCGATTGGAGCTTTTTAAAGAGGGTCCTGGCGCATTTTAGAGTGGGAGATCGCTTTCAAGCCTGGGTTGCGAGTTGCTATCACAAACCCCGAGCACGTGTCCGCCTCAACGGCCTATGCTCCCCACCCCATTTGAGATCCAACGCGGGACCCGGCAGGGGTGTCCCATCTCCCCTCTCCTATTCGCGTTTTATGTTGAACCGCTAACACAAAGGATACGGGACCACCCCAATATACATGGGGTAAAATTCGGCGGGGAACCACATCTCATCGGCTTGTATGCGGACGACATTCTGGCGGCCTTGGACAGCCCTGCAGGTTGAGTGCCAGCTTTTCTAGATGAAATCGAGCTATTCGGCGCCGCCTCGGGCTTTCGAGTGAATAGAGGGAAATCGCTGATTCTGCCGTTGGGCCGGAACGCTCAAACTAGCCGAGAGCCGCCCGCCTCCGGCTGGGGACTAGCGACCCAGTCACAACTCCCGTACCTCGGCATCACCCTCACGCAGATCCGCAAGGATCTAGAGCGGTGGACGAAGCAGCCACTGTCTCTACTGGGACGGGTTGCAGTGGTGAAAATGTCAGCACTTCCCAAGATTCTCTACATCTTTCAAACAATCCCTGTGCCCCCGCAGGCCAGGACAATTACACAGCTACAGCACTTTATTTGGGGAGGGAAGAGGCCACGCATGCATAAAATACTGGCATACCGGGGGGGTAGACGAGGGAGGACTGGGAATTCCCAATCTGCAACGATATTTTCAAGCAACGCAGCTGCGCTACCTTGTGGAATGCTTAGGCCCGAATCTGAGAAGAGATGGCTCTTCCAAGACAGAGCCATGGCTCCGACGTCTCTGTGGAAGGTGCCCTTCCTCCGCCGTCCGCACAGACCATGCTACCTTCAGAACTCACCTATTACACGCACAGTCCTCAAGGTCTGAGACTCGGTAGCTACCAGACACCAACTTACGACTTTCCCCTCACCGCTCACACCCCTGTTAGATAATCCAGAGTTCCCCCGGGCACGGATCCCCGGGCCTTTCCGCAATGGCGTGGGACCAGCTGCAGGTCTGCAGGACACCTCTTTGACCTAGAGGGCTTTCTTCCGCTCGCCGACTTATCCCAAGGATATGACATCCCATCGCCACAGCTCTTTCAATACTTTCAGTTGCGACACTGGCTTCTGCAACCCACAATTAATCCACTTGTCAGTAGACACTTGACCGCATTTGAGAAATGTCTGGCAACAAAAGACTCGGACCGAGGCCTTATTACTGACCACTACAAACTGCTTACTCCGGCCCTCGAGACACACCACGCTGCAGGGCAGCAACGTTGGGAACAGGAGCTGGGGAGAACCTTAACAGCCCAAGAATGGAAATCGATTTACTACAGGGCCAACCACACAGCGAAGAATGCACTAGGCAGGGAATCTGCTGTGAAAGTCGCCAAATATTGGTATCTAACACCGGCGAGGCATAACAGGGGCAACCCATCTCGGAGCGCGTCATGCTGGAGAGGTTGTGGGGAAATAGGCACACTAACACATCTCCTATGGGACTGCACAGCAGTTAATGAGTGCTGGGCCACGGTCCTCAACAACATAGATAGCTCCTTGGACACTGAAATCCCACGGTTTCCAGCCTATACTGTTCTGGGCCTCCCAAACTCACTCACTTTCCCTCTGAAATCCAATAGTGGGAGACAAATGGGCATCGCGATGCAAGCAGCCTCTCAGCACATACTCTCTCTTCGGGGGTCCAGCACACGGCCAACACATACGGGTTGGTTGCACAGACTTTGGTTTACACTGGGGGTGGAGCGTATCCAGGCTACACTCACACACACTACTGCTACATTTCACACTATCTGGAAGCCTCTGCTCACACTTATGTCCCAGGAGTTCAATGAAATCACTTTCCCTAGATACCTCCGCTTACTGCGAATGACAGAATCACAAGATGAAAACACGCAGCACGAGACTAAACTACTGTGAATCGCCTTATCTAACACAGCCCTTACTCGCACGATTTGGTGCACTGGTTGGGGTGAGGGGGAGTTCTGGGTATTGGGTGAGAGGGGTGTTCTTTTTCTTCCTTTTCCTGTGTTTGCTAGCTAAGATGCGCAGAAAGTTACCGGATGATTCCGCAATTCATGGGACTGTCACAAAAAGAGGGCGACCACGAGATCCTCCGCACTATACGAGATACTTGCTGGGTCTTAAGAGGAGGTTCCTCCTACAAGTTGGCTATTTTTATTTATCCCCGCGATATGGCTTTGTACTTTCTGCGCTGTTTGCTTTGCCTGAAACTAATACAACAAATTTAAACATAAATGTATCTGCACCTATTTTGATTTCACCGTTTCCCTGTGTCCATGTATTTTATCTTCAAAGGCTCCATTGTGAGGGAAATTTGCAACCGTCCTGTTCCCCTTAAATAAGAAGCACTGAGAAGAGTGTACCATTAATTCTAATCTGTGCCTTCAGATTGTAATAGCTTTCCTGCACCAAGGACATGAAGTGTAGGCTGAATCCACGAGTTTGCGCCTGTCCTTTCCTGTATGTCCAGCTGACTCTATTAAACCCTTTTTCTGCACCACGAGACGTAGCGCAGTGATCTTGCATGTCTGTTGGACATTTTCCACTACATGTACTGTTTTCTTTGTATCATTGCCACATTGCCATCCCGGTATGAAGCTAGTCTGCTCTGAGTGCATCTATTCAGGATTTAGTCTGTTCACCATTATGCTTTGGATAATCTGACACCGAGGATCCATACTACAAATGTTGCTTGCTGTGTTTTTTAAAGAACTGATTTTGAGGCAGGCCGTTATTTCCATTTGATATGGGATACAGTAGCGCAGGTGCTGCCCAGAGTCCCGGAGGAGGACCGGGCTCTACTCTCCCAAGCGATCTCAGATGGGAGAGACGCAGCGAAGTCTATCATCAGATGTGGCTTGGACACAACGGACTCGCTAAGTTGAGCAATTTCCACGACGATGGCCGTTCGCCGCCACGCCTGGTTGAGAACGTCTGGTTTTTCGGGGGATGTCAGGCTAACCTCATGGACATGCCCTTTGACGGCTCCCGTCTCTAAAGAGGCAAGGCGAATGTCTTGTCTTTGGGTCTCACCACCCCCTCCAGGGCTTCATGTGCTTTTCACTCCTTTCCTGGCTATGGATCATGCCAACCCTATTCTGGCCATCAGGCCCACAAGTTCAGCAACCTCTGCGGGGTTGTGGACGCGGTTCCCCCTTGCCCCCTGGGTCAGGAAACAATAAGTCGAGCCTGGGTTTGATCCCCTCCTCCACCGCAAAACCTTCTAGTCCCATCCCCCAGGATCACTCTCGGCCAGTCGGTGGCAGAATACACCATCATCTCCACCACTGGTAAAACGTTAGGTCGGACAGGTGGGTGTTGCAAAGAGTCCAAAGAGGCTACTCCCTCCCTTTCGAGACTGCTCCTCCATCTATGCTTCCAGTGTACAATCCGATGACCGAGGATCACCTTGCTTTGCTCCGTGAGGAAGTCAAAACTCTCTTGGCCAAGGGAGCTATAGAGAGGGTTCCAGCGCCTGAAGTAGGCAGTGGTTGCTATTCCTACTTTCTGCTCCGCAGGAAGGACTGAGGCCTTCATCCTATCCTAAACCTCAGAGCCCTCAATTACTTCCTCGAAAGAGAAAAAATTGAGATGCTCACCCTTGCTCAGGTCCTGTCTGCTTTTGACCTAGGAGACTGGATGGTAGCGCTGGACTTGCAGGATGCCTATTTTCATATTCCTGTCCTGCCTGCCCATTGTCGGTACCTGCATTTCACAGTGAGTCAAGAGCACTTTCAAGTTGCGGCGCTCCGCTTTGGCCTCACCAGCGCTCCTCGGGTGTTCACAAATGTGATGGCGGTGGTCGCAGTCCATCTGCGGAGATCAGGTGTTTAAGTCTTCCCCTAACTTGACAACAGGTTGTTGAAGGCGGGCGCACCCCAAGCAGTTGTCTCCCACCTGCAGGCTATGGCGAAGCCCCTGCATTCGCTGGGGTTCACTATCAACATGCTGAAATCACATCTGACTCCCTCTCAGATGCTCCTTTTTATTGGGGCGGTTCTGGTTCTCCAGTATTGGGGTGTCTTTCATAGATTCAAATGCTTGAATATTCCCCGTCGTCGGAGTGGGATTCCCACGGTACATAAAATAGCAATAAATACTAAAAAATGATATGCTTGTAAAAACATAATACATAAATTAGACACTAAAAGTAGTTGCCAATACCAAATCCTAATTCCTACATAGGAATACATGGCAATAGAAAAAACTACATGTAACATATCCTTGTCATTATGTTAGTCCAAACTACAGCCAATCAGGCGCAAGCACCCCTCCAGAACCTTCTCCTCAGAGCTCAGTGCCTCAGATTTTCTATGGACGTCGTGTGAAGGGAGTCTCCCTGAGCTCTGCTCAGTTTTTCCTCTACAACTTCAGTTTCCAGTGAATTCAGCCATGTCTTCAAGTAAGAAGTCTTTATTTAGACCTTGTTCTTCTTGTGGGAAGTTAAGACTTTATTCTGAAGACCCCCACAAGAAGTGTATTTACTGTCTCTACCTGGACCATGAGGTTGGCAAGTGTAAGATCTGTAGAACCTTCTCCACTAAGACTCTTCAGGATAGAGAAGGTCGCCTCCTCATCTGGTTGCAAAGGTTAAAAAACAGAGATACAGCTCTTTCCAACTCAGAAAGCCTGGTGTCAGGAGCTTCAAAGGCTGCCTCCAAACGTAGCAGTGTACAGGACCTGCCTTCCCCTTTTTTGAAGAAAAAGAAATTGTCACTTGTAAAGGCTCCTGTGGTGTCTTCACCTAGTCCTGCTATGTCTACGCCCACGAGATTCCACTCTCAGGCGTCTGCAGCTTCTTCTTCCCATGTTTCTGTCACAGAACATGTAAAATTGTTGACGGTTTCTCCAACGACGAAATCTGCCGTCTCCAGCTCGTCGACGGTGACCCTGACGACGACTTCAGCTTCTGGCTCGTCGACGGTGACAGCATCGACGTCTTCCATGTCTACGAAGGTGGGCATTAGCTTGAAGACGATCTCGTCGACGATACCTATTGCATCGTCGTCGAAGAAGATTCCTTCGTCGACGGCCAGATCTTCGTCGACGAAGATTGCTAAGAAAGCTCCACCGTCGACGAGCGCTTCGTCGACAGCAGCCCAATTGACGACGACTCCGTCGACAGCAAGCCCATCGACTGCGGTCCCGTCAATGACGACAGCCCCCTCGACGATGGCCCCGTCGACAACGGCCCTGTCGAGGACATCTTCATTGAAGCCAGCTTCATCGACGGCTATACCGTCGCCAGTACCTACCTCGACGACGACCTCGTTGACGACTATGCCATCCTCCTTTGCTTCAATGCCACTGGTGCCGCTTCCATCATCAGTCTTCTTCAAAAGCTGACCCATTGCACCAGCGTCGACAGGTCTCTGTGGAACAGATTTCCGTCCTGAGTGCTATGCAACCTCAGTCACCCTTGTTTGCCACGGGTTCTGAACAGGACTCTGAGTCCGAGGAGGATGTCGATGATCATTTTCGGGCGGCACGTAGCCCGTCTGAGTTGGTCATTAAATGCCAGGACTATGGCGAAGACCACGAAGACCAATATTTTCAACAGGAAAACCGTTCCAGCCAAGTCCAAGCAGCGACTTTACCTCTGTCACTCATCTCTAACCTCCAACACATGTTGGATGACTATAACAGGCGTTTCCCACCGTCTCCCCAGGTTTCACCGGGGTCACATGCGCCTACACCTGCTGAGACTCCTGCTACTGCTCCACTATCACCGCCAGTAGCGCATTCGCCTCAAGTTCAGACTTCAGTGCGGAAACACACTACAGTGTATCCTGATGATGATGAGGTCCATCAAGACAGATAAGATGGTGAAGTTCGGGATGATGATGATGATGATCATGACGATGGTCATATGGCAGAGTGGGACAACTATCAAATTCAGACCCCATCCCCGCCTCCTGTAGTACCAGGGGATTCACCTCCCGTGGACATTGCGAGCTTCCATCAGCTCATGGATAGGGCGGCTCAGCGCTTCAAGTTACCTAGAGTCCAAAGAGAGGAGGACCGTTTTCTATACGACTTCAGAAGTCAGCCGCTTAAGCAGATCCATACTGTCCCCATCATTGATTTCATCTGGAGTGAGGGGGTCAAGTTGATGGCGGCGCCAAATTCTATCCCGGTGCAACTACCTCGCTTAGAGAAAAAGTACAAGGCACCACAGGGCTCTCCAGCTTTCCTGATTGCACAGCCCAAGCTTGATTCTGTGGTTACTCAGGCGGCTCAACGTCGCTCCAAGAGCCCAGCTTCTACCATCACGGCTCCTCCTGATCGGGAAGGTCGCCGTCTGGATGCTATCGGGCGCAGGTTCTCTACAATGGCCTCTACTACGGTAAGAGCAGGAAATTCTTTGGTCATATTGGGGCGCTATGACCGTCAGATGTGGTCTGACATGTCTGCTTTTGTGGCTCTCATCCCGGAATCCTCCAAGGCGGAGGCTTTAAAAATCCTTCAAGAGGGAGAGAGAACGTCGGAGGAAATCATTGACTGTGCAGTAGACATTTACATTTACATTTACATCGCATGCACGGGTTTCCGTCAGCTCGCAGAAGCAGCTGTTTTGCTACGCCAGGGATGGCTTTGTTCGACCTCGTTTTGCCAGGAAGTTCAGGCGAAGATCCTTGATTTGCCGTACGGCGGAGAATCCCTTTTTGGAGCACATGTGGATGAGGCACTCCAAACAATAAAAAAGGACACTGACACTGCTCGTTCTTTGGGCAATTTACAATTCAGGAAGCAGCCTTCTCGGGGTGCCCGCGGACGCGGCACCTCCTCCACTTTTCGCGGTGGTTCCTCTCAAGACCGCTCCTACAACCAAGGCTCTCAGGGTCACTCTTCCCAACAACAACAATCTTCCCGTCAGCAATCTTCAAAATCCTTTCGAGGGAGGTCCTCATATAGAGGCTCCGCCTCCAAAAAACAATGACTTGCTGTCACCAAAAAAGGCTGGAGGTCGAATCTCCCTGTTCTCCTCGCAATGGTCCTTAATCACCTCAGACCGTTGGGTGCTGGACATTGTAGCAAAGGGCCATGCTCTGGAGTTCGTCAAATTACCTCCTCCCACACCTCCATCCGGCCCACCTCCAACCCACCTAAAAGAACTTTTCAAACAAATTTGAATAATGATCCAAAAAGGTGCCATCGAGGTGGTTCCCCAGTCTCAAAGAGGGATGGGATTCTATTCCTGTTTTTTTGCTAATCCTCAAGAAAACATGAGCTTGGAGTCCGATACTGGATTTGCGCGAACTAAACAAGTATATCAAGTGCCAATCCTTCCGCATGCTGACGCTCTTGGAGATCTTGCGTCTTCTCTCCAAAGACGACTACATGACAACAATCGACCTTCAGGACGCCTATTTTCACGTGCCAATTCTTCCAAGACATCGGAAGTATCTGCGATTCCGAGTGGGACGCAGAGATTTTCAGTTCCGGTTGTTGCCTTTTGGCCTCTGCTCCGCCCCTCGGGTCTTCACAAAAGTTTTGGCTCCAGTAGTGGCTTATCTGCGCCTGCAGGGTGTCCAAATATTTCCATACCTGGACGATTGCCTCATAAAGTCACAATCTCGCAGCCAGCTGTCTCGGGATACACAACTCTGTCAGGAGGTCTTTCGCTCCCTCTTAAAAACTTTCTTTCCTAATCCTCAATCCCCAGCAGAACAGCGTCTACATTCCTTGGACATTAAGAGATGCCTTAAATGTTATATCTCCAGGACGGCACCTTTTCGTAGGTCCGATCAACTGTTCATTGCCTACGGCCGCATGTGCAAGGGTCGTCCTGTTACCAAGCCAACAATAGCTCGTTGGATTTCTTCAGCAATCGCCCTCTGCCATCAGAAAGCTAGCAGGCCTCTTCAATCCACAGAGAGGGCGATGTCCAGGGCGATGTCCTCTTCTGCTGCCCTCTTCGCTGGTGTACCGCTCCATCAGATTTGCCGAGCAGCCACGTGGTCCAGCAGGCACACTTTCACAAAACACTACTGCCTGGAGGCCATCAATGAAGCTGATACAGCAGTGGGACAGGCAGTGCTTCGGAATCTTTTTAACTAAGGTGAGCCTCTGTCTTCCCTCCACCTTTCTTTATGGTTTTCATGTAGCCGTTGTGATTATTTCTATTGCTTGCTATGTCTCATGAGCATTACATGCCTAAGCATGCATGGTGTCAGCTGCAGTCCGGCTACTACTGCTCACTATTCTATTCAAGCATGTGAATCTATGAAAGACACCCCAATACTGGAGAAGAACAATTGTTACTTACCTGTAAAGAGGTGGTTCTCCAGTATTGGTGTCTTTCATAGATTCACATGCGACCCACCCTCCTCCCCTCAGAAGCTTGTTTCTCCTCATAGACTCTGTGGTCACTCCTGGCTACGAAAATCTGAGGCACTGAGCTCTGAGGAGAAGGTTCTGGAGGGGTGCTTGCGCCTGATTGGCTGTAGTTTGGACTAACATAATGACAAGGATATGTTATATGTAGTTTTTTCTATTGCCATGTATTCCTATGTAGGAATTAGGATTTGGTATTGGCCACTACTTTTAGTGTCTAATTTATGTATTATGGTCTTACAAGCATATCATTTTTTAGTATTTATTGCTATTTTATGTACCGTGGGACTCCCACTCCGACGATGGGGAATATTCAAGCATGTGAATCTATGAAAGACACCAATACTCGAGAACCACCTGTTTACAGGTAAGTAACAATTGTTCTTACGGTTCAGTTTCAGACCTATCCTCTCGAACGGCGAGTCCAGGATATTTAAGCTATGATACCGATATTTCAGCCTCTATCCTGGATTTAAGCGAGAATGACGCTGAGATTATTGGGCTTCAAAGCATCCTGCATCCTTCTAGTGACTCATGCACGGTGGCACATGCAGGCTCTGCAGTGTGACCTGAAGTTTCAATGGGGGCAGCATCGAGAAAATCTCACCGATCTTGTTCAGATTTCGGAGGGTGCTGCGAAAGACCTGCAGTGGTGGATAACGGACCACAATTGGTTCAAGGGCAGACACCTCTCCCTTCCCCACCCAGATCTTACAGTAGTGACGGATGCGTCCCTTCTGGGATGGGGTGGCCATTGAAGGGAGCTGGAGATCAGAGGACTTTGGTCCCCGGCGGAAACCAATCCAACTCCATATCAATCTGTTGGAGCTTCGGGCGATCCGACTGGCACTGAAAGCCTATTTAACGTCAATAAAAGGAAGGCTCGTACAGGTGCTCACGGATAACACTACTGCCATGTTTTACTGCAGCAAACAGGGCGGAGTGGGGTCATGTACTCTTTGTCAAAAGGCCCTGCATCTCTGGACTTGGCTGAAACAACAGGGCATTTACCTGGCAGGTCTCTGAACTCTAGGATGGACCAGCTCTGCCGAAGGTGCCTTGCGTATCACAAATGTGTCTCCATCCGGAGGTGGCACAAGGTCTCTTGAGGAGAGCCTTGGTTGGATCTGTCCACCTACGTAGAGAACGTGCAATGTCAGCAGTTTTGCGTGTTGGAGCTTCCAAGCCGGATCTCGCTCGGCGGCGCTTTTTGCCACGAATGGAGCTCAGGCCTCCTATACACCTTTCTGCCTATACCACTCCTGACTAAGGTGCTCAAGATCAGGAGCGACCTCGCACAAGTTATTCTTGTGGCTCTGGACTGGGCACAGAGAGTTTGGTATCCCGAGCTTCTAGACATGATCCTCCGATCAGGCTGCCCCTTTGGGAGGATCTTCTGTGGTGCCAGCTGGTGGGCATGGAGGGGGGTGTTCGCCACCCAAACCTGCCCACTTTCGCCTCCTTGCGTGGAGATTGAGCAGTGACAGTTGACTGCTTTTGACCTCTCCCGATTTCGCGTGAGGTTATCTTGGCAGCCAGGCGTCCCTCCACAAAATCTGTATACACTTGCCGATGAAACACATTTTGTACATATAGCACAGACCGATCTATTGACCCATTATCCCCTCTTTTATCTGAAGTCCTTCTGTTTATACTTCTTTGGCCCAGCAGGGCTCTGCTCTGGAACATCAAAGGGCTACCTTTTGACCCTTTCTTCTTTTCTTTGGCTCACTGATCTGCCTTCTCTTTTCAAATCTCTTCTGGTGCAGAGATTCTTGAAGGGGTTAACCCACTTGTTTCCTCCTACACCTTTTATTATGCCACAGTGCAGCATAACTACCCGCTGCAGTTGCTCACCGTCAAGACCGCTTTTTTGGTGGCAATAACCTCTGCCAGGAGGGTAAGTGAACTGCAGGCACTGTCTTCAACGCCTCCTTACCGGATGGTCTTTCCGGACAAAGTGGTTCTAAAGACTAGGGCATCTTTTCTGCCTAAGGCATTAACACTCTTCCATCTGGGACAGTCTCTTACCCTGCCCACCTTCTATGCACCCCTGCACCCTTCCAAGTAAGAGAAGTGTCTCTATAGTCTGGACCCAAAAAGAGTGTTATCGTTCTATCTCAATTGCACCAGAGATAACCTAGTGGATTCCCAACTCTTTTTAGGGTACGTGGGTGCAAAGAAAGGCTGTGCTATCCAGAAGAGGACTATATGCTGTTGGGTTATCTTCTGCATCAAATCTTTTATGCCTTAGCGAAGAAGGATCCCCCTGAAGGGCTTAGGGCCCATCCCACAAGGGTAAAAGTGGCCACCATGGCTCTCCAGCACGGTGTTCCCGTTTCTGATATCTGCCAAGCTGCCACGTGGGCATCTCTGCACACGTTCGCCAGACACTACTGCCTGGATTACCAGGTTTGCAGAGAAGGCCTGTTTGGTCACTCTGTTTTGCAGGATTTTCTGGTCTAAGCCGTTCCGCAGTCCTTCCCCCGGGGATTGCTTGGTTGTCTGTTCAAAGATAAGGAATCTGCAGCTAGATGTGTATCAGATGGACAAGTTACTTACCTTCGGTAACGCCTTATCTTGTAGAGACATGATCTCGCAGCAGATTCCTTACTGACCCACCCACCCATCCTCCCCGCATTGTGGTATTGGTTTTAAGTGTCAGCAATCTTCCCCTTCAGGGCACTATTATTCATTTTTTAGCACCCCATGGTCAGTCACTTCATGGCTTTGCGCTTCTGGCGTGGAAAGTCGTGAAAAATACTGACGTCAGCACGCCGGAGTGGCGGTTATATTGCCGACGATGAACACAATGCCGTCTAACATGCTGAGTCAACCGACACGCAGGGGTACTGCTAAGAAAAATCTTCTGGATCCAGCTGGACACCTGTAAGTTCGAAGGTAAGGAATCTGCGGCTAGATCATGTCTCTACCAAATAAGGTGTTACCAAAGGTAAGTAACTTGTCCATTAGGTTTCCAGATTCATCTCTTACGCTGTCTGTTTTCTCTGAAGCACTCTTTGCTCTCAGCTGTGCTGCCAGCAGGATTCCCACCTTTCTACTTGAGACAGAACCTTTGGTTGGCTGGTAAAATGGCACTTTTGTGTCTAAGGCACACAGCTAGGAATGTAGTGAGAGAACTTTGCACCAAGTCTTGGGGACCTGCTGTTTCTCATGTGAACTTTTGAGCATTGCTAGATCTCGCTCAGACTGCCGATTTGTCTGCATGCATCTTGTTGAAGGTTACCGATATAGAGATGAAGACCACCGTCAAAACCACTTTCTGATGAATACTTTTAAATGCAGATTCTTCACCTTCGAATACTCCCCAGGTTTCAGACTAGATCTCCCAACCAACCGCTCCAGGTCGCATTCGCGGACTTACAATCGGGGCTGTTCTCATGAGAAGTCTACCTTAAAGTTGAGGTCCTCCAGTGAGTTCAAACTGAAGCATAAGCATAAGCACAAACCTAAAACAAACTTGACCCCATCTCCCCATTCAAGATCCAAGGAGAAGCCACAAGAACATCAGTGTTAGTCTCCTCCAGAGGTCCAGGAACATGGAGCTGATTCCACCCCCAACCCTTAACTGGTCCCAGGTCCCCCAGAGTATCCCGGCCATCTGCAAAACAAGATCTTCATAGAAGCAGTGCTGCAGAGTTTCAGCACTTTTCTACCTCCTTCTGGCTTGATTTCGGGCCCCAAGGGTTCTGTCGGACCCCCAGTCAGGTTAGTGCCAACAGGTCATTCCCTGGCACTAAACATAACAAAGCTACTTGAGGATGCTAAAACCAAAGCTGTCCTATTTTGGTTTTGACTTATTAAAGCCATGGGTCATCAAAAGATTTTTGAGAGGTCATCTCACCCTCAACTTGCTGAGGCATGCTTCATCATTCCTCGGCACTGACTGGCCCATTTGAACCCATTCTGGATCCTGTACCGGCTTCAGTACAGACAGTACAGATACCTCTTCTGGCAGCTGGACCTGTGCCGAGATGCAGCTTATTCAGTCCTAGTACCGCAGGTACCAAAGGAGTAGTCAATCTTGGCCCTGCAACAAATTTAGCCCGATCTTCACCATTGTCGCACTATAAATTACTGAAGAACAATGGGTCCTCATTAAGCCTTATTCAGCTCTGATTCCTCAAGCATGTAGTAGCACCAACAGGCTCCATTACGTTTTGCCTTAGACTGCCCCTTCATCTTGATGACCGTTTTTGCATGGATTTACAGGATACCAGTGAGCTTGATACCTCCATTGATATTGAATTGGACATGTCACTTGGCCTGCTGACTGAAAAGAGTGCAACATTTGCTTTTGTGGTCCGACAGATAACTGAGGACCTGGATATGCAACTGCCCTATGCCGAGACCAAGACCGACGACATTATGGAAATTCTGCAGCCCAGTCCTGCTATGTCTGAACATTGCTCCCCTTCAACAAGGCAATCACTGATACTCTGACGGGCACTTGTTCGAAGCCCTGTTCCTGCCCACCAGTAAAGAGGTTGGTGACTAGGTGTCACAGACCCTCTGCCAGTGCCTGAGGACGCTGTTTTTCTCCCTAGATATACTACTCCAGAAACCCAGTAAAGTGAATCCTAGTTCTTGTTCCCACGACTCCTCTGGATAGGGAGTCCAATAGGATTGAGGCATTTGGAAAACAAATGTTCGCCTTGGTCAACCTGGCACTGAGATCGCTCAATGCAGTTTGGTTGTTAGGTCACAACTTGCATGCCCTATGGGACATGGCCAGCGAGATCTTGTGGTCCTGGGAGATCTTAGGGCCTCTCTAGCTGAAACAATTCATGATGGACAGGACGCAGCCTAGTGTTATGTTTCATATAGGTACTCTAATATAGGTCCAGGTAACATTGTACCCTTTCCCTACATCATCTCTCCTACATTTCACATGAACGGGCCTTATCAGGACATAACTCCTAATAATGACACAACGCCTTATAGGGACAGAATGCTTTATAAGGATCAACTCCTTTTATGGACTTAACCTTTCACCTAGTCCCATGCAGATGGAGGGTTTTCCCCAATCGATAATGTTAAGACGCCATCCTTAGCACGTATGAATAATTTATGAGGACGCTACTAAGGGGGTATGCTTCACCACTCCTATCCTCATACAAAACAACGGCTAACACACGCACATGGACTGTATAAATATAGCACGTCTTGCTATCAGTAGTTGGAGGGAACTGAGACTTCAAGGCCGACACACTGACCATAGACGTTGAGGCTCCTGCATTCAGTCACTCCAGCTGACAGTGGTCTAAAACTCCCTTGCGAGGTGTCGAACTCGAGAACAGGATGAGGTCCTACGCTCTCATTATTCAGGTAATGGGGTTCGACTAAATCATAGGGGATTCTTGGCTCTTAGGATTATTAGCTCCTTCACACCTACTCACATGCTAGGTACACTTACGTACATCTAGACAGGCATCTTAGGAGTATGTGTTTTATTTTATAAATGCATTTTATATTCATGTATATATTCATGACTATTGCAAAATGGTAGAACTGTACTATTCCTTTTTAGTCACTGTACTGCTGATCCTATATCTCTGCTACTGTGTAACAGTTGTAGCAGCGCATATATTTTACACTAGAAGAACAACAGTGCAATGAATTCTTATTGTAAACACTCTGAGACCAAATTGGCAAGCACGAGTGACTGGGTGAAAAGTAGTATATTGATTCCATGAGTCTGAGGAATCCGGGTTTGTTGTGTTCTGAGGTTGCCAAAAATTAATCTCTCTGATAAAAGGAGATTCTAGTGGCACTGCGAGCTAGCTAATGTAAACAAAGGATAACATACTCAGTGGGCGTGCACAGAGTCAGTCTACCACCAGACCCACAGTGTATGTTGTCCAAAAGCGCAGGTCCTGCATAAGGGTACTATAGGAACTACACTACTGATTGCCTAGGCAAGGTGGTCGGCACCAGTGTTGTGCTCCGCCACAACGCATAGAGGTGTTCCAAAGTATTTTCAGGAGATGTGCAAGCGTCTCTCATTGATATGCCCTTTTAATGCTCTCACCCTTTTTTTTATATTTTATTTAGAGCAAAAAGCTGGTTATGCCCTGGAATATATTACGCAGAGAAGAGCTAAAATGAACCTCTGGAATTGTTGATTTACCACCAGCCAGTACCCACTTCAGTTTAGGAAATTTCAGGGGTTACTCCAAGGAACTGGCATACAAACAGTGAAAATGACCCCAGCCACTGCAGCTGTCAGAGGCCAAGGATGGGAGTGCACTGTGAAAAGCCTGCAGAGGCACCAGTCCTCACCATCCCCTACCCTAACGCATTGATTTGCCATTCTCAGAACAAGCCCATCCTGTGGGTGGAGCAGGATTTGGTATTTCCTCCAAGCATGGTGGTCCATTACATCAGACAGATCTGTTGTACAGATTGTTTAGCATGGTTATGTCTTATTTTTCTGTGTTCCACCACATCTTCACCCCACATTGAATCGACTTTCAGAGGAGCACCTCTGCAGCCTGTTAAAGGATGTGCAAGTTTTGGTCTCCAAAGGTGCTATCAAGAAGGTTCCAGAGTAGTAAAGAGAAGAGGGTTGTTACTTTTGCTATTCATTGTACCGAAAAAGGACCAATGCCTCTGGCCTATATTGGATCTTTGACCTCTGAATACTTTCCTGTGGAAGGACACATTTATAAAAGATCATGGTTAGCCCAGATCTTGCCACTCTTTACCTAGAAGAGTGGTTGGGGTATTTGGACCTGCATGACATATATCCATATAACCATGAGCATTTCCAGAGCTCCCTTTTGGCTTCACCCGTGCCCCTTGGTTATTGACCAAAGGGATTCAGTGGTCAGGGCACACCTTTGGGGTTGGAGGTTCCAGTCTTCTACCTCCATGACTGGCTGGTCAAGGCACGCTTTCCACAATGAACCATAGACCACCTCTAACCAACAACGAACCTATTGACATCATTGGGGTTCACGAACAATGAATCAAAGTCACACTTGACTCCTTCCCAGAGGTTGGCATTCTTTGGGGCTATCATGGACACATTGCAATTCAAGCCCCCCAACCCTCACCAACACCACAGTGGTTCCAGGAAATTTGGGCTACGATTCTGATCTTTCAGCCTACAACCTGGATATCAGCGAGGGCAGTTTTATGGCTACTTCGCCTCTTAGCCTTATGCATGCTTCCAGGTCAGCTATTCCAGGTGGCACATACAGGCTTGGCGATGGAATTTGAAGTTCCAAAGAGCGCAGCACCAAGGAAATCTATATGATGCTATCCAGATTTTAAGAAAGGCAGCTCTTGACCTGCAGTGGTCGCTGCTCCAATGCAATTGGTCCAGAGACAGGCCCCTTTCCCTTCCTCGCCTAGAGTTGATAGCTATGATGAATGCATCAATATTGGGCTGGGTTAGCCCATCTGGGAAAGGTGGAGATCGGAGGGCTCTCGTCTCCGGCAGAAACCCAGCTCCATAACAGTCTGTTGGAGTTGCAGGCATTGAAGGCCTTCTTGCTGTCCATCAAGGGGACGTTGGTGAAGGTTTTCATGTACAACACCACCATCATTTGGTATTGCAACAAGCAAGGTGGAGTGGGGGCCTGTGGCTGGAGGCCTTGTGCCTCGAGCTGTTTTTAGAATCTGGGCACCTTCCTGATCGCAAACCACCTGGGAGGATCCTTGAATGCCAGACCGGATGATCTTAGAAGAGGAAGTCTGGCAGATCACTAAATGCATCTTAATCTCAAGGTGTTGCAGAGTATCTTCATTCAGTGGTAAGAACCTTGGCCAGACCTTTTCATTACTTTGGAACATGCAGTGTCAAAGGATTTGAGGGAAGGATTTTGTGAGAGTTCTCAGTAGGAGATGCATGCCAAATGGAATGGAACACACGACTCCTTCATGCCTTCCCACCCATGCCCATTATTTCCTGCATTAAAAAACTATCAAGAGTGACTGGGCTCAAGTCATCCTAGTGGCTCCAGATTGGGCCATGACGGTGGGGCACCTTAGACTTCTGGGCATGAGCATCAGTCCTCCAGTCAAGCTGCCACTGCAGGACCAACTACTGGTGCAGCAGTGAGGCAGAGACCTTCACCCAAAACTGTGCAACCTTCAGTACCATGCGTGCAGATTGAGCAGCAGTAGTTGACTGAATTTTATCTGCTGCCTGAAGTGGTTGTTTTCATCGCAGCCAGATGCCCTTCCAAGTAGAATTATGTCGAACGCCGGGGCAAATTTGTAATCTGATTTAATATCTGCAAGAGTGACTGTTTTCTGGCTAAACTGTCAGATGTTCTTTTATTCATTTTGACTTAGCGCAGCAAGGCCTTGCAGTGGATACTATTAAAGGGTATTAGTCAGCCCTTTCCTGCTTTTCAACGATTGCCTTACCAACTGTCCTCGTTTAAATCACCTGTTGTAGTGAGATTTATAAAAGGTTTGACAGACATGTTCCCTCCCAAACTTTTTGTAATGCCACATTGGTTTTTTTTTTTCAGAACAAATTTTATTAGTTTTATGGCAGTTGACAGAATACAAGAGGAACACTGCTTCCAAAGTGGCAGAAAGACAGCGAGCATATAAGAGCAATAGTGGTCAAGAATTCCAATCAACATTATCCAACACCCCCCTCCCAGCACTCCCACCCGGTTCCCACCCCCCTCCCTGCACAGTGTACACATTGTCCAGAAACAGGAGCCGAAGCATCACGGTAGCAGCCTGTGGTCAGTTCACCTGGGGGTAGCACAGGCGTGGTCCATAACAGTGTCTTGCGGCGCCGGAGGGTCCAGCGACAGGCCCCTATAATCAGCCCATTTCTTCCAAATTCTATAATGTTTCCTGGGGCAGCCCCTGGCCTCAAAGATCGGGCGTTCCAACCCCATGCTGAAGTCCATGCCCCGCTTCCACACCCCCACCAACGGGGCCTTGGGGGCCTTCCAGGCTTGGGCTATATCCCATTTGGCTATCGTAAGTCCCAGTAGGAGCAAGTGCCGTTTATACAGATTACCCCCCACCTGTTCTATAACGTGAAGAAGGCCCAGCTGCGGCGTGCGAGGGAGTTCCCATGCCAATACTTCCTCCAAACATTCCCACACACCTGTCCAAAACCTCTGCAGCCGTACACATCCCCACACTGTATGCAAGAAGGAGCCTACCGCACTGCCACACCTCAAACAAACTGGTGAGGCTATCAGCCCCGCCTTCCACAATCGTTTCCTCGTGTAATATGCTCTGTGAAGGTACTTAAATTGGATAAAGCGCAGGCGCACTGCTATCGCTGCTCCCCTAGGTGCTTCCAGGGCTTCTCTCCAGTCTTCCTCCTCCAGATCTCCCAGATCACTCTCCCAGACCGCCCGCAACTTATCAAGAGAGGGGGAACAGTGTGTAACTAATGTTTGATATATGGTTGAGATTTTCTTCGATTCCAATTCCCCCATGAAGACTTTCGCTTCTAGGGGACTAAACTCCGGCAAGGACGACATGCCCGCTATTGCGGGGGCCAGGGCGTGTCGGAGCTGTAAGTACCTGAAGAATTGGGACCGGGGCATATTGTATTCATCCTGCAACGTCTGAAACGATTTGAGGACTGCGCCCTTCAGGACGTGGCCCAGCGCCGAAATGCCAATAGCATCCCAGCCCTCGAAGCCCCGGAGTGCAGCCAATCCGGGCAGCCTCCCATTATGCCATAAAGGAGTCTCGCCCGTGAGCATGTTCCACCATCCCATGCGGCGGAGCGCATCGCGCCACACTTTGAAGATTACTTGGGTGGCCCTCGGGAGTCTCTTCCGGATAGTCGCCGAGTATAAAATGGTATGGAGCGTGTGTGGGTCCATCATATACCTCTCTAGGGCATAGGTCGGGTCACTGCGATCCCCGTACCACCATTCGTTAAGGACAAGTAGGTGTGATGCCTGATAGTAGGATTGGACATCAGACGTGGCCAGCCCTGCACAGTAGGTTGACAGGAAGCAGGTGCGGAGCGCCACTCTTACCGCTCCTCCGGCCCATAGGAACCGACCCAGAGCCGAGTTCACCTGTCGAAACCACTGCTGTGGAACTGGGTATGGGTGATTCTGCAATTGGTATAAGATTCGGGGCAGGGCCACCATCTTAAAAATGGCGGAGCGGCCGTAGACATTCAGGGGCATCCTGGACCACATCTGCATATCCGAGCGGATCCTGTCCCAAACAGGCACTATGTTACGGGACCACGACACTCCCTGCACATCAGTTAGAAAGACACCAAGGTACTTAAGGCCTCCCACTGCCTCCTGAAGGACTGAGGCCCAGGGACCCAACGTCCCCCTGTCACCCAGGACCCACAATTTCGACTTCTGTGTATTGAGCCGAAGGCCCGACACCTCACCGAAAATGCGCATTATTTCAAGGACCCTCGGCCCCGATTTATTGAGGTCCGTAAGAAAGAACAGGACGTCGTCCGCATACAATGCGATTCTGTCAGACGGGCCCCCCATCCACTCCACACCACGCAATTGAGCATCCATCCTCACCCAGGCCGCAAGCGGCTCCATCGCCAGGGCAAACAGGTAGGGTGAGAGAGGGCATCCCTGCCGGGTACCACGACCGATGAGGAATGAACTGGAGGTGGCTCCCGCTATTCTGACCATTGCCGTCAGGTCCGTATATAACAAATGAATGTATGACAGAAAACGCGGGCCTAAATTGAGCCGAAGGAGAAGGGCTCGGAGGTATGACCAACTCAGGGAGTCGAAGGCCCTATCCATGTCCGCCAGCAGTAGGGCCGCGGGGAAGCCCGCCGCTCGTGCCGCCTCCACCACTAGGTGAGCGCGTCGTATATTGTGTCTTGTTGCCCTGTGAGGCATGAAGCCCGCCTGGTCGGCATGGATCAGGTCCGTGATGTAAGGGAGAAGACGGTTCACTAACGCCTTAGCCAGTATTTTCGCTTCAAAGTTCAGTAAAGAGATTGGACGATAAGATTCCGGGCTGTCTTGGGGCCTTCCCGGTTTGCAGAAGACTACAATCTCGGCGTGTCGCCAGTCCGCTGGTAGCCTGCCGAGCTCCCGAGCCGCCTCCAGTGCCTTCTTGTAGCGCATCCCCAATTGGAGATGAAACATCTTCATAAATTCGCAGGGGAACCCATTGGGCCCAGGGGCCTTGCCCGAGTTCAGTCCACCCAGAGCCTCTCCAAGCTCCTCTGCTGACAGTGGGAGGTCCAGTCGGGCTCGCGCCTCATCCGAGAGCGCCCGGGGTGGAAGATCCGCGAGAAATCTGTCAATCTCTTCCGCTGGGAGGGATTCTCGGGGGGCATACTGAGTCTCATAATATTGGGCAAACATCTGGGCCAGGACCTCAGGGGCCGAAATAGGGCCGCCCGCGGTATCCCGGAGACCCGGCAGGGGCTGGGCTTGATAGGTGTTTTGACATAACCTATATAGCATTGTGCTAGACTTGTCCCCCCATTGATAGATTCTGCTCTGCGTAGCGAGCCAAGTCTGCCTGGCCTCGTCCAACAATAGCGAGGTGTACGACCGCTGAAGGTGCAGTAGCTGGTCCACGGCAACTCCATTCTCCCCCGTCAGGCATCTGGCCTCCTGGCTACGCACCCGATCAGCCGCCTCCTCCACTTCTAGCCTGCGGGCCCTACGATTCGCGGCGCACCACGCAATATCCACGCCCTGAAGGACAGGCTTGAGGGCCTCCCACATGGTCATGGCATCAATACTCGGGTCCTCGTTCTCTGACCAGTAATGCGATATAGCCTCCCTTATGCGTGATTGATAATCGTCGCGCTGCAAGTGCCACACAGAAAGGCGCCAGCGAAACGGTTGCCGCCTCACACCGAGGCTCAACGTCAGTGCGATCGGGGAGTGGTCCGACAAGCCCCTCGGAAGTATGGAGGTGGAGTTAATTCTGCCTAACCAGGGTTGCGGGACGAACAGGTAGTCCAAGCGTGAAAAGGATTTATGGACCGCAGAGACAAATGTATATTCACGGTCACAAGCATGTTGATGGCGCCAAGTGTCAACCCATCCCATCCCCCGCACCATCCTACTCAACCTCGTGGTGGCATCCGACAATTGGCCGCCCCCAGGCTTACAGCGGTCCAGTCTCCCATCCATCACATCGTTCCAATCACCACCCACTACTGTCAGTACGTGCGGAACATTCGTCCATACCTCGAACAGCCGTTCAATCAGGGCATCTTGGAGTGGGGGTGGAGCATACACACTACCGAAAACCACTGGCTCACTCCCCAAACTTCCTTTAACGAAGACATATCGACCATGCACATCCAGCCATTGTGTTTCATGTGTGTTTGAGACCCTACGATGTATAAGAATTGCAACTCCCCTGGACCCTCTTGCAAAGCCAGCATGGAACACCTGATCATACCCGTATCTGCGTAGACTAAGAACTTTGGTGCCTAAGAGGTGTGTCTCCTGAAGGAGCAATACATCCGCCCTTTCAGTCTTCCCCAGACGTAGAACTGCACTGCGTTTAATTTTGTCGAGCATCCCTCGCACATTCCAGCTCAATATTCGCATCGAGGCTAGCGGGGGGCTCGATCCCAGTTCTTCAGCCGCCATCAATCTACCAGATTCTAAAATCATCAGGCCACTGAGGCCACACACACATGCTCAATCGCCTCCAGGTCCCCATGTACACCGTGCTAAAGCCCTCCCCAACTTCCCTCCCCGCCATCCCCGGAACCCCCAAACCCCCGCCCCCTCCCCTGTAAACCTTCCCCAGCCGCAAACCATACCAACAACCCCCCCTCCAGCCCCCCACCCCATACCTCAGCAACATTGAAGTACCTGTCGCGGTGCGGGCAATCTCAGCCCTCCAACGGGAGGCCCAAGACCCACCGCACCAATGGATCCCACCCAACTACCCACAAAGTGTCCAACTACTTCCCACCCAACTCGCGGGAATGAACTCCGGGAGTAGGCCCGCTCTCGCACGAGCGTCTCCCGACCAACCGTCCACCCCTGAATAAGGAATCATGAGTCAATCAGTACGTGGCATGTCTAAGGGGAGCAGCCCGCTCCCACCAGCAAGGCGTTTCACCAACCCATCAATACCATAGCTAGCACCAGTGTAAACGTGGGGGTCTCAGGATTTCGAGGGAGAAGGTTCTGTTTCCTCCGGGGTTTCCGCCGTGTCATCACTTGGAGGTGGGCGCTTCTGGGAGCGCGACCTCCAGTTACTCTTGCTGCGAGATCGTCTGGGCGGTCTCGGGGGTCTTTCGGCGGTCGACGAGTCCGAGCCCCTCCGAGGGGGGGTGTTCACCTTGACTCGCACTGACTCGTCCGTCCACTCGAACACTTCTTCCGGGGAGTTGAAAAACTGAGTGCGAGATTGGAAGACCACACGCAGGCGAGCCGGGAATAGTAGAGCATAAGGAATCTTGAGCTCACGCAGCCGTGCTTTTGCTGCGGTGAAGGACTGCCTCTGCTGCTGAACCAATTTTGTGTAATCCGGAAACACAAGTATCTTATGATTCTCAAACATCAATGGGTCCTGGGCGCGGGCCTGCCGTAAGATAACATCCCTATCATGATAGTTGAGCAGTTTGGCTATCACCGAGCGTGGGCGAGCCCCAGTGGGCGGTTTGGGGAGAAGCGCCCGATGTGCCCTCTCTACCACAAAACAGCGCGACAGGGAGTCCGGGGGGAGCCATCCCTCCAGCCATTGGGTCAGGAAGGCCTCCATATTTCCTTTCTCGCAGTCCTCCGGGAAGCCTATGAAGCGCAGGTTGTTCCTTCTGGCCCTCCCTTCCGCATCCTCCACCCGCAACGCCAGTCCCTTCTGAATCCCTTCCATGGCAGCAACCCTCTTTTTAAGATTCACCACGTCGTCCTCGACTTCAGTGATTCGGGATTCCGTTTCCGTGATACGCGCCACCGCATTGCGCAGATCCTGTCTGAGCAAGGTCACATCGGCTCCGACCGCTCCGATCTTCGCGTCGAGCATGTCCCTCGATTGTGTGATCGCCGCCATCAATGCCGCATTGTCCGGCCCGGCGCCTTGGGGGCCTCCAGATGCCCCAGCACCCCCATTGGGCCCCGCAAACTTGTCCATCGGGCCCTGTTTGGGGGCATTTCCGCTATTGCCCCCTCTCGTCATGACGCTGGTGGAGTGGTGACCCCAAGCGTGGGGGATCGATGATCTAGGGGCACCCCCGACTGGATGGGTGATCACGGGCGGCGAGTGTCACCGAGGCCGCCCAAGTAAATCGTGGCCCCGTCGGCGTCCGAGCGCGGCGCGCCCCCGAAGTAACTGCTGGCTACCACCCCGTTAGGGGACGGGGAGGTGCTGCACCACGCTATTAGACCACGCGGTCAATGAGGGGGCCCGCGCCGCGCTCTCCGGCGTCAGAGTTGAGCTGTCCCCAGGGGTCGCCGGCCGGTCCGGTGATCTGTAATAGTCTGGGGGGGGGGGGGGTGGTGGTCCTCTCAGCCCTCGCCCCTCACCGCGGTCCGAAGCAACCGCCGAGAGCACTCCACGTGTCTGGTGCCGGCAGAGTCTGGTGCCGGTGCCCGGTAAGGGCGCACTTCAAATGAGGGGGGGGGGGGTGGGAGAACAGGCAGGAGAGCCGGCAGAGCGGCCGCCCTCCCACCGATTTAGCAGTACTGTGCCCCGCGGCTCGAGTCTGCTGCCGGAAGGGCCAGACACGTCCCTTCCCCCGTTAGGCTGCTCCTTACCCCCACCTCGACCTCCGTCCGGGCTCCGGCTGCTCTCCACTCCAGCCGCCGTGTCTGTCTCTGCCCCGGATGTCCGAGTGCCCGCAGGGTCGGTCCAGTCTTCTCCGCCGCTCCGCAGCACTTCCGGCCGGCGCCTCCCGGCTCTCCGCCACTTCCGGTCGGACCACACAGCAATGGAGGTCCCGGCTGCGGCGTCTGATGCAGGCCTCGCCTCCGGCCAGGCTTCCAGCCGCCGTATGTCACCGATTCCGGGCCGCCAGAATGCCAAAATCGCTGTCGAGGGATCCCCTCAGGAGCCGCCCTATGCCACTCGAGTCTGGGTGCAGGTTGGTCAGGGCGACGCAGGATTCAGCAAGGATAATGAATCGGCGGGACGGAGCTCACTCAAGCTGCGTCCGCCATGATCGCCGGCTTAGCCACGCCCCCCACATTGGGGTTTTAACTTGGTTTTGCGGTACAGTGTCTGCTGCCCATACACCATGGAACCACAGTACCTTGCATGGCCTCGTGGTTCCCGGGCTCAGAAGGCACTGCATGAAGCCCGCAGCTGCAGGCAATGAGTTTCATTCACCTGGGGCTACCTTCCTTGGAGCTCCTGGGCTCTTAGCACATACTATGCTCCCCCCGCGACAAAATGGCGATCTACTGACAGGGTTTGCTGGTGACGTTTAAAGCTGCTCTACAGCTAGTCCACTTCAGGTTACTGTTATATTTCCTTTTCCTTCTTGGCTGTTTCTTCCTTGATTCCTTAACTGATTTTCCCAATCCTTTGTGTTTCCATTCATGTGATATGTTGATGCCCTTTCCTTTTCTTTATCCTTTCCTATATAAAAGCTTCAGTCTTGTTGGAGGGTGTGTCACAACAAAACTATGTTCCTTCTCTTGTTTGTTTGCTCGCTCCCTCCTTCTTATCTTAGCTCCTCTATCTTGAAGAATTCCACGTCTGCATTCTGGACTCCTGGCTTTCTTTAACTCTCTGAAGTCTTCATTCATCAAGGAGTTTTCTTTATACCTCTCGTTTTTTCCTCCTGAGAAGCTGTTAGTTTCTCTAGGGCACTTGCCTATTACATATATACTAGTGTGTAGGTGCATTGTGGCTTCTGGAAATAGTCACTCGTACATCGGACAGCGGAAGACCTGGACCGTACCGGATTACGGCTAAGTATCCAGACACTTGGTCTTGATGTTTCTTTTGTAGACCTTTCAAGCTGATGCATAGGTGTTCACTGCCTCTTCTGATCTTAAATACTATCTTCCTCATTGCAATTACTTTAGTTTGTCACATGAGTGAACTTCAGGTGCTGGGACATTGCTGGAAGAAGCTTCCACATCCAGTCTGTCACCTGGGGAGTATTCAAAGGTGAGGTATCTGCTTTTACATTGAGTATCCACCAGAAAGAGAAATACGAAAGGTAAGTATCCCAAAGTGTTGTTATAAGCATTTGGTCTACAAGTTTCAGTCTATGAGAACCACAATGTCCTCCACCACTTCTACTCTGACAGCAGTGTTTTCCGAAGGAGTGAGCCACTAATGTGCTGCTTGTCTTTTGGTTCAAGGAGCCATGATTATGACTGCATAGGGTTGGGGTAAAGACAACGGCTAGGTACAAGTTAAATAATCAATATAAATAAATGTACATAAAATTATATATTTGATATACTTAAAATTTTTCCTAACAAAAGATTTTCTTCTCCAATGAGATACCTTGAATAAAAATATATGCTTTCCAAAAAAAATATATTGATTGTTTGGTCATGTGTGTATGTCTATTAAAGTGCCCTCTATTGTGTTAATTGAATGATAATATATGGAAATACATAGCCTGAAATGCTTTACGTGATTGAATAACTTGTAACTAGCCGTTATCTTTACCCCAATTGTAATTTTCCCTACAGCTAGCAAGTTCCATTGTTTACCGTAGGGGTCCTGTTTTTACCAAACTATGACTGCATGGGGGACATGTATAATAGTGCCTATCAGTGCACCTGTGCTAAGCTGTTACTGATAACAATGTGACAAAGTCGTCCATGTGTGCCATGTGCTGGCGAGTAATATGATTATTCCCTGTCATCTGGATGTTTAGGACTCGATATGGCTTGCAAACTCAATGAGATCAGCCACTCTCTGTCGTCCCAATCCCACTATGTTTCTGTATCGTGCAGTTCTTCACCCTATCCCTTACCAGGTTCAGGTAATCTCCTATGATAATCTCCCCAGCAGTCTCCTTAAATATGTCCAATATAGCATGTTTCATAAAAGTTTTTTGATTTTCATTAGGTCAGTTTAGAGATGTAACCATCATTGTCCGCATGCCTTCAAAATCAATGTTAAGGTCCTGTGGTCTCTTCCAGTGTGGCATGCTTAATCTTCCATTGGACATGCTTCCCACATCGCATTTTCACAAATATTAAATATTTCTTGGGGAGCCCCATAGCTTACACCAATCTCGCTTCAGAAGGTGGGTTACTTGGAGAAGACAGATGTGACTGTTCTGTGATTTCAGCAGGTTGATGATTGCCAGGCGTTTGGCCAGAGTGTCGAGCCCTTTACCATTTAAGCCATATATCATCACCATAATGCCTGAGAAATATCAGTATAATTACTCAAACATTCTCCAGGCCAAGAAGGAAGAAGGCATGATCCTGGAGAACCATCCAGACCTTTAAGAAACACCTAACCATGTGTTAGAGTATGAAATGGTAAGCAATGTATCACATGGCCAGCAATGCTGCCTTCTTGAAGAGGAGCAGCAGCAGGTAACATGGCGACTCTCTACCCGCTTACCCACAAACAGCTTTTGAGACATAGAAACTGGGAACAGCGTTCCCTCTGCCTCATTCAGAATGTGTCTGTGGCATCTCTCAGATCAAGGTCATCAGCCAAGTTGGTCCGCTGACCATGGAATCATCCCACTTCTTGCAGGGCCTCCACTTTAGCCTTCTTGATTTCACTGGCTTTTGATGACGTACCGACCACCATACTTACTGTTGTTCAACAGCACTTTAGTTGATCATAAGCAACCTATTTCTGGACCTCCACTTTATGGTTCCCGTCGTCTACAACACACAGCAGAGAGTGGGCTTTTGGTGACGCGCTCTAGTGTTTAGAGTTTGTGCCGGGGGTATTGCGAGAACGTGAGGCGGCAAATTTGAGTTGCTGCGAACAGAGCTGGCGGCAAGTCGCATTTCCCGGCGCTCGGGATAATAAATCCTTTTGCAACATTAAACTTGTCCGAGTTATCAATAGAACCAGTATAAATTGGTGACGAGGCTGCGGATAGCACACCGCCCCCCCGTGTGACACCGGACCCGTACCCAGAACAGCACAGTGCACCAGAGCACGGCAGAGTAGCGTGCATTGTCATGAGGCAGAGGGGACATTTCCAGACGTCCCAGAACACGGCGCAGCAGTGGTGGTTGCCCCAGGGGAGTGCAGGCTATGCACCTGTGCTGAAGGGGACCACTAATGCAAAGTGAGTGGACTACAGACACCAAGAGGCCAACCCCTGACCCAGAGACAAGACTGGCACACACACACCAGCCACGAACCAGGCACTGATAAGCTGCAGAGGTACTGGGCTCATAAGGAGACACGCGTGGTGTCAGCCCATGCCTGTTGCAAACACTACCTCTCAGTGAGTACAAGCCACTGATAGCATAGGTCGGCCAAAGGCGCACACGAGGGCCCACCATCTAAAATCTTGGCACCCAAGCCCCACTCTGACAGAGCACAGAGTGGGGCTTGGAAAAGAGGAAAAGAATACTTCTACATAACTTAGGCCCTGAGTGCATTAGAGTATACGACAACTTAGTAAATAAGACCAGGCTCCCTAACGACACAGACGAGCTCCAACATACGCTAGAGGACTTGGATTCTCACTACCACCCAGTTGTGTGCATAGCAATAGACCGGTGCAACTTTTTCCAAAGAAAACAAAGTAGCGGCAAATCTATAGATGAGTACGTAGCGGCTCTGCAGAAATTGGCGGTGACATGCAAATTTGGCACACTGCACGACGAGCTCATCAGGGATCAGATCATTATGCACACTGCAAATACAGCGATCCAAGAGAAACTGTGGGTAAACGGAGACGCCCCGCTCAAAGAAGTTGTGGCTCTCGTGAAGAGGGCTGAACTATCGAAGAGGTGTGCAGAAGCAGCGAAAAGGGAGAGCGTCAACAAAACTCCAGTATGCAAAGTAACAGACAGAAGCAAACAAGAAGTAACCCAGCAGCCTACACAGTCGAACACCAGGTTTCAGAAGAGATACCCTCAGAGATCCACAAGAACACAAAGGCCCCAGGGAGAAAGCAGAAACAACTGCTACAGATGCGGTAGCCAACCACATGCCAGCAACGACAAAGGATGCCCGGCGTTCAGAGCTAAATGCTCTTTCTGTGGGATAATGGGGCACTATGAAAAAGTGTGCAGACGGAAACTCAGGAGATCAGAGGTGAAGTATGTAGCCCAAGTGACAGACAGAGAGGAAGACGCACCTGAAGAAGACAAAGAGGATGAAGTCTTGTGTGTAGACGACCAGGTTCTAGCAGTGAACTGCACAAGGTCCGGAAAACCAGCGTTACAAATGGAAATTGGAGGAGTGCCGATCAACGTTGTGGCGGATTCAGGCTCCCCATATACCATCATCCAGCGAACAGTGTGGGAGAAAGACTTTGAACCACAAATGAGCAGGGACTTACTCCCAACAGACATACACCCGGTCACGTTCACCGGCGAGCCCATACCCATGGTGGGGTATTGCACCCTCAAATTCGAGTTCAGAGGAAGAACAGCTGAAGGGAAGCTCTATGTCGCTGAGAAAGGACCTTCGGTCCTAGGATGGATGGACCAAGGGGCTCTGGGGATTAAACTCAACCCAGGAGGAACAAACCAAGTGATGATGACGGACACAGTACAGGCATATGAAGAAGAGGCGTGGAAGAAGGAGTATCCCGAAGTCTTCAAAGGAACGATCGGTCGAATCAATCAATCAATCAATCATAGACATTTATAGAGCGCACTACTTACCCGGAGGGTCTCAAGGCGCTTGGGGGGGGGGGGGTGCTGCTACTGCTCGAATAGCCAGGTCTTGAGCTTCTTCCTGAAGGAGAGGTGGTCTTGGGTCAGGCGCAGGTCGGTCGGGAGGGAGTTCCAGGTCTTGGCGGCCAGGTAGGAGAAGGACCTTCCTCCTGTTGTCGTTCTTCGGATGCGGGGGACGGCGGCGAGGGCGTGGCTGGCTGATCGGAGATGACGTTTGGGAGCGTAGAAGTTGATGCGGTTGTTGAGGTAGCTCGGGCCTTGATCGTGTAGGGCTTTGTGTGCGTGGGTGAGGAGACGGAAGGTGATTCTTTTGTTGACGGGGAGCCAATGCAGGTCTTTCAGATGTCCGGAGATGTGGCTGTGTCGTGGGATGTCGAGGATGAGTCTGGCTGAGTCGTTCTGGATCCGCTGGAGTCTCTTCTGGAGCTTGGCGGTGGTTCCGGCGTAGAGGGCGTTGCCGTAGTCCAGTCGGCTGGTGACGAGGGCTTGGGTGACCGTCTTCCTGGTCTCGGTGGGGATCCACCGGAAGATCTTCCGTAGCATGCGCAGGATGTTGAAGCATGACGAGGAGACGGCGTTGACTTGTCTGGTCATGGAGAGGGAGGAGTCCAGGATGAAGCCCAGGTTGCGTGCGAGGTCTGTTGGTTTGGGTGCGGTGCCCAGGGCGGGGGGCCACCATGAGTCATCCCAGGCGGAGGGCGAGGAACCCAGGATGAGGACTTCCGTCTTGTCTGAGTTCAGTTTCAGGCGGCTGGTCGTCATCCACTCGGCTACGTCTTTCATCCCTTCGTGAAGGTTGGCTCTGGCGGCGGCGGGGTCGTTGGTCAGGGAGAGGATCAGCTGGGTGTCGTCAGCGTAGGAGATGATGTTGAGGTTGTGTTGGCGTGCGATGGCCGCGAGGGGGCTCATGTAGATGTTGAAGAGGGTGGGGCTCAGCGAGGATCCTTGAGGGACTCCGCAGATGACTTCGGTGGCCTCTGACTTGTACGGTGGTAGACGGACTCTTTGTGTTCTTCCGTCGAGGAAGGAGATGATCCAGTCCAGTGCCTTCTCCTGGATTCCGACGTTGCTGAGGCGCTGCACTAGGGTGCGGTGGCAGACAGTGTCGAATGCCGCGGAGAGGTCTAGGAGGATGAGGACCGCTGTTTCTCCGTTGTCCATCAGGGCTCGGATGTCATCGGTGGCGGCGATGAGGGCGGTCTCGGTGCTGTGGTTGGCTCGGAAGCCAGACTGTGAGGGGTCGAGGGATCCATTCGTCTCGAGGAAGGCGGCCAGCTGTTTGTTGACGGTCTTCTCGATGACTTTGGCTGGGAACGGGAGGAGCGAGATGGGGCGGTAGTTCTTGAGTTCGGTGGGGTCCGCTGTAGGCTTCTTGAGTAGGGCGCTGAGTTCGGCGTGCTTCCAGCTCTCCGGGAAGGTGGCGGTGTCGAAGGAGGTGTTGATGATGTCCCGCAGGTGGGGTGCGATGACAGCGTCGGCCTTGTTGAAGATGTGGTGAGGGCAGGGGTCGGTCGGAGATCCGGAGTGGATGGAGTTCATCGTGCTGACGGTGTCTTCGGTGCTGATCGGAGTCCAGGCGCGGAGGGTGGTGGTGGGGGGCGGTGGTTCGGTCGTGGCGTGCGTCGGTTGAGTGCTGAAGCTGTTGTGGATGTCCGCGATCTTGTTGTGGAAGTAGGAGGCGAGGGAGTTGCAGAGGTCTTGCGATGGGGTGATGTTGTTGTTTCCGGCGTTGGGGTTGGAGAGCTCTTTGACGATGTTGAAGAGTTCCTTGCAATTGTGTGCGTTGTTGTCCAGCCGGTCCTTAAATGCAGTTTTCTTGGTGGCGCGGATCAGTTGGTGGTGCTTCCGGGTGGCAAGCTTGAAGGCGGTCATGTTGTCCGGTGTTGGTTCCCTTCTCCAGGATTTCTCGAGGGCTCGGCAGTTCTTTTTGGAGCTCTTGAGTTCGTCGGTGAACCATGGGGCCTTCTTGCTGCCGGGTCTGCTGGGCGGGGTCCTCAGTGGGGCGAGTTCGTCCGCGCAGTTGCTGATCCACTTCGTGAGGTTGTCGGCGGCCTGGCTGGGGTTCGCAGAGCTGGCGGGAGGGTGCTGGCTCAGGGAAACGGCGAGCTGGTTGGCTGTGATCTTGCTCCAGCTTCTTCGAGCAACCTGTTGCTGGTGGTGGTGGATCGTCGTTCTTCTGAAGGTGAAGTGGACGGATGACGAAATTCTCACACAAAATATGCCTAAAAGCAGTGCGCCACAAAGTTCGCAACAGTCCCTTCAGGAGCAGAGAGGCAGTACAGGAGGAGCTCCAACGATTGGAAAAAAATGGAGTCATAGAAGCCATAGAAAGCGCCGAATGGCTAGCACCGTTGGTGGTCACACAGAAAGCCAACGGAAAGGTGCGCTTGTGCGTGGATTTGAGGGAACTCAATAAGAACATTATAGTAGATAAGTTCCCTCTACCCCGGATAAACGAGATGCTGGTGAAAACCAAAGGGGTAAAGTGGTTCTCCGCGGTGGACTTTACATCCGCGTACCACCAAATCGCCCTACACCCTTCGTGCAATCACCTAACATCGTTCATCACACCTTTGGGTGCTATAAATTCCTAAGGATGCCGTTTGGGTTGGCATCCACCGCTGAGGTGTTCCAAAAACGAATGCACAAACTATTTCAAAAAGTAGAGGGCGTGCAGTACTTCCAGGACGATATCCTCATCATGGGCAAGTCCAAAAGTGATCATGACGCAAAGAATGACACAGTGTTGACCATACTCGCACAAATCGGTCTCACCGCGGAATGGGACAAATGCAAATTTGGAGTTGGATCAGTGACATACCTTGGTCATGAGATCAGCGAAAGGGGGATAGAACCGAACCGGGCCAATGTGACAGCCATTAAAGAAGCGCCTACGCCAAAAAGGAAAGAAGACGTCCGCTCATTCCTAGGCATGGCAGAATTTTATAGCAAATTTGTTCCCCACTTTGCGTCCAAAACGCACCATTTGAGACAACTCCTGAAGGAGAAGAACATCTTCAAATGGACAAACGATGAGCAGACAGAATTTGATCTACTGAAGCAGGACATCTGTGCGGCCATTCCGCTCAAAGGATTTGACCAAGCCACCCTATCTATACTGACCACCGATGCCAGTGGCAAAGGGCTAGGAGCGGTTCTAAAGCAGACATCCCAGGAAGGAGAGATCACCACCGTCAGCTTTGCCTCCAGGTCTTTGGCTCCCAATGAAGAAAAGTTTAGTGTTATAGAAAAGGAAATGTTGGCAGCAGTGTGGGCATGGAACGCTTCAGGCAATTCTTGTGGGGTTCAAAGTTCTTACTCCGCACAGATCACAAGCCGCTAGTGAGAGTCCTGACCTCGTGCGGGCATGTGCACGTGACGCCACGGATAGCGAAGATGACCTTGAGACAACTAGATTATGTCTACGAGGTGGAGTACATCCCCAGGACAAAGAACAAGGTAGCCAATTTCTTGAGCCGAGCTGCAGCAATGGAACCGGCGGCAGAACAAGAGCCCTCAGAGTGGGAGGATTACATAGTGGCACTCACGCAAGACCATGAAGGCGTGATCAGCAGTCAAGAATGGGAGGAAGCGTACTCCAATGATGAAACTTTGAAGACAGTGAAGAGCTACGTGATGCAAGAATGGCCGGACAAAAGGCACCTGGACAGCCAGTTGAGGAAATTCTGGGAAGTCAGGGAAGAATTATCCATTGGAGACAATCCGGTGTTTCTGCTCAGAGCAGACAAGGTGGTGCCTCCACAACTGATAATAGATCACCTCTTAGCCATCCTACACGAAGGACATCTCGGAATAATGAGAACAAAAGCCAGGGCGAAGCAGGCGTACTGGTGGCCGGCAATAGACAATCAAATAGAGAAACATGTCAGGATGTGTGAAAGTTGCAGCTGGGCAGACCAGGCGCAAGTCTTATTACGCCCACCCCTAGGGAAGTTAACTTGCCCCACAAGTCAGTGGGAAATGTTCTCGGTGGACATCTTGGGCCCCATACTGGATACCAATGGCGTACCCAAATATGCATTTGTCCTGGTAGACAGGTACACCAAGTGGCCAGAAGTGGACATTTGTGAGGAGGCTGCCACCGATGCTGTAGTTTCCTTCCTCACTGCCACATTCTTGAGGGAAGGAATTCCCTATGTAATCTTGTGTGACAATGGACCGCAATTCATTTCGGCAAAGTGGAATAAGTTCATGATCCGCAACGGGATAGAAGTCAAGCACACGCCTGTGTACCATCCAGCGGGTAATGGACTAGCGGAGAGATTTAACAGGGTGATAATGGGATCCGTACAAGCAGCAATAAGTGCAGGAAAAGACTGGGAGAAGGAACTGCAAAGGATGCTATGGGCATATCGCATCACCCCAGCCAACACAGGGTATAGCCCATCCAAAGTACTCAGAGGGCGAGACCCCTTCACAAAAGATAATCTAGCATGGAAACAACTTGTGGTCCAAAGCAAATGGTCCACGGCTGTTGTATGTCGCAACATGGACAGGGCACAGACCTTGTACACGGAATACTACAACAAACGTTGCAATGTCAAGGAAGTGACCTTAGAGAAGGGCGAGTGGGTGAGAGTGAAGCAGGCGGTGATGAAGAAGAAAGGCGACTGCAAATTCAGCCCTCCATTACAAGTTGTGGAGCCATATGCCAGGTCGGCCTTGCTAAGCGATGGCAAAGTATGGCCGTAAGATAGAATGGCACGATGCAACAAAGTCATGAAGTGAGAAGATTCAGAAGCTTGGAGCTCACCCAGCCAAGAGGGAAGACACGAACCCGGAAGGGCGCAAGAATTGGAAGGAACCATGCAAGAAACCATCATCACAGAGCGAAATGACGAAGAACTGTATGTTCCAGTAGAGGGTGAGGGTGAGAGATCAGCCTTTCCATTCACGCCCCGCAGCCCAGGTACCGAGGGTATGGCAGGAGAGCAGAAGATAAAGGCGATGGTGGGCGCCTGCCCACCAGACAGTGATCGGTGTACTAGAGGCAGCCCGATGAAAACACGTACTAGGCTGGGCAGGCTGATCCAGGCACCCAAGAGGTTTGAGGACTATGACAAGGAGACCAAGTAAGACTGTTATGCACTTATTTCCACCAACTACCACGGTAGTCCATAGACTATTCCAGCAATCTTTCATTGTTTTGTTAATTTTGTGTGTAATGCCAAAGGGGGGAGATATGTGGCGACGCGCTCTAGTGTTTAGAGCGTGCGCCGGGGGGCATTGTGGGAACGTGAAGCGGCCATTTTGAGTTGCCGCGAACAGAGCTGGCGGCAAATCGCGTTTCCCGGCGCTCGGGATAATAAATCCTTTTGCAACATAAAACTTGTCAGAGTTATCAATCGAATCGGACCAGTATAGGGCTTCATTCACTATTTTATTTTGCAAATTTTTTCTTGTTGTGCAATTCAAAGATAAGTTAAAAGGGGCGTTCCTGATTAAAGGATCAGTGCCTTGCTGAAAATCCTGTGTACGTTAAGTCAAAACTTGCTTGAGTATTCCCCGTCATCATGCTGGTAATCTGAGTACTCAATGTTATTCAACAGTGGTCCAATATACTCAAACAATGACAAAAAGCTATAAATGGGGGCGTGGCCAAGCAGGGAATCGAGCTATGGAGTAGGTTGTGTTTTGTCTTGCCTCTGGGCCCCCCGTAAGCTCCTGCAAGCATCCACAGCATAGAGACAGCAAGGCCGGGCGAATACCTACACGGGGGCGCCGACGATCCTCCTCTGCACCTGGGAGAGAGTCCATTTTGCCATTTTTTGGTCGTCCTGGTGAGAGCCCTGCACATCTGTGGCCGGGACCTGGCGGAGTCGCAGCCGCCATCTTAAGGAGCCGTCCCTTACACACAGTGGTCGAAATGGGCGGGATCGGAAGGGAACGGCGTGCCCCTATTTTTTTAATGTAACAAAGTCCCCTTCTTCATTTCAAAAACGTGTCTCAGGACGACAGGAATGCTCCGAACTTAAACAATATTACAGGATCATCTGGGCTTGTTTGGTGCATATCGAGGAAGGCCTCTGCAGTTGCCAGGACCTCCTCCCCCTTCCCCCCTCCCCACTGTATCTGTGGGCAGGGCCCTGTCCAGCAACACAGTAGGAGCCGTGTTGCACTAGCTGGAGGAGGAATCAATCAGCACAAAAATACGGCTACCTCTGATGGCCCGGTTGTGCAGTGATTTACACCTCATTTAGTGAGGAGGCCACCTGCCTGCCCCCACTGTGGCCAATACAACGGTCACAGCAGGACACATTGGCGGCCCGCCCTTTAAATCATCTGCCTTTTATTTTCGGGCTCACCAGACTGACAATGCCACAGGGAAAGGAAGAGTACGTCATGTGGAACTCGTGGCAGACTGTGCCTAAACCTTGGCGCTTTTTAAAAATAAATGTGGAAAATGTTTAATGTCTTATCTGCTGTTTTCCTTATTATATTTTATAAAATGCTGCTCTGTCTATGTCCAGGGATGTGGTCTTTTTAAAAATACTGTTTACCCTATTCTAAGATATAACATAAAAGCAGCCGGAGGTGTTCAGTTCTGTGACACCAGAGCCCCTTGTGGACCCCATCCAGGGTCCGCCTGCGAAAACAAATAAGCCCAGGCCAGGGGCGTAACACAGGCCCCTGCAGGCCACGCGGTGCGGGGGGGGGGGGGGGGGGGCCTAGCTCCAAGGGCCCCCCTCGGCACTGAACTCTGGCCGGGAGAGCTCCTGAGTGAGCCCGGAGGGGGCCCCCCTAAGTACCGTGCAGGGAGGCCCCCTCACTTTTCGTTACGCCAGTGGCCCAGGCACCAAGGCCGGGCTGGTGTACTGGGCATCGGAAGGGAGGCTGCAGGGGTGGGAGGCTGGGTTTGTTACTTGAGGCTGCAAATCCGACCCCCAGTAACAAAACCTGCAGGGCTGTCCAGCACAATGACTCACTTCTCACTCTCAAAAATGCTAAAGTCACTGCAGGATTCCTTGTAAGCTCAGATTTCAGGCAACAATAAAAGAGTCAAGATTTATGTCTCTGTTTGTTTATCTTCCTGATTGAGAGAGATTGGAGTATTGTCTATTGCCAGTTTTGACTCATAAATTGTAGCTCTGAGGGTTAAGATGCCTGCTGCAAAGAACCTGTACCATACAGATCACAGAACTGTATTTAATGGGCAAAGCTCAGTGGGTTACTGCTTTTGTTACGGAAATCCTTTAGTTACTTGTAGTGCATAACTTACAATCGTAATAAATCTAACACCTTGAGCTATGTCCTGCCATCAAAGAGCTGCATGCAAACTGCATGGTGAGGGTTTTGAAGTTATATTTTTCCCCCAGTCATTCATTTTCCTAATACGTCTTAGATTTGATTTTTTGGGAAGAAATACATTCTTATTAAAAAATCCAGACACTGTGTTACATTTTGGATTCTCGGGTTGTGCTACTCCAGATCTTAAAAAATGCCAACCAGAATTGATGGCATGTGAATCCTAACACCTTGTAGCCCCTTTTGCCTTGTAAACATTTTCTAAACATTGCTTTCCACACGTATGATTCATTGTCTCTGTATGTATGCATGATATAAAGTGCTCCAAGTCCCTCACTGGTAGGAAAGGCACTATAAAACAATTTAAATACATGTGAGAGAGGGGCAATGGAGAGATGAGTGGCAATGTTGGAGGGTGATAGTGAGGAAATCCTTGAAGGGCCCCAACAAGATTGTCGTATCCTGGTGCGCACCGTAAGGTCGTCTTTTACTGTGCTCTAAAAGCTAATACGATGGAATACATAATACAATGTGTTGTAGAATGCACCAGTTATGTAATTATTTCCAAAATTTTCTTGGGGAGAGAACACCCTCACCCCTTGTCCAGTTGTCAGGCTTGCTTGCTGCGTTCGGTCGCATCACAATGTGCAGGGGATGGACAAAAATTTGCCAGGGCTGCTTTGGGTTCCCAGATTGGCCCTGTCTGGCACCAAATTAAAAGTGCACAATTTAGCAAATGGGATATCTAAACAAGCATTGGCAAAGCCAATAGGTCTTGCCTTTGGGACCTCTTAGGTTTGTGATTTTTGTTTTAGCAACGCTTTACAGCATAACTAATGTACTATTGTGTCACCACAAAAAATAAAGGTGGGTGTATCTTTCACTTTTCTAATGAAAATATAATTTTGCCTTTTACTCTCAAGAGCGCGCTCAAGTTTTTTGTGGGTAGGAAATTTAGCAAGCCAGACAGTTCATAAGGTATCATTAGCAGGACACTTGAATACATAATGTCGATGTTTGAGCAGCTAGCTGGCTGACATGAATGTGGAGGAGCCCTTGTCGGTTTCTGTGAGTCAGATAAGATTTTCCTGAAGAGTCCCTTAATCTTCTGAGCCCTGCGTATGCCTTTACTTGATGTACACCAAAGTAACACCTGTGTACACGAGGAGCACTGTTTTCATGTCCTCAACGTTTGAGGCAAAATATACTCATTGATTTCTAAACAAGGAGTGTAAAAGCTAAGGTAACCATGTTGTTCCTGCTTATATTTTGCACGCTTTACATAATCTTCCATTGACTATGAGTGTTTGCATTTTCCATGATGTTGCTACTTTTTCAGGCAGTGCATAATGTGAATTGAGTCACAGGCAGATGTTTATAATGGGGCAGAATTGGGTTGTAGCTGAAGGCAGTACAAGTGTCTCAGTGGGGCAGAAGGGTGCTCAGGGAGGATAGGATGTGGCACTATGGCCAGAGCTACCAAATCTGGAACTGGGGAATCAGGCTTCATGACCAGTCCACCAGACCACTCTCCTGAGGGAGCACATTCTCCTACTAGACCTTAAAAGGCCATACTAGACCATAGAAGACCTGGTCTTTTAGCACCAGCAGGTGGACCCTACCAGTGGCCAGTGTGGGTTAACCTTGAAGGCCTGTCCACCACAATCCATACTGAAGTTCACCTACAGTCTTGCGGGCAGGCCTAAGAATAAGCATACCCTAGAGCAGCAATGACTTTGTCACTGAGGTCACAGGACCCTTGAGGCCAGTCCGCCTCACTCATTGGTTCCTCCATTGGCCTTGTTCCAGCAGTACTAATGCAACTCACCAGGGATTGGCAATGCAGGATTTGCATGCACACCAGGCTAAGGGGCATGTTTACAAGGGCCTTGCATCATGCTTGCACCACGGAACGTGGTAAATGCACGACACAAATCTGCAAGTCATATTTATGAAGCCACGCAAAGCCTTTGAATGGTTTCATAAATATGGAGTAATGCAACAGAGCGCAAATTGCTGCTTTGCCTTACTCTGCACAAGGGAGGCGTTGCAGTGGGTGTTCCTAATCAACTCTCACTTTTTTATGCATTCCCAGATTTACTGGGACTGATTCAACATCTTACACCTCCCCAAAGGAGGCACAACAAGGAGAAATATCTTTATTTCTCCCTGGTTTTCCTCTTTCTATATGTGTAGCACACATACAAAGAAGAAAATGCCTCTCAGGATTGTTTTTGTGAATTGTTTTTCCTGCACAAAAACAAACTTGCATGCAACGGAGGCGCTAGGCTGACGCAACTGCACCAACGCACTTGAAAGAGCAGGAATGCACCGTATTGGATAAATACGGTGCATTTCTGCCCTTTCCCTGTGACGCAGGGCAGCACAGCAAAGTAACTTGATGAGTTGCACCACCATTCCCGTAAATATGCCCCTAAGTTCTCAAACTTCACGGTGTATCTTTGCTTCAAGCAGCAAGCACTCTTAACATGTGCTGCCTGCTTAGGGGCTGCTGCAATTACATAGTAATGGAGGGTAAAATTATGTTGCAGTGTTGACTAAATTATGCAGCAAAGAAAGGCTGCAGCTTAATGTGGTAAATTTTCTGATACTTTGTTATTTTCACATTTTTACACATACTAACATTTTCTGCAAAGCTTTCGCCTCATTATTAGCAGCACTGAGAACGTGACCTGTCAACCTTTGTAAAGGGCCCCTCCACTTTACAGTAACACAAGTCACGTTGTTTTGATCTATTTGATCCATTTGATACATTTTGTTTTAGGTAAAACCATCAGCTTATGAAGCTGATGGTGCTTTATGAGGCAAACACGGCAGAGTTATAATTATGTGGAAACCATTTGCAAACTAGGATATTTTGCCAATTATGTTTGAACTTCTCTCATGCTGTCTCTGGTGGGTGGTATTCCTATACACCTACAGTGCTCATGGAGAGACATAGGAGGAAGGTGCCTAATAGTGATTGTAGAGGATAGTAGCATGAAGGGGAGAAAATAACTGATTGAGATAATCTGAGAACCACTACCTATTTTTGACTCTACCAATGTTTGAGTTTCATAATTTCAGAATTGATGCATTTGCAATTCTGAGTGCTATCTAACTCGAGTAGTAATTACACAAACTACTCAGTCAGTCGGAATAACTTTAGGCAGGTTGCTCCCCACGCCGCACAGCACCACCAGTGTGCCTGTGCCCTTAGCCCAGGTGCCGCTGCTGCTGAAGAAATTCGAGGCCCTCCTCCACCCGCAGGCTACCACCTGCACCTCATCCCTGGTGGCCAGTGGTAGGCCGTAGGTTGCCCTGTGTCATTCCAATGTGTTGTTGTCTTTGATATTTTCTCCTCGTTTCATTCCTCCCTTACCCTCTTCTGCTATTCTGTGCTGTGTCATTCCATTGTGTTGTTGTCTTTGGTATTTTCTCTTCGTTTCATCCCTCTTCTGCTATTCTGTGCCCTTCTCTCCATTCCTCCCGTGGTTCTCCTGCCGCTGCGTCCCCGCTCCCCGCTCGCGTCACTTCCGTCTAGTGAAATTGTACTGCTTTGTTTCCACGGTTGACTTTGTCCCGTGCCATCTGTGCCCTTTTTGCATTCTGTACCCCTCGCTCTTCCTCACTCCCGTCTCCCGCCGCTGCGTCCCCTGTGGCCCCGCCCCCGCTCGCTTCACGTCTGCCTAGTGTAATTGTATTGCTTTGTTGCCACTGTTGATTTTGTCTCGCGCCATCCTGTACCCTGTGCCCTTTTTGCATTCTGTACCCCTCGCCCTTCCTCAGACCTGTCTCCTGCCGCTGCTTCCCCTGCGGCCCGCCCCCCGCTCGCTTCACTTCTGCCTAGTGTAAGTGTATTGCTTTGCCACTGTTGATTTTGCTCGTGAAATCCTGTGCCCTGTGCCCTTTTTGCATTCTGTACCCCTCGCTCTTCCTCACTCCCGTCTCCCGCTGCTGCATCCCCTGCGGCCCCGCCCACCCGCTCTCCCATTCGTCCACCCCCACCTCCCAGCTGCTCCTCCCTCCCACCTCCCCTTCTTAAGGCAAGCCTGAATGCGCCAGTCCGCGCCTGGACCGCGCCCATCACCAGAACTCCTGCGAATGCCACGATGCCCGTCTTTGCTACGACTCCAGCACCCTCCACGCACTCAACGCCCGACGATCACGCACCTGCTGCCTGAGCGCACCCAAGGACCCTTCTCCTACCGGAACTGCAGCTTCACCAGCATCCGGCCTGCCAACTCACCGACCAGGAAAGAACCCAACTACCTCAGTTGCATCCTTCTCAACACCTGCTCCGCCCACAAACACGCCGTTGAACTCTGGGACCTACTCGACTCAACCTCCCAGACGTCGCCTTCCTGGCGGAGACCTGGCTGAACCCCTTTCTCGGCACCCGACATCGCCATAGCCATCCCGGAAGGCTACAAGATCTCCCGCAAGGGACCGCACCAACGGAGTAGGATGAGGAATCCCCATCGTCCACAGGAACGCCCTCATAGTCACAACCGACCCCAACACCACCCTCAGAGGAACCCTCATCTACAGACCCCCGGACCCTGACCACAGTTAAGCGACTCCATCGCCGACTTCATCAGCTCACACGCCCTCGCCTCCACGGACTACATCCTCCTCGGGGACCTGAACTTCCACCTCGAGAACAACAACGACACCAACTCTACCACCCTGATCGACAACCTAGCCAACCTTGGACTCAGACAACTCGTCACAACACCTACCCACTCCACCGGCCACACATCCACCCCATCTTCTCCGCAAGTCCCCACGTCTCCTTCAACCACACCACCGAACTCCACTGGACCGACCATCGCTGCATCCACTTCACCTTCCGGAAACCCACCACGCACCAGCGCACCCAACAGATGCCTCGCCGCTGCTGGAGCAAAGTCACCGAAGACCAGCTAACCACCACCCTTGCCGGAGCCCACCCGCCGACCCCACCGACGCCCGCAACCTCAGACAGTGGATCGACAACTGCGCCAACACCCTCGCCCCGTTCAAGAAATCCTCCAACAGTTACACCAACAAGAAAGGCAGCTGAAGACTTCCAGGCCTCCAAGCAAACCTGCCGAAAGCTGGAGAAGAACTGGCTCCGTGAACGAACACCGGACAGCTACGCAGCCCAAAAGAACACCACCCGCAGACACCATCACCTCATCAGATCAACCAAAAGGGCCTCCTCCAAAGACCACCTAGACAACAACGCACACAACAGCAAAGAGCTCTTCAACATCGTGAAGGAACTCTCCAACCCCAGCTACAACACCAACAACATCCCACCTTCGCAAGACCTGTGCGACTCGCTGGCCACCTTCTTCCATCGCAAGATCGCAGACATCCACGTCAGCTTCAACGCCATGACCGCCCCGACAACCACTGAGACCTCTGCCCAAATGACCACCATCCGCACCAACCGCCTGCTCTCCTGGAGCAACAACAACGACGACGACACCATCAAGATCATGAACACCATCCACTCGGGATCTCCGTCAGACCTTTGCCCACACCAGATCTTCAAAAAAAACAGCACCGACATCGCATCCCATCTCCGGAAACCCATCAACATCTCCTTTGAGACAGCAACCTTCCCGGAGAGCTGGAAGCACGCAGAGATCAAAACCTTACTCAAGAAACCCAAGGCGGACCTCAAGAACTACCGGCCCATCTCCCTGCTCCCGTTCCCGGCGAAGGTCATCGAGAAGACCGTCAACAAACAACTGACCCGCTACCTTTAGGAGAACAGCATCCTGGACCCGTCCCAGTATGGATTCCGTAGCAACCACAGTACCGAGACTGCCCTCATCGCCGCCACCGATGACATCAGGACCCTGCTAGATAACGGAGAAACCGCGGCCCTCATCCTCCTGGACCTATCCGCCGCCTTCGACACGGTCTGCCACCGCACACTATGAACACGCCTCCACGATGTCGGGATCCAAGAGAAGGCCCTAGGCTGGAAAAATGAGCAATACTAACCAATAACAATGGACCAACCGGTTCCAAACCATTTATACGCTTCACGGTTGGTCTGATAGTTATTGATTAGTGTAGCTCATTTTTCTTTATTAAGTTGATTACTGCACAGGACTATTGCTACCATGTTCCACAGTCTGCACACAACATAACCCATTCCTCCACCAGCGGACACATGACCCACATGACTCCAATGTGGGCCTTTGTGGGGGGGAGGCGGGCATGCACTGTGGGAGTGGCCCTCTTTTTCAAACTCTAGAGCCAAGAGTTGCGGAGTTGCTTGCTCCTGAACCTCTATGTGCCCACTTGGCCGCTCCCTTCCTCCACACCTATGTTCTGTGGGTTCTAACACATATGCTGCCTCGAGATAACTATATCCATGGGGACTAAATTGCTATCTCTCAATGTGCAAGGCCTCAACTCGCCTAACAAATGCAAACATATATGGGGCTACATATTGCAACATGACCCGGACATCCTCCTCCTTCTGGAGACTAATCTTTTAAGGGCATACACTCAACGGATCACCAAGTACCCATTGTGAGACTGGGCATATGCTTCTACCAAGATATTAGGCATGGGCTTCCACTCCTCCGTCTCTAAAGTGGTGAGGGATAGAGAGGGCACTTCCTAACATTACACATGCTCAAAGAAACAAAGCCACTTGCGCGCCTTAATATGTATGCCCCCAACCAAACACAGGACTCTTACCTGAGACGTGTGCTACACGAACAAATGGCAGGGGTAGATGGCGACAACATCTTTGTGGGCGATTTCAATTTAGTGTGGGACCCTAAATTAGACCGTAGCACAACCACGTACCAGGGCACTGAAGCTATGTCTGTGCAGCTTAAAAGGGACATCTCTGAGCTGGGACTAGTGTAGTGTGCGCGTGTCTCTATAAACACACAGATGGTAGAGATTACCCATTCTACTCACATGTCCACACACTCTACTCATTGATCATGTCTTTTTAACGCATTCCCTTGTGCGCAATATCAAAACAGCAGCTATTGCGGACATCTCATTCTGACCATGCCCACGTACAACTTGACTGGTCTGCCAGTACTTCCCCTCGCATGTGCACACCTCGTTGGCTCATACCTCAGTGGCTCCTTCGGGATCCAGTTGATGTGGCAGAGAGATGCAAGGGCATTGCTGACTACTTTTAATTAAACGCTCTACCCGATACCTCTTTAAGGCTGTCATTAGGGGGGGGGGGGTGATCTCCACTATAGCCATTGCCACAGTGAGAGAAACACAAATGGTGGAAACTGACCTAGTGGCAGATATTAAGGTGTTGAAACAGCGAGACCACTCCAATCCCACTTGATGCAATAAGTGACAACTTGCTATGCTGTGTGGTCAAAGAAGGGCTCATCGCACTAAAAGAGCTGAATGCTCCCTCTTGGCTCTGAAATAGACCTATTACGATTGGGGGACAGAGTAGGTTTGATGCTAGCTAGATGCCTCCATCAAGTGCAGGTTAAAGCGCCCAAAGCTAAACTGCAGATGGAAGACGGAGCCTGGGCGATCTCTGAGGTGTGACAAGCAAACCCTTAGCCATGACTAGCCGCCGTATGGAGGACGTGGTGGGCATCCCATTTGGGGGTTGGACTCATACGATCAGTCTTCTATTCGCAGATGGCCTTCTTCTCTCTATCTCACAGCCAGCGATCTGTCTGCCAGCAAATACTGTGTGCTTGGCCAAATTTGAAGTGGTATCCAGCTACAAAATTAATATGTTTAAGTCATGCATGCTTAATTTCACCATACTACTTCAAGACCTCCCAGCTCTTCAAAGCCTAGTGCCCTTTCAATGGTCTTATGTCCGATTCGATATCTAGGGCAGGGGCGGCTCCCCCACGTGGGCGGAGGAGCGTTGCTCCACTGCTTTCTTGCAGTGCGAGAAGCAAAAACATAAAATGGTATTTTAAATACCATTTTATGTTTCTGCTTCTCGCACTGTAAGAAAGCAAAGGGGTATGCCTGGTTGGGGGCAGGTGGGGGTGGTCCTGCAGGAGTCCAGGGGAGGAGTGGCTTGCCCACTCTGAGTGCGCTGACTGTTTGGTCGGCCCCAGGGCTGACCAAACCAGTCATACGCACCCTGCAATTACTCTATGTAGGCTGCATGCGGCCTGCATAGAGAAAATGGCCTCCCCATAGACTCCTGTGGGGTCAGCGTCCTAATAAAATGTATTCATTAAATTAGAGCCCCCCTGCGCGCTCCCCCCACCCCCACCTGAGTAGCGGTGGCCACAACTTATCTAGGGCTCAACCTGACCCCAAAGCTGACCTCCTGCATGCAGGTCGACTGGCTGCAACTTCGATCGATCCATCTTGGCAGATTTCAGGTGATCGAAGCCTCTCCACATTTCCTGATGAGGTAAAAATTAACGCTCTCCCTCTGGCTTTGTTTCTTTTTCAGACCCTGAAGACTTCGACGTTTACAACAGGAGATCTGTTGCTTTATTTGGAGTGAAAAGCAGTTGAGGATATCTACTGATGCAACCACGGGACAGGGGTGGACTTGCGTGCCCGCACCTTCTCAAATATTATTATTATAATTTATTTATTTTTTGCAAAACTGTAGAACTAACAGGAACATTCCCCCTCCTGTTTACTCCCCTCCCTGCTACCCTGCATTGTCGGTTCAAAACTACCCACATCCCCAATGTGCAGAGTGCCTGTCGCCCAACAAAAACTTTTATAACTCAGCATTGGTTAGCGTTACAGCCCGTGCATTGCTGACGGCCCTCCCACTCAATTCCTTTTAACCCTTTCCTGCTACTAGTCATTCATCATGGCAGCATATATAACACCACCATTACCCCGTTTTGAGGCTCAGGGGGCAACAAAAGCCCAGGTCCTATTTTGTTTCTGGCCTGGGCCTCCCGTGCCCTCCCCATCCGCCCTGTGTGTGCCCCCAACTTTGTTCTACTCATCAGCCTCCAAGGTTCAGTCCTGGGAAGCTCTTGTTGTTCCAAGTCCTCTACATTTCTGCGCCCACAACTGTTGCCCTGCCGAGACTGCTCGCTGGTTGATCTTCCCTCCTCCAGCCAGTTCTAGACCTCCTCCGTCATTGTAAAATACCAAGATTTACCGTTGACCAGCACCCTGAGCTTGGCTGGGAAGAGCATCATGTATTTAATGTTCTCCGCCCTTAGGGCTTGTTTGACCTCTTGGAACGTACGGCGTTGTCGTTGGCCCATCATGGTGAAGTCGTGGAAAAAACTAATAGTCGTGTTCTCGAATACTAAATCCCCTTTGGTGCGAGCGGCCTAGGGGATCGTATTGTAATCTCGACAGTTGAGGGTCCGCGCAATGATAGTCCTAGGTGGGGCCCCTGGCATCGGTGGTGGTATTGGTGGCCTGTGCGCCCTCTCCACCAAAGAGGGCTGACAGTTGTTTGGGTTGTAGGTGGTGCAGGATGAGGTCTTCCAGAAACAGGTCCACATTGTGGCCCTCCGCCCCTCCGGGGACTCTCACCACCCTGATAATGTTTCAGCAGGCCCTCCCCTCCTGGTCTTCCAGCTTCGCAGCCATAGTCTGTTGGTGTTGTATGAACTTTTGTATCCGTTCCTCCATTTTCTTCTGCGTGGATTGTAGCTCGCTTATGTTAGTTTCCGCCACTTCAACCTTCTCGGGGATCTTATTCAGACCATTCTAGTGCGGAATCTCATTTAATGCTTTGAGATTCATTTATTGATAAAGAATCGTCTTTGTCAATTAGACCCCATCCTTGTTCAGATTTTGCTTAAAAGTTTTAATGTGTGAGTATGATTGGTGTGTTACTGGTATGATTCCAGGGACTGTGTATATATTATTGTGATAAATTGAATTTTTTTCTGATGAATCATGTTTGTCTTTTTGATAATTGTTTCTTTTTCCTTTTTTGTATATACTAAATGTAAAAAAAAGTTTTTTCTATTTATATAAATTACTTAATAATGTGTTTATGTACTTTAAAATGTTTTTGATCTTTGGGTGTTATAAAACATGAGATGTAATATACTGTTCTAAAAAAGAAAAAAGAATGAGATATATATGAAATGGTTTGAAAAAAAGGAAAAGAGTACTTGTGCAAATAATAAATAATGAAATGAATTATTTTTATGATTGTCACTAATGTACTTTTTGAGATAGAATATTAATATAAGGAAAATTAATTATATCACTAGCGAATAAGTACGGTCTAAGAGGAAAAAATATCTGTTGTGTTCTTATTCATGTCTGCCCGCAACAGCGTCACTTCAATAGTGACCTTATCGATTTTGGTCTCTGGCGTGGTACCAAGGTCCCTGACGGCGGCCATGATACCACCCATGGATGGCTCTGCCATTTCTCGTGGATCTGCAGCCCCGGCGCCCTCTGTCTGCATCGCCCTGGGCACGGCGTATGTATCCAGCTTTTTGGTCTGTGCCAGCAGGCTACCTTGGGGTCGCATATCCTCCCTGGCATATGATGCGGGGTGTCCCGCTCCCTCTCTTTGTTCCTGCACTGATCCGCCCTGTTTTGTGTGAGTGGCTGTACAACAGATTCTCACCGGTGGTGCCAGCGTACACGGCTGCTGCACCCACAGTTCAGCGCTGATTCGGGCCGTACCTGGCATGTCCCCCAATCTCGGGTCTTCCAGACTCTTCAGCTCTACCCCTGCGCCAGTTAATCAGTCCGGATCTTGGTTGCCTATTTTGGGGTACTAGTGCGCTTGCTCGGTCCCCCGGTGATCAGTTAATGCCCTTCTTTTGTGGTCCAGGCCGCCCTCGCTTTTGCACCCATTCCAAGCTGCCCACCAGTTGCGCCGGAGTGCCCCTAGAAGTGTCCAGCTGGATTGCCGCCGGGCGCCGGTCCAAGCACTCACCCGCTCCCGGTCCTGCTCAGGCCGTATATGTCACTGACGGCTGGCCTCCTGTGGTCGTGCCCCACAATTCTTTCCGCACACACGAGGGTGGAGGGGGAAGAGGAGGGCTCCCGTGTATGTCCCCCCAGCCCGGACCTCCGCAATCTCTCACCTCCGGGCTGGGTCCTTGCGGCGCTCCAGCAGAACGCGCTCTGCGATCCCAGAAGGCCTGTGGCAGGCCAGCTGTTCCCAGCAGCAGCAGGTCCTCAGATCCAGGATTTTGCAGACCCAAAGGAGACACGCCCTCATTCGGGCTCCTCAGCAGCAGATCGATCACAGAATTGGGAGGATTACTGTCGGATGGCACGATTCGCGGGAGGGCTGCTTTGAAGCTCTTTCTTTATGCGGCCATCTTGGCTCACGCCAGACCATGCCCCCTTCTCGAATATTACTGGGCCGCCCACCAACGATTTATCATGGAATGAGTGGTGTGCAAGAGTGAGAAGCACTGGTTTCACATGGACCGTGTGGTGGCACGCTGTCCCTTGTGGGAGCTAGATTGGTTACCTAGGCACGCTCGGCCACACAGTACGTATGTAGTGAGCCCATTGTATTATACTATCCAAACTGAGGCCAGTCTTCAAAGAGGCCGAGTTGCTCAGAGTTTTGCGGCTAGTCAAGCAACATCTCGAACAGGGCCTCCTAACCAGGAAGTGGTTGGTCGAATGTCCATTTATGAAACATACCAACGTTGGAGAACTGTAGTTGGACGTTGTTTTTCTTCTCCTATATTGGAACTTTGACAGATTCACATTTTTATATAATATTTACCATAGTGATACATATGAAATGCATAAATAGGAAGTAGTAACATGGCTTATCTTAAACAGGTTGCGCAGCACTACTTGTCCCACTCCTGTGTTTGATGTGACAAGGCAGTAATGCTTCCTGAAGGTATATGTTGATGCCTTGCAAATGTCAGAAATTGAAACTCCTGCAAACTGTGCAGCTATGCCTCTGGTTGTGTGAGTACAAACTTTGGTTCTGAGATGTCTGCCAAATTTGTTCATGGCCGAAAGCATTGCATACGTACAGCCAGCGAACTGTGCCCTGCATGCACAAAGAACAACCTTTGTTGCAGTTGCCAAAGGAAACAAAGTGCTGACCTGTTTTCCTGAACAGAATTTTAGACTGTTTAATTTCCAATTGACTTTACCTGGAGTGGTAGGCTCTGGAAGAAAGGGGCTAGAATACTCTATGGATTTTGATAACAGGGAATGCCCCTTTGGCATGAAGCGTATGTTCTTTGTGTGAGCAACTCTGGATTGTGGGTATAGAATGTAATCAATCAAGTAGTATTTGTATAGCGTGGCTAATCACCAGAAGGGTATCCAGGCGCTTTGCTACAGGTATCAGTTGAAAAGCCAAGTCTTGGGTCCCTTCATGAAGTGGCTGAGCGAGGGTGCGGTGCGTAGGTTAGGATTTTCAGGTTTTTGAAGCGAAGAGTGAGAAGGAACGTCCTCTGAGCAAGGGTGAGGTTTGAGGAGCGGATGATTAAATGGATAAAGCTTCAGTTTCTTTCGTACATAAGTTTCATAATACCTTATCAAACTACCATGATTAAGGTGGCTTTGCTTCAGGAGGAAACGTCCGAAAGATACCCCTTTTGAAATTCCTTAAATTCTCTGGTGGAGAATACAAACTGAGTTGGCTGAGTCCTAAAATACTTTGAAACAGCACCCAAATGGAAACACATTGATGAATATGTAAGGCCATATTTCACCAGATGTAACCGGTGTGGCAGAATATTGTGTGGGCGGAATGACTAAAAAGTTCAAGTTATAACCCGCTGCTAAAATGCAGAATCTTTTCTATTTTAAATAATGTTTTTCTTGTACAGGCTGCTCTCTGCTTTCAAAATGATTGCCAATTAGGGGCCATATTACAAATGCGGCGCATTTTCCTGGTTAGCGCTGGGTGCACCTTTGAAAAGGGTGCACCCAGCGATAACCAGAAAATGCCCTGCCTTATAGTGAAAGGGTTGCCCCAAGGGCACCCACGAACTCAAGCTGCCCATGGGCAGCGCATTCAGGTGAGAACCAGAGTGGCTGCTTTGAAGCCGCACCGTGTTACACAGTGCAGGCGGCAACCCACCTGCACTTTGAAGGGTGATTTGAGATCCCCTTGCAGGTGGATGCAGTGAGTGACTGCACAAGCCTGCAAGGGGATGTCTGGGGTGTCCACGGGACCCCCTGTCCCCCTTCCAGTGGGCTGCCATCAAGGGGCGCACTGTCAAATAGCCTCCAGACAGCTTCTGTGCCCGCATCTGTCATATAGCACGGGCTCAAAGGCAAAGGGATCCCCTCATTTGCATAGGGCCACACCCCCATGCAAATGAGGGAACACCCTTGGATGATAGCGCTGGCACTTTGTGGGTCAGCGCTATCAGTATTACAGAATGGGATGCACAAGCATCTGCGGGCCCTTCTGTAATACCAAAGTGCCCAGGGGGCGGGCAAAGCGGGTGCAAACGCCTGTTACGCCCCTGGGGCACTCCGGTAATACGGCCCCAGGTAGACTTTTGAGAGAACCATGAGTGTCTGTTCTGAACTGAACTGGAATGTCCAGTGAGAGATGCGACATTCATGTGTAGCAGAGTTGCTTGACCCAAGCTTGAGCTATCAAAATCATCTTGAAGTGTCTCTCTCGAGATTTCGAGCACTTGTGGGATAAGATAGGATAGGATATATGTTTGTAAAGTGCTTGAATGCCGTGGCGTCTTGGCGCTGGTGTGTATGGAAGTGATACAGCCTATGTTACAAGGGCTAGATTAAGGTAAACAGCCAAGTTTTCAGATCTTTCCTAAAGGATTGTCGATTTGACTGAAATTTCATGGCTGTTGGCATTTTGTTCCATAACTATGCTGCACAGTTTGAAAAAGTTCTTCCATCCCATCTCACTCCCCAAATCCTATCAATCTGGAGAAGGCCCAGATTACTGGATTTTAGGGCGAGAGCGGGGGTATACGGCATAAACATTTTTTGGATATCCTTAGCCCCTCCCCTGTACAGTGCTTTATGAACCAGGCAGAGAGCCTTGAATTCCACACGCTGCTGCACAGGGAGCCAATGCAGTAATGTGATTCCTGCCGAGGTTGATTGATCTCTAGGTATATTTAAAAGCAACCTTGCAGCAGCATTCTGTAATGACTGCAGCTTACTCATCTGGGTTTTATCAATCTGTCAAGAGCAGAGCATTGCAATAGTCAAGTTTAGGTAATAGGAGAGCCACCACCACTGTCTTTTGTAATTCCTGTGCAATGAAAGGGAATATCTTTCTCAAAGATTTTATTAGAAAGAAGCAGGAAGAGGTAAGACTTTTTACTTGAGCTGAGAAGTTTAGCTAGCTATCAAAGATGACTCTGAGGTTTCTGACCTTGGGCACGGGGTTGGTGCATTCCCTGGCTCTCACCGGCCACCAGGAGTCGTTCCTCAGGGATCGCCCCTGACCAAACTCAATAACCTCTGTCTTGTCTGTGTTCATTTTCAGGAAGCTATGGTTCATCCAGGTCATGATCTCAGTGAGGCACGCATGAAACCCAACAGCTGTATCTTCAGGTTGTTTGGCTTTCCAGATTACAAGCTGAGAATCATCCGCATAAGATACCAGGGCGAAAACCTGCTCCCTGATGAGTCTGGCCAGGGGAATGACATAGATCAGTGTTTGCTTTAATCAATGAGAGAGAGAGAGGACTAGATAGGCTAGACCGTATCCCCTGGGTTATATGTATGTATCAATAAGGACTAGCTAAGGTTTAAGAGAAGTGGGAGACTCAGAGCAGTACGTCAAATAAGGAGAAACATTGTTTTCCTTATAAAGCCCTCACCCACCGACCTAGTCGGTGGCATGCTTCATCATCGGGCCCACCACAGTGGCACCGAATGTGCCCCGGGTGTGCTTCAACGCCAGGTGACTGCGGAGCTGGTATGTTGCTGAGTGTGCAGTGAGTTGGGTGAGAAGGGTGAAGTTTAAAAGCTATACAGCTGGTCCCAGTACCCGAGGGTAAAATATTTTAATGAACTGGGCCTCTGTTAGTGGATAAAAGGCAAGTAGACGTTAATTGGAGTGCTAATTATGACCTCCAGCGTCTAGTCTAGTGAAAATAATGTTTCTCCTTATTTGACGTACTGCTCTGAGTCTCCCACTTCTCTTAAACCTTAGTTCGTGACACATTCCCAGGGGGTCCGCAAGCAACAGTTTTAAAATCACTTCAAAGTTCCTTGTATAATCTGTAGTTTTCGGGCAACTATAAAAGTGTCAAGATAACATCCAGTGATTAATGTACCTGCTGGAGAGGGATGCGTGTTTTGTTCAGTAGCAGGTTTGACTCATCTAAGGTAGCACAGAGGGTTACTATGCCTGCTGCAAAGAATGTGTACCATGCATGAAAAAAAACCAGTAGTTTATGTGCAAGGCTCAGTGGGTTACTGCTTTTGTCACAGAGCTTCTTTTGTTATTGTGCAGTTTATAAGTTACAATCATAATCTAGCACCTGAAGCTATGACCTGCCATCAAACAGCTGCTTGCATACTGCATGGTACAAGTTAGTATGCTATCTTTTTTCCCAGTCTTTCATAATCCTCACTTTGCTAAAAAGGTTTGTTTGGGTAGAATTAAACTGTTATAATTAAAGTCAAAGCTAACCCCTATGTTACATTCTGTGTCAAGATTTTGTGCTTCTCCAGACCAATCACTCTTAAAAAAATGCTCACCAGTATGGATGATCTGTGAATCCTACACCTTGAAGTCCCCTTTGCCTTATATAACATAACATTTTCTATACACCGATTTACACACGTACGATTCATTGTCTCTGTATATGTGTGATGTAAAGTGCTCTGACACCCTACACTTGTATGAGAGATGCTATAAAACAAATGAAATACATGTGACAGAGGGGTTATTGAGAGAAGAGAGGCACTGTTGGGGAGTGATAATGAGGGATTCACAAAAGAGCCCCAAAAAGATTGTTGTATTGGTGCATAGTAAGGTCATTATTTACTATGCTTTAAAAGCAAATTCAATTCAATATATAATGACCAATGTGTTGCAGAAAGCACAATTCTTTTCCAAATTTCCTTGGTGGGAGAGCCCCCCAAAGTTTGCTTTGCAGTGGCCAGGCTCCCTCACTTCACTTAGTACTGGGACTGGTCTGACAACATTTGCCAGGGCGACTTTGGGTTTCCAGTCTGGCCCTGGCAGGAGCCTCATACTGCAAAATAGAACCAAATATTGAAAAGTTAGTTGCCGAGATGCAGCACTAACCATCCCATTAAAAGATTTCGATTTTGATCATTCTTTCTATATAAAATATTAAAATCTTTAGTGATTCGAGTATTTGTTTGGTGTGCACAAGTGTGTGTTTACTTTTTCAAACTACTGTTTTAATATTTGAAATTTACATTGTACAAATTCTTTGGGGGTCCTTGGCTTCCAATAGTGACTCAATAGGGGTCCTCAGGAGTCAAACGTTTGGGAACCAATGACATAGATAATAAACATGGTCAGTGTTAGGGCTAATCCCTGTGGAACCCCACAGGGAAGATGGAAACTGTCTGACTGCATGCCATCCCAGTACAAGCTCTGCTCCCTCCTCTCCAAAAACGATGAGAGGAGGGTCAGAGCCGAGCCCTCGATCCCCACTTCCTGCAGCCGCTGCACTAACACCATGTGATTCACGGTGTCAAAAGCTGCTGACAAATCTAATAGTACGAGGACTGCTCTGCCCCCTCTATCAACTATTCTGCGGATCTCCTCACTTGCTACAATCAGAGCAGATTCAGTAGAGTGGTATGACCGAAAGCCATGCTAATTAGAGTCCAGCAGGTTGTTGGTGTCCAGGTACTCAGTCAGCACCTTATTCACCGACTTCTCCAAGATTTTAGCTGCTATGGGTAATCCAGCGATTGGGCGATAGTTCTTGGGCTCCAAGGGATCTAGGGTGGATTTTTTCAGGATTAGCCTAATAATTGCGTTTTTACAACAATCTGGGTAATTACTTGATTCCAACACTTGATTGACTATAGGAGTCAATTCATCTCCAATTCTCCTAGCGGCCAGATGCATAATCGCAGGGGGACACGGGTCTTTGGGTGATCCAAATTTTATAGAAATGAGAAGTTTACATTACTGGCGTAACGAAAATTGAGGAGGCCTCCCTGCAAGGTCTGTAGAGGGGCCTCCTCCGGGCTCAATTAGGAGCTCTCCGGACAGAGTGCAGTGCCAAGGGGGCCCCCTGGAGCTTCGGGCCCTCCTGCACCGCATGGGCTGCGGGGACCTGTGTTACGCCCCTGGTTTACAAACCTCCTCGTTTGTGATTGCTGGAAAGCTTGCTAATCTAGAGTGTATTGCTCCAGCCTCATCCAGTGGTTGATCAGGCTTGGCTGGACCCGTTCTGGTATTTAAAAGGTCATCATAAATTACTCGGACCTTATTCTGAAAATATATGGCCAGTTTATTGCACATAACTTGGTCTGGTTGGAAAAATATTTACCTGCTGAGATTTAGACAAGAGTGTGACCGTTTAAAAAAGTTCCTTAGTGGAATTACCAGCTTCCTCGATCTTGGTTGTATAAAATCAGACCCTCCAGGATTTCGCGGTTTGCCGCAAAATCGGCACTTTTGTAAAAATGCCGCGATTTTTACAAAAGTGCCCGCGAAATCGGCTCTTTTGTAACAATACGGTGATTTTTACAAAAGAGCCCGCAAAATCTGCACTTTTGTGACAGGGTTTTTATATCTTTGCTCACCCATATCCCAAGGTCTGTCACCGAGTGTATTGCTACAGTCTTTAACAAAAATAGTTGTTACGGTAGTCCCTTTTTTATAAATAGATCGAAAAACCAAAATGGAATAAAGCTAATTTGTGGCTTGTTTTCACCAAATACAGTTTTAAATTCCTCAAATAGGGTATGTTTTGAAATGAACGCTCCTATTTTTATCTCTGCTTGTGATTATCCTCTCAGCCTGGGTTGTGGACCTATCACAAGCGGCTTTTCGTGGATCCATGAATATTATGTTTACGTGGAAGAGCTTCTCGGTTAAGCTACCTTTGATGATGTCCTGTGGTATTATGTCACAGAAAACAATATCAAGATAATGCATGGCCCAACTTGCAGCCTCCTGACATGCTCTATGGACCAGACGCAGGAGAGAAAAGACATCCCAAGCATGGGATGATACTCAGAAAGGAAAGGTTGCACATTGCAAATGACAAATGGGAAGATTCATTTCAATGCACTTCCTTTCTGAAAGAACTGCATTAAAATCATAGCAAACTTGAGGCATACAATGTGAGTCTTGGGGCACTTAGGCCTCAATTTCAGATGAAAATGCAGTGTTCTGAAGGTCATGAATTCGAGTTCCAGCAAGGCATCCTCAGTATTTTATCCTTTTTAGGTAGGTGAATTGAGTAGCATAAACTAAGCAATGGTAATCTTTATTATTTTAGTGCTTAGGAACAGCTTACACAAAGTATTTAGCGCCGTTTCTTGAACTCACAGTTTTTAGCAGGTGAGGAAGAGTGAGTTAGAGACAGAATGAAGTGAGAGAGAAAGAGAGAGCGAGAGAAAGAGGGGGGAACATTTTTATTTCTTTTTAAAGAAAATATTTGGGCGCACTGGGGTCAATTTTTGTTTTGCTTTTAAAAAGAAACAAACATTATTTGCCGCTAAAATGCCGCTAAATTACAATTTTTGTGCCGCTAAATTCATGTTTTCTGCCGCTAAATATACTAATTTATGCCGCTATGTCCAGGGGGGGCTTTGCGTCCTTCTACTGTTTGTAGGTTGTTTTCTTATCTTTACTATAGTCTTGTCTCCAAAGACGTTCCACTTTCCTGCAATTTACTTTTAGACCTTTCAGCTGAGAGCTGTACCATGATGACAAGGGCTTTAGTCTCTTGACCGTAACCAATTTTTTTCAGGTGCCACACAATCAGGCACTGTCAAGAGCCATTCATTAAACGCAGACGCTGCCTCATTATTGTCCTTAGCCAGCGAAAGAGGGGGTTGGCCAAGGGCCGTTTCTAGATCGTTGGCTTGGACTTTGTTCTAGTGTCTAGTTTTTACCTTCACTGCTTTAGTTTGAGTTTGGTAAGTTGGCTGAATGACCCTGATGTTAAAATAGACAGCTTTATGGTCTGACCATGGGAGGGTTGTTACTCTGGTCAGATTAATATCTGCATTAGTAGAAAAAATACCATCTAAAGTTTGGCCTGCCTGATGGGTGGATTCATTAACTAGCTGGCTAAGGCCAAAGGCTGCTAGGTTGTCTAATAGTCTACCTGTATCTAAGTTGTTAATTAATTCCAGGTGATAATTAAAATCACAGAGAATTGTGAGGGGGTGGGAGTCTGTATAAGACTCCAAATGCATCATTAGTGCCTGTGAAAAGGCAGCCCTAGATCCAGGTGGGTGATAAATCAAAAATCCCTGAAAATTAAAAAGGTTATTTGATTTTATGGTAAAATACAGTGCCTCTGCCGGTAGGTCAGAGATAACTTCCACACGTACCTATAAAAAGTCCCGGTATATTATAGCTATACCCCCTCCTCTACCTTCCTCCCTGTCTTGTGCGGTGACTACATAACCCTTTGGTAACACAATGTTCCAATCTGGACCAGAGGCGTTATCTGTCCAGGTCTCCGTCAGAAAGACTATATCAGGTGTTGTATTTTGGATCAGGTCCTCAATCTGATATTTATGTTTCCCTACGGACCGAACATTCAGCAAAATGTATTACTGTGACGGGGTGGGCGGCCCGGACATTGAAGGACCTTCGGGTCCGCCACCCCCCTTTTACCATGCCCATTGTCCCCACAGCTACCGCAGTGTTCCTGGACAGCTGATCCCGAGTTCGGCTGGACCGACGATACCAATTCACACGGGCCCTTTAAGGAAACGTACACAGAGGCCGCGGCTCCGCCCATCGTTGACGACATGACGTCAAAAGCCGGAAGAGTCCTGAGCTCGGCGGACGGCGTTTCCCAGGAGGCGGTGATTATCGAGAAAGACGGACGGAGAGAGTCGGAGGGTAGCGAGAGCGGCAAGCCAGGAGGCCAACATCACCACGCTTGGGCCAGCCACGTTCCCACGGGAGGAGCGTGGCTCCAAGAGGTACGGGGCCGGGTAGCGGGCTGGGTCGGGCGGAAGAGGCAGCCCCGAGAGTAAGGAGCACCGCCCTTGAGAATCCCCTCCCTCATCACGAGCACTTCCCCTCACCCCAGTACGAGTGAAGTGAGCACTGTTGCACGGTAGTCGTGTCTTCACCCCCGGCCCTATTTAGAGTCACAGAACGTTTCCCATACCTGACCCCCGTTTCTCTTTATTTTGGGTACCGGTGTGGAGCCACTAGTAAGAAGATCGAAAACCACGCCTGTCAAGACCTCAGGATTGTCAAGCTGAAAAGAAAGCAAGCTATAGTTTGGGACACGGTTATCTTGTAGGATTTACTGGACTGCCACCTTCAATGAAAAATACATATATCCCCATTAAACCGTCTTTAAAACCGCTATTGAAGGCGCCTGTGTTTCTCTTTACCCAAACCTCACCGGTCAGTCCAGTGGTCGATTCCGCACACGTCCCTACCCCCTCGGGACAATTACATATGCTGTTCCTGAGATGGCTTAGGGGCCCTATTTAGATCTTGCGTGGGGGAATTATTATCAGTATCTCCCGTGTCCCTATCCTTCGGGCCTTCAGACATCCCGGCATTGAAATTTCCCCCCCTTCCTCCCAGCTTGATCAAGAATGTTAACAGTACTTTGACTCTGCCGATATGTGCATTTTGGGCAAGCAAGCTCACCTATGATCTTATCTTGCGGGAACATATCGTGCAATCTGCAAGAGCCTGAGTCCAGATCCAACTACTGCTGTCTACTATATGATCGAGATTTGAAACGGCCAGGGGTTCTGGCGCTGGTCGCGCTACGGGTGCCGATGGGCTCAGACGGGCTTGCCTTTAGCGCACCTTCGGAACGTCAGCGGCGCGCCCGCTGCTTGCGTCCTCTGCACTGTCGCCCCAGTGTGCTTTAAATAGTGTCTGGTAGTAACAACTAGCGTGTCAACCCTAGGGAGGAACTGGAGGAAAAGCATGTGAAGAAAAGATTTCTGATCAAAGAATCAAAAGAGCATCGCCCAGAGTTCCAGGTTACTACCATCTGTCTGCGAAGAGTCTGCAATTTTGAGTTGTTCACAGTGGTGAACAGATAGAGGGGGTTTGAGGGTACGCGGTTGCCCACCTGTTGAAAATCAAGTGCAGCCTTAGGCAGCTAGATGTAATGAACATACTTTTTAGGGTGAAATGTTTTTATTGAGGTTTTGGGTCTTCACACCTCTTGCTCCTACGGAGCCGAAAACTGTGGGCCCAAAGCAAGCACTAGTCCCACAACCAGGACCCTCATTACTGTTGTTATTCCTAGTCACTGCTTCACACAATCTACCTGCCGGCTAAAGAGCCGAAGAACCTCTGACCAATTGGAGATACCAGACGCTTCAGTAGGAGGAAACAAGCAGACTGTTGTGGGGGCAAATATTCAGGCCAAGGAGATGGCTGTGATGACGATGGTGATCAAGGCAGCGATGATCAAGCTGATGCAGCTCCAGAATTTGATGATTGTGTTCCAGTCAGTGAGCCAAGCCTAGAAGCACAAACAAGATTTACTCTCCATAAACAATATTTATCAATTTCATCATTTTATTGGCAGTGCTGTCCTGAAGTTCAATTTACCAATATCAACCATTCAGAAAACTTATTTTCTTTTTGACTTTTAGTACAAGCGAATACGCTCTATTAAGGCTACCACTATACGTGACGACCTGTGAGAGGAAGGGCAGACCTGTATATGAAAATACAGCAATGGGGGGGGGGGGAACTTGCAACGATTGAGAAGCATATTCGACCACTGACTGAGCTCTGGCTTTTCTCAATAACCAAGTAAAGACATATTCAGTGGTTTCTCTTTCGGCCAGAGAGGGTGTCTCAATTCATCAATGCCTTATTTTGTGCCCGCTGACAGAGAAGTCCAAAATTTCAATACCATGGTGAAGAGAGTTGGAGCCTTTGCTTTTAGAGCCATCAAGATCCATTGCCAGTGCTGTTCTCTTGAAGTACTTTTAATGACAGACGAAATATCTACAGCTGTAGATCCACTGGCTAAGGTGAAACCCCGGGGACATTTGGCTTACCTGCTGAATTCTGTGACCTATAAGTTAAAACTAGCTCTGAAACTGCTAGTTATGTACAATAATGCATTCAACAAGGGTGTGTTATTGGACATGACCGGGCTAGCCACTGTAGTGGTGGTGCCCATGGCTGAAGGATACCCACTTGAAGGGAGAGGATGTGGCGTAACGACCAGAGCTGCACACTTAGGAACTGGGCAACCAGGTAGGAGTCTCGGCGTTAGCTCAACATCCTGTGATTCTGGGCAAATCAGTTCAATCAATCAATCAATCAGTGACACTTATAAAGCGCGCTACATACCCGTAGGGTCTCAAGGCGCGGGGGGGGGGGGGGGGGGTGCCGCTACTGCTCGAACAGCCAGGTCTTCAGCTTCTTCCTGAAGGAGAGGTGGTCTTGGGTCAGGCGCAGGTCGGACGGGAGGGAGTTCCAGGTCTTGGCGGCCAGGTAGGAGAAGGACCTTCCTCCTGTAGTCGCTCTTCGGATGCGGGGGACGGCGGCGAGGGCGTGGTTGGCTGAACGGAGGTGGCGTTTGGGAGCGTAGAAGTTGACTCGGCTGTTGAGGTAGCTCGGGCCTTGGTCGTGTAGGGCTTTGTGTGCGTGGGTGAGGAGGCGGAAGGTGATTCTCTTGTTGACGGGGAGCCAGTGAAGGTCTCTCAGATGTCCGGAGATGTGGCTGGATCGTGGGATGTCGAGGATGAGTCTGGCTGAGGCGTTTTGGATCCGCTGGAGTCTCTTCTGGAGCTTGGCGGTGGTCCCGGCGTAGAGGGCGTTGCCGTAATCCAGTCGGCTGGTGACGAGGGCCTGGGTGACGGTCTTCCTGGTCTCTGAGGGGATCCACCAGAAGATCTTCCGTAGCATGCGTAGGATGTTGAAGCACGCCGAGGAGACGCTGTTGACTTGCCTGGTCATGGAGAGGGAGGAGTCCAGGATGAAGCCCAGGTTTCGTGCATGGTCTGTCGGTTTGGGTGCGGTGCCTAGGGCGGGAGGCCACCAGGAGTCGTCCCAGGCGGAGGGTGAGGAGCCCAGGATGAGGACCTCCGTCTTGTCCGAGTTCAGTTTCAGGCGGCTGGTCGTCATCCACTCGGCTACCTCTTTCATCCCTTCGTGCAGGTTGGCTCTGGCGGCGGCGGGGTCGTTGGTCAGGGAGAGGATCAGCTGGGTGTCGTCGGCGTAGGAGATTATGTTGAGGTGGTGTTTGCGTACGATGGCCGCGAGGGGGCTCATGTAGACGTTGAAGAGGGTGGGGCTCAGGGATGATCCTTGGGGGACGCCGCAGATGACTTCGGAGGCCTCTGACTTGTACGGTGGTAGGCGGACTCGCTGTGTTCTTCCGTCGAGGAAGGAGATGATCCATTCCAGCGCCTTGTCCTGGATTCCGATGTTGCTGAGGCGCCGTACTAGGGTGCGGTGGCAGACCGTGTCGAATGCCGCGGAGAGGTCTAGGAGGATGAGGGCCGCTGTTTCTCCATTGTCCATCATGGCTCGGATGTCATCGGTGGCGGCGATGAGGGCTGTCTCGGTGCTGTGTTTGGCTCGGAAGCCGGACTGTGAGGGGTCGAGGGATCCGTTCATCTCGAGGAAGGCGGCCATCTGCCTGTTGACGGTCTTCTCGATGACTTTGGCTGGAAACGGGAGAAGCGAGATGGGGCGGTAATTCTTGAGGTCGGTGGGGTCCGCTGTTGGTTTCTTGAGTAGAGCGCTGAGTTCGGCGTGTTTCCAGCTTTCAGGGAAGATGGCGGTGTCGAAGGAGGTGTTGATGATGTCTCGCAGGTGGGGTGCGATGACAGCGTCGGCCTTGTTGAAGACGTGGTGAGGGCAGGGGTCGGTCGGTGATCCGGAGTGGATGGAGTTCATCGTGCGGATGGTGTCTTCGGTGTTGATCGGGGTCCAGGCGTGGAGGGTGGTGGTGGGGGGGGGTGGCTGGTCGGTCGTGGTGTGCGTTGGTTGGTTGTTGAAACTGCTGTGTATGTCCGTGATCTTGTTGTGGAAGTAAGAGGCGAGGGAGTTGCAGAGGTCTTGCGATGGGGTGATGTCGTTGTTTCCTGCGCTGGGGTTGGAAAGCTCTTTCACGATGTTGAAGAGTTCCTTGCAGTTGTGTGCGTTGTTGTCCAACCGGTCCTTGAATGCTGTTTTCTTGGCGGCGCGGATCAGCTGGTGGTGTTTCCGGGTGGCAAGTTTGTAGGAGGTCCTGTTGTCCGGTGTTGGTTCCCTTTTCCAGACTTTCTCGAGGGCTCGGCAGTTCTTCTTGGAGCTCTTGAGTTCGTCGGTGAACCATGGGGCCTTCTTGCTGCCGGGTCTGCTAGGCGGGGTCCTCAGCGGGGCGAGTTCGTCCGCGCAGTTGCTGATCCACTTCGTGAGGTTGTCGGCGGCCTGGCTGGGGTTCGCTGAGCTGGCAGGAGGGTGCTGGCTCAGGGAGGTGGCGAGCTGGTCTGCTGTGATCTTGTTCCAGCTTCTGCGGGCGGTCTGTTGCTGGTGTTGGTGTGTCGTCGTTCTCTTGAAGGTGAAGTGGACGCAGCTGTGGTCCGTCCATTGAAGCTCTGTGGCGTGGCTGAAGTCGATGTCTGTGCTGGATGAGAAGACGGCGTCGAGTGTGTGTCCGGCGAGGTGGGTGGGGGTGGACACCAGTTGCTTGAGTCCCAGGTTGGCGAGGTTGTCGAGCAGGGTGCTGGTGTTGCGGTCGTTGTTGTTCTCCAGGTGGAAGTTGAGGTCTCCCAGGAGGATGTAGTCAGCGGAGGGGAGGGCATGCGGGCTGATGAAGTCGGCGATGTCCTCGCTGAATTGTGTGCGTGGTCCAGGGGGTCGGTAGATCAGTGTGCCTCTGAGGGTGGTGTTCGGGTTGGTGTGGATCTGGAAATGCAGGTGTTCGGCGCTGGTCAGGGTGTTGTCGGTGCTGGTCGTGAGACGGATGGTGTTCCTGTGGATGATGGCGATGCCTCCTCCCATCTGGTTGGCGTTTCGGTCCCTCCGGACGATCTTGTAGCCCTCTGGGATGGCGATGGCGATGTCGGGAGCTGAAGAGGCGTTCATCCAGGTCTCTGTGAGGAAGGCAACGTCAGGGGCTGTGGCGTCTAGGAGGTTCCAGAGTTCTACGGCGTGTCTGTGGACGGAGCGGGTGTTGAGCAAGATGCACTTGAGGTGTGTGCTGCTGGTGTTCGATTTGGCGGGTGCTGGTGTGAGGCAGGTCCGGATGCAGGCGAACTTGCAGGCGTGGCAGCTGAAAGGTCCGTGGGTGCGTCGTGGAGTGGCTTGGTGGCACTCTGGGCGTCGGCCGGTGTTGAGTGCGCTGAGGGTGGCGGCGGAGTACGTCCTGCGGGTCGGTCGGGATCGTCGAGGTCCAGGGGTCCTGGCCCTGGGCGCGGTACAGGCGCGGACGGGCGCAGACGGGCTTACCTTTGGCGCGCCTTCGGCGCACAATCGGCGCGCCCGCTGCGCGTCAACGCTGCGCGTTCGCACGGTCGCCATTTAAGGCGAAGTGCGCGGGTGGGCGGAGCAGCTGGGAGGCGGGAGCGGGGAGGGTTACAGAAGACAAAAAAGGGGCGGGGACACGCGGCGGTGGCGGGAAGGGAGGGCGGGGGGCGGCGCGGTAGGCGGCAAACACGGGGAAAATGCAAATACGATCAAAACAGGCAAACAGGCACAAATTCACGCAAAAAACAGGGGAAAAAGAGAGTTAAACCAAGTTAGACAAAGCAAGCACAAAAAACCGTCAAAACAGCGGAAAAAAACACTCGCAGCGGCGGCAGCCGGCAAACGAGGCAGCAGCGAGGCAGAGGGCAGGCAAGGGGCACACGCAGCAGCTGGTGGCCGTGCGGCGCGGGGGTGTCCCACAAGTGTTCATCTCCCAGTGCCTAAAAACAAGATGTGTAATGTAAGTGGTGCCCAAGTAAACCTCTCGGCTACCTGTGGGTTGAGTTTGCGCTATATAAAAATGTAACAAACTTAAACAGGAAGTATACTATCTGTACCAAAGTCTGGATACAAGATACTGGATACAAATAATAGCTAATAAGCTGGTACCATTCCTTCGACATTTAGTGCACCCGGGTTTATCCCAGTCTGCAACATGCATATAAACCTCGGGTGCTTACTCTCTGATCCAGTGTAAAATGTACACAACAGCAGTGACTTCTTTAGATATCGAGATGACCTACAACACTTTTTGGGACATACCTACTTTCAGTACCTCTGACGATTGGTTTGGGGAAAAGCTTCCTGAAGTAGATTAAGCTTTTATATAAGAAACCAGTTGCAAGTGTCTGAAAGGGCCAGACGTTTTTGAAGCAATGGTATATTTAAAGAAGTACCTCCTCTCCCCATTGCTATCTGCCCTTGTATTTTGAGCCGTTAGCCTATAATCTATATGGCAGAGCCAATAAATGTGAAAATGTTTGCCACAAGACGTACACATAATCTCGCTTTATGCAGATGATGCACTTTTATTTTTAAGACATTCCAAAACAAGTCTACCAGAGACAATGGATATGTTAGAGATCATTGGAGAAATATGGGGACTTCTGGTTAATTGGGGACAATCTTGTTTATTGCTGACATTCCCGGTATCTGACCCACATAGGCTTGGAGAAGATGAAACCTTCCTAAAATTGAACTCCGAAAAAAAAATATTTCGGTGTCCGACTCTATCACAGTGATGACCAGCTTGTGATGGGAAACTTGGGGGCAGCCATAACCGCGATAAGATTATGCATCCCATTTTGAACCAAGCTCCCACTTCACTATTAGGACAAGTGGCAATAGCAAAGATATTAATACTTCTCAGAATGTTATATTATTTTGTGGTGATCCATATAATACCTAAAGGTGTATTTTTCTGGATGCTCAATAGACTTTTGTAAGATTTGAACTGGACTAAAAAAAAGCTTCACCCACCCAGGATGTGAAGAGAGTTCGAAGACGCAACTACCACAATGGCGTCAGTTCCTGTTTTTTGTGTCTCATTGACGCAGATCCGCCGCTATCTCTCAATTCTTCATGGACAAAATGTGGAGATGAAGGTGGCCCTCCATCTGCAGACCTTGCACAGGTTGTAGCCATATTGGACATGTTCAGTTTTGCCTTGTACACTCTGTGCCACTTCTCAAATGCGGGTTGGCTATTGCTAGCTAAACTATCTATTCTGGTGGCTTTGTCTTCGAAACCTCCCCAATGTGCTCCACCACAGTCTTCAGACTCAGCGCTGCTTCCCAGAAGAATATGCCTTCTGAGATGTCAAACCATGCACCTTTGCGGCTGCCCTTGGATCCGACCTAGAGGCTGCTTCCACCCTTGAAGTCAGCAGACATTAGCCAGATGGAGATAGACAAAGTCCATACCTGTTTGTATGACAACTCTTAGAAGATCACCTCCCAGTGGCTTAGAGATCTGCTCAAACTTTTGGATCAGACTCTGGTATATGTTCTATGCTTGATAAAGAAGACCATTGCAGCACAGACGATAAAGACTCGGAGACTGATAACTGCCTCCACTCTTGCTACACTTATGCTGGCCTTTTCCTGGACTTACAAAATGCTAGTGGCCTCAATGCTTCTCCAGAAGGTGATATTCCTAATCATTCTGGACCTTCTTCAGAAGAACTGAGTTCGCTCACCTCAGGGGCACAGACATCTTGCATACTTCTTCTGAGGTTTTGAAGCTGCAGCTTTTGCTCAACCAAGCACTCGTAGAGGCAGATTTGGCTGTCTGGGAGAAATGCTTGCCGGGCCAGCAGTCCACAGGCAGCTTGCACAATGGCTAAGACCGGAACCTTCAGATCCAAAGCTTCTGCCCTTGCAGTCTTCTCCAGAGACTCTGGTGGTTCAAACTTCTGAACCATAATGCCTTTAATACTGGCCCTCCAGACCCAGGGCCTCATTTATGAGGTTTTGCCGTAGGGCAGCGCAGCAGGTCTTCCTGCTGCGCTTCCCTACGGCAAAAGAAAAGGGCAGGAATGCGCCATATCTATAAGATACGGCGCATTCCTGGCCTTTTCCCCTGTGCCGGTGCACAATGGGCTGCCTGCACCAACTCAGGCACCTTTGCACAATGGTGCAAGGGTGCCTGAGTTGCGGGGATGATTATTTTTGTACAGAAAGGGAGACCTTTCTGTACAAAAATAATCACTAGAGGCTTTTCCTCTTTCTACGTGTGCTGCAGAATGCAGCACACATAGAAAAAGGAAAAAAAAGGAGAATAAAGATGTTTCTCCTCGTTGCGCTTCCCTTACGCCTCCCCTGAGGAGGCGTAAGCTTTTGGCACTGCCTCAGATTTACGATTTCTATTAAATCTGGAGCAGTGTCAAAAGGCCATGGGTGTAGCTGGGAACACCCCCAGCAACACCCATTGCACACCCTTTTAACGCAAAACACTGCGTTAAAGGGACTGATATTTATTAGGCAGCATTAAGCCAAAAAAAAAGTGGCTTTGTGCTGCCTGATAAATATCACGCAGGCTTCTGCGACAGGGAACGTCACAAAAAGTGACGTTCCGATGGTGCAAGGGACCTCATAAATGAGGCCCCAAGAGTCGAAGAAGCATGACTCAACGGCTCGAAAGTCTTTGCCTCTGGCAGTTTGGATGTTCGAGTAGGCTCTTCTTCTTGGGCCCTGCATTCACGTCCTATTAGAGCTAGCTAAAATGACATCAGTCTTACCGGTCACAATAAGCTGTTTTAAATTTGGACAGCAATGGCCTGGATTCCTCCCAAAAATTCCTGAAGGGCGGCTTGGACTCTATTGACATAGTCTCTTAATCTATGGCCAAGGCCATTACCTTGCCCCTCAAGTGCCTCGATGCACCCACAAACTTCTCCCGAGATGTTCAAGCAACTTTAGTAGATAAACCTATCAACTGTGAATGATGGCTCTTTGGTTAGAAAGCTGATTCAGAAACAGACACTCTAAAACTCTTCACTTCAAATGTCTGCCTGTCTATTTTTTTTTAACCCCTTGGCCGCAGTGCGAATTTCGCCGTGGCGCGGGGGATGAGGGGTGAGCGCAGCGCTGGCATGCTCGTGATGAAACCACGCCGTCATGAGTCACGGGCGGCGTCTGCTCATGATGGCGTGCTTCCGTCAAGGCTCATTATTTCGCCCGCACAAGCAGGGAATTAATGCCGCGTGGGTGGAGCGGCAGCCCCATAACGGAACCACGCTGTCATGAGCACAGGCCGCCCGTGGCTCATGACGGCGTGGTTCCGCCATAAGCAGGCAAGGGGTTAAAGTACAGGGTTAGCACAAGGGTATCCATACCACAGTAGGTAAAAGGAACATAGAGCCAGATTTACGAAGACATTTTGTGTTCACAAGAGGTCCGATTAGCAAAATTGAGCCTTTTGTGACCAGAACACGCAAAACCCAAATCAAGATTTGGTAGCATGTTAAGGAATTGCAATTTGGGTTTGTGACTTAGGGCCTGATTTAGAGTTTGGCGGACTGATACTCCTCACAACTATGACGGATATCCTGCCCACCGTATTACAAGTGCCACTGGATATGATGCACTTAAAGTATGGCTGACAGGATATCCGTCACGTTTGTGATGGAGTGACTCGTCTGCTGAATTCTAAATCAGGCCCTAAATGCCAAATTGGTATTGGGAAGGGATGTGTTTACTGCCTTGCTTCCAAATACTGATTCAGAATGGGACATACTCATTTTATGTGACTGAAATTCGGTCACAAAACATTAATACTGTGCCAACTACACAAAAGTAGAAATAATCCATTCACAAACTGGACCACTGTACAATCTTAAAAAGTGTTAAACTTTTCTTAACCATCCCCTTTAAGGAAAACTGGCTAAATTAAAAAAAGGATTGGTTTATTTAAAAGCAATCACAGACATGGTGGCCTGCTGACCCCACCAGGATCCCATTCCTGTGATGGCTGCAAATTATTGTGGGTCACAATTTGTGACCTACTTCCTTAATATTTATGAGGTAGTTAGAATTGTGACCCAATATAATTTGGTATTGGCGACCGGATCTATTAGTACAAAGAACGGTTTGCAAAATACCCAATTGGTCGCAAAAATACTGGTTGTAAATTGCAACCAGTGTTTTGCGACCATTGCTTCATCCATCTGGCCCATAGTTTTATGTAATTTTTGCAGTTATTTCTTTAAGCACAGGATTAGATAGTGCTATCGACGCTGAGTTGAAAAATAACAATTACATTTTACCATTCCAGGCAAAGTGTTAACACTTTGGATTAGTTTTATACCATCTTTATGAAATGCTCACAGTCCGAAAGTGTCACATAAATCTAAGTGGATAGCTGTCCAAGCCTCTGGTTTTGCCCCACTGTGTCTGGATAAAGGTATGCTTCTCTGACAGGCTCTAATTGAATTGAAACATATATCATGAGAATACTTTGCTTTTCCCAGGTTGGCTTGGATGGTAGTACCATCAACTGAACTTTGACCTTGTTTTTTTCTGAAATGTTCTTTTCCTCGTTTTATGTTTTTCTATAGCGACTTTTGCTTTCCATCTTAATAGAAGCAGCTATTTTTTTAACAGGGCCCTACGATATGAAGAGACAAAGAACTGCAACTTTGTTTTGAGTATACGTGCCACAGCAATGACTAGACATTTGCAAACATTGCATGGCAGTGAAGTTCCAGTCTTAAAAGCACAGAGGGGAGAGGTTTCCTTCAAGGATGAATGGGCTTCTGTCCCCTGAAACTTCAACCGTATCTACTGGAGCTGATAAAAGAAAGGGAAAGTAACCAAAAGTTCAGTCTCCTGCCAAGACATTCCTATCCTCTGCCCTTGCTGATACTCCCCCACACGCTCTGCAGGGAACACGTGGTGCTAATTTTTTTCCTCTCCGGAAAACCAGCTTCAACGTTGAGGGCGTTTTAACCGCATAATCTGTGTCGAGCAGAGACTCCTTTCAATGTATGCAATGGCATGATGGAATAAAAAACATATAAATGCTTGGTAAAGCCACTCTTCTTTCCCAAGCAGATTAAAACCCACAGAAAAGCAACACTCCCTAACAGACAGGCCCAGCAGAAGGTACCTACCCTAGGTGTCTGCGGCAGGGGTGTAATGCCCCCGCTGAGCCTAAATACATGAATATCCGTGCAATCTGGAAGACACCATCACATTCTGCAAGGGGGGCATCATTTTGCGATACGCCACTCCTGTCTGACAGAAAAGTAAACAAAAGGCTATCAAGGCGGAAGGGTGACTCCAGAATTACATAAAGGGGACCCTATTTCCTTAGTTTGTGTGTAAAACGGTTTATATAAAGCATTAAGACAAACCCTCGCTCGCTGACCTAGGCATGCTCCTTCACAAGGAGCGCCCCCTCTGCCCCCTGACAGTTGTTGAGGCAGAGGATTAGCTCCCTGAAAAGCCAGGGAGTACTTTGTTGTGTGTTGGTAAGTCCCACTTAGTCATGAGATGAGGAATCCTGAGACCATAGTTACAAATCCATTTCGATAAACCTGTAATGTCTTTTTTATTTGGTGGGTTTCTAGAGGGATATTATAAGCAAATGTCAAGTGGCGATACAGGGGTTGGCCATTGTACCTGCATCCCACTGGATGACATGTTTCAGCCTTAAAATACGGCCCTCCGTCAGGTGTCCACGGCATTCTTCCGGACCGAGATCCCTACTAATAACATTATCTCATCCACACCATGCTAGCACAGACACTCATGTGTAATGCATGTAATCTTCGCTGTAGTTGGTAAAACGCTGTGGGGAGGTCACCGTTTTTACTAAATCGGAGACCCTATGGATGGAATCCCCTGTACTCACACAGCGATCAAGGAGAGCTGCTCTCAGTCAGCCTATTGGCTGTACCCCTCTGCCCCCCCCCCCCCCCCGAATATTGAAAGGGAAATTAACCAAAAGCTGAACCGGTTTATTGGGGGGGTAGCACTCCACTCTGTGGGAGCAATGTTAGTGATTTATTCATGCATAAGCGTTACAGTTGTCATGCTGTTTCCATACTCTGCTATGCTTTTTGCAAAACACATTTCATACAAAGGTTTGAGCACTTCTTTATATAGGTTAAAGTTGTTTGATTTGAGTTGAGTTGGATGTTTCACACCATTAGCAACTTTGAAATTGTATTGTATTGTGTTGTGATGTATTAGCATTTATATAGAACTTTCTTATCATGCAAAAGTGCTTGGTGCATGGATAGCACACTACTCCGTGGAATACTCAGAACATTAGAGACATTTGTCATGCAATTTAAGTTACAGATTGTCATGCTGTTTATCACTACGTTGTCATTGAGTTTGTCAGTAGTTTATCATTCAAGTTGTCGTGCAATCTGTTATATAAAGCTGCCACAAACTGTCATGCTGTCTTTCATACCTTGGGTCCCTAAGAGATTACGCAGTCTGGAAGGGGCATGGCTAGCCACTTCTGGATGTGATGCGGCCCTCTTTAAACTAGCTTGCACTAATACATTATATAATATTAATTATTTAAATAGAATTTAAGTGTTGTCGTCTGCAGTAAAAAGTGGAGTCATATCCCTATGAAGCATCAAAAATACAATGGAAGATGGTGCCACTCTACTGCCACATACATTACACCTTATTTGTTGTTAGCTCCTGGGATTCGCGTTTGGAGAGGGATATGGAATTCGACTGGTCACTTTCGCGACCTCTGCACACCTTCAGGAAGAGCCTCAAGACCGGGCTCTTCGGCTGATTTGGGGATGCCCCTCCTCCCGTCTCAGTGCCTTGAGACCCTCACGGGTAATTAGCCACTTCCCAATTCCCTGATTATTTGATTGATTGACTGTGTGAGATGGTTGGGTCATGAATCTTCACTTGTTAGTTGGTGTGTTAAATCTGTGTTGGTTAAAATGTATGATCAGAATAGACATATCATATATAAGAAATGAGCTTGTAGAAAGTGCACTAGTTAAAAATAAATGGGTAACAGCACACGCTCAATCATATTCCTCAGAAAGTATGGCCATTGCTCCTAAAACCTCTAGGGTAGGATTGCTCTCATGGAATGCTGAAGGATAAATGACACCCTGGATAACTAAACTGACACAAAATACAAATAGCCTTGCTCCAAGAGACGCATTTGCCCCGTGGTGGTGAGAGCAGGTTTGTCGGAAGCATGGGTAGCCAATGGTATTTTGCATCCTACTGTACAAACTCATGAGAGATGCTATATTTAATAAGTAACAAGGTACCATTTAGATGTGTTAAGGTTTGTCTGATTTAGAGGGTCGATTCATGGACTAATATACGATGGCCCCTAACCCTTCTAAACACACAGGGCCTAATTTATGAGGCTGTGCGTCACTTTTACGCCGCCGGTGCGTCACTTTTTGTGACACACCAGTGGCGTAAAAAATGCGCCTTGTTGCGCCATATTTACAAAGTGACGCATCTAGGTAGATGCGTCACTTTGTAAACCCCTGCGCCACATTATACCTGCGCCAGGTATAATGTATGCAAGGGGGGCGTTTTGACGCAAGAAAGAGTCATAGAAGTGATGCAGTGAAATCTATAAGATTTCACTGCGCCATTTCGTGGCCGGTAATGCGTCAAAATATTACGCCTGCCTCATGGCAGGCATAAGACTGACGCAGACACTAACAACATGGGACTTGCCCATGTGAAGGTACACATTGCTGGAGTTGCGTCACTTTTGTGACACACTCCAGCAATGCGTCACTTTTGCGCCTACAGATACATCAGAAATACTGACGTATCTGTAACTCCTTGCGACATGATGCGTCATACTATAAATATGACGCATCGTTAGGGTCGCAGGCAGAGCGCAGTGAATAGTGACGCATCGCTGTTTTCACGCAGCGATGCGTCACTTTTCATAAATGAGGCCCACAGAGTTCAGATGTAGATACTCGTGGAGAAGTGTGGCTCACTGGTTAGAGGAGGCAGACCTGGAAGCAGAGGTCAGCCCGGGACCAGGGTTCAATTCCCGGCTCGGCAGGGTCTTGAGTCCTAAAATGTCCATGGACTCGACAATTCTCGCTCCGGTGCCTACTCGATTCACGGGTTCACACTCTGCGACTCTGGGCAATAGCTTGCTTAATCTCCACAACGGCCCCTCGCGGCGGGATGCCTGGCTTTCACCTTGCGGATACCCTTCCGGGGTTATCTCACAGGGGAATACCAGGACGGGTTCCCTAAGCAAGCGCTTAGAAACTGCTCGGTGATTTGCGCTATATAAATTCCTGTACATTTACATTTACATTTACATTTACATACTCCAAGCTTTTTTTGACAAAGTCCTTCACGTGCATGGAGGTTGACCCGCGCACAATCATCTTGAGGGGTGGGAGGCCTCAACACAACATAGTCTTGGACTCCCTGTGGACCTTACCTCGGTTACTAGTAGGGTTCTGCTGTCGGCCTTTAATTCCATCACAAAAATTATGCAACAAAACAACCATGACAATAAATGGCATCAGAGATTTCCACTGAGATGAGAATATGCATGTTTTTCTTGAGGGCATCACACGTCTCAATTATTGGCTCCTACACATAAGGCTGTGCACGTTGTCTGACCAATCACCAGTGCTGCTGATGCTGGCAGTCCCTTCCTGCGGGATCAAGACACTGTTGTGGCGATTGTGCCTAGAGGCACTACTGTACTCAATATTTAAGACAGAGAGATGCAGGCAATTCGTTTATGCTTCCAGCTGAATACAGGATACATCAAAGCTATATATGTCTAAAGAGGACAGAGTACTAAAACCCATTCAGTCGATGCTCCAGCGCCTTGAAGGCAAAACTGAAGGACTTGGAAATGAAATATATGCTGACAAACAAAGCAAATGCTAGGTAAATTGAACAAACAACTATCTTCATTCATTCATTAATACTTTATTTCGGCCTCTTGGGCCATTAAAGTGCTTCAAATAGAACAAACAGTATACACATATGGTTTAAAAAGCACTGACTATTAACAAGATCTTCAACTATTAACAAGATCTTCATGTATAAAAACTGACCCACCAATAAAAGGGCCTAAAGTGCACACTACATAAGTACAGCAGGGATATAAAAATAAATATTATAACCTCGGGCAGTTAAAATACAACAAGTCATGTAAAAAATATTAAAAACAACCAACCATTATAAAAGTATACAAATAGTAAAGTGTTATACTAAAATGTTATGGTAAAATAGGACTGTTGGACAGCGATGCAGGACATAGGGCCTGAATATAGACATGCTCGCCCTTCACCAGTTCATGCAAATCTTCACCCCCCTAGGATCTACTTTAGGTAGGCACGACGGATATGCCACATGCAGTTTAGGAAACCCGATACAACGAAGACAATTGGTGGGAGAGTGTCATACTTTAAAAACTCTGTAAGCCTCTGTGGTGCGCACAAACCCTAAATTCTTACATAGTTGGATTAACCAACGCTTGAGGGCCAACCGATAGGCAGCGCAAATGAGCAAAACATGTAATTCGGTCTCCGCCTTGTAATTACATGCAGGACATTCACCCATATTGTCTCTCGCCCATTTGTTGGTGTATGCTGCCAGTGGGAGAGTCCCCAACCTCAGTTACATATATAGGGGCAGATTTATGAGGCCCTTGCGCCACGTTTACGCCGCTGTTGCGTCACGCAAGGCGGCGTAAACATGGCGCATCCCTACGAACGATTTACAACGTGACGCATCTAGGCAGATGCGTCACGTTGTAAAGCCCTGCGCCGCTTGTGGGCGTTCCGGCGCAGGGTGGGCGTTCCGGGGCAGGTGCGCCTCGCAAAAGTGGCTGAGTGAAATCTATAAGATTTCACTCAGTCACTTTCAGGCCAATGCTGCGTCAAAAGCCTGCGCCTGCTTAAAGCAGGCGTAGGTCTTGACGCAGCATTGTTAAGATGGGGCACCCCCGAGCCTTGCTGGAGCTGCGTCGCGCTTGCGACGCAACTCCAACAATGCGCCACCTTTACGGCACAGATGCGTCACGCATCTGTGCCGTTTTTGCCCCATGGTGCGCCGCATTATAAATGCTGCGCACCATGGGTGGCGGAGCTGTGGCGCACTGTGGCGCACATTAACTGGCGCATCCCTGGGGATGCGCCAGTTAACATAAATCTGCCCCTCAGTTTCCTAGCCAGTGGGGGTTGAACAAAATCTAAAAAGGTTTCCCTGCTGTATAAATCCCTTACCACTAGGAATTCTGCAGTTAGACGGCCACTTGAAGTGCTTTCTCGGATGGACTTTAGCTTGGCTACTCTATAGGATTTGACTAGGTCAATACTCCAGAGGTCCGGCTTGCCCAGCTCGAGGGCGAGGGCGAGATCCCTTATGTGGGAGAGTCATGGGATTTTCTTTATAGTGCAATGGATAAAAACTCAGATAGCTCAGCCCTAAAGGCAGACAGCTCTGGGATCACCCACATCCTCCGCCAGAAAGTTAGGGGTCTCAGGGCGATTTCTTCATCAAGTGGCCTCCATCCGAGGTCCATGCATAGGGGAGTTAAGGGGGTGCTGCGGGGTAGGCCTAATAAATGGCGCATGAAGTTATTCACAACCTTTGTCAGATTACCAGTAGGACAATGCCCCCACAGCTCCACCCCGTAAAGTGTGGCACCCCTCGCTAGGGCTTTGTAGATTTCCACCACCGGGGCGGTTGGTTTAAAAGCTGAAGATCCATATAACTTCATTATACCACCCACTGTCTGTGTTAATCTAAGCCTTGCTTTATCCAACAGTGGAACCCATGCAAAGTTCTCTGCCAAGGTAACTCCCAGGTAATCAAATATCTTAACTCTTTCTAAGGGAATACCGTGTAGAGAGTGATTTGGCCGGGTTGTGTGGGGAGGGTTGAAGACCATGTATTTAGTTTTAGCTAAGTTGATCGCCAGCCCTCTTGCCTAGCAAAAAATTTCAAAACCGTCTAAAATGCGCTGGATGCCCATAAGCAATTTTGAGAGTAGCAGAGTATCGTCTGCGAACATCAGTGCAGGGGCCTTCCCTGAAGCTAACTTTGGAGCATCGTTGTCCTCTATTAATTTAAGATGGTTGATTAGGTCATTGATAAAAAGACAAAATAAAGTAGGGGCTAAAACACATCCCTGCTGTACCCCCTTTTGAACAGGGAAACAAGAAGTTAGTTCCCCATCCATTCCACAATGCACCTGTGCAAAATTCTCAAGGTGTAGCCTCTTAATGGCATTTAGGAGGTATGGAGGAATTCCTAGATCACTCAGCACCCTCCAGAGTTTTTCTCTGGGTACAAGATCGAAGGCCAACTTCAGATCAACAAATATTAGATAGAGGCTGCCTCTGTCAGGAACCGCTCCGGTGATCACGCTAGCTGCGTGAGAAACGGAAAGAGAAACACGGGAAAGACTACATTTCCCATGATTCTCGGCAGTGGCGCGTAACGCGCATCCCTCAGACGAGACGGAAAGGGATTACAAAGCCGGCAGAGGAAACGAGAACGCTGCCGATAATTCCTTTGGTTGCGTGTATGCAACTCTGCTAGAGTATTTTGAAGCTGGATCTTCGGCGGCGGGAAAAGGACGGAGTTCGCCTTCCTACCGCACCATAGCAAGGACCACAGGTATCGTGGGGCAATACCGGGTCTCCTCTGTTGGATGAGACGCCTGTTCAGCGTTATCGTGCAGAGGAGACTGTGCGCACATAGTGGCGCTTGGGCAGCGTGATCTCCCTGTTGGAGAGACCCTCAGCTGGTTTCATGCAGGGAGGTAGGGGCGCCCGTGCTTGACCTCATAGAAACGCATTGACGTTTCTTTCATGGCCCGAGACTTTGTTTTTGGTTGAATGCGTGTGCATTAGAGGCCATTAAGCAACACTTTTGTTTACCTATTGGAACAATGCCTGTTTTGGAGTGCTCACGGAGCAGAATATATGCCTAAGTAATTGGAACGTATTACATGCTTCATACTCTTGTGGTACTGGATTTAGTCCTGTGACTTTGGTTTCTTTTGGAACGTATTACATGTTTCATGCTGGATTTTGTACTGTGACTGTGGTTGCTTTGCTGAAATCAAGGAAAGCTACACATTTATTCCTTTTGGTATAAACATTGTGATTGAAGAGGAAAAGAGAGCAAGCCAGAATCGCATGGAATCTCTCATCTCTCTTCTGTTAGGATTTAAGGAGCAGTTATTTTCCTTTACGGGTATTAGCAATATACATAGGAAAGAGAGAGAATAATAGAGGAAAAGAAAGGTATTAAAGGCTGGATTGTTTATTATGTGTTCTTGTCGCCCTTACAGGTCTCCCTCCCCGCAGTTCCCTCCCTTTCCTTTTCCCCCTCTCAATCGCTCCCAAAAGTCTGTACTCGATTGCAAACCAGACTTGGGGGATTCAGAGGTGGGCCCCCATTGAGCATCACACAACCCTGAGGGATTGGGATTCGGACGGCCTTGACAGCCTCCCTCTATACTCACTGTTTTCCAGTAGAGTAATTGTAATCTAAATATCTGGTCAACGGTTGACATTTTGATCTGAAGCCGGCCTCGTAAGGACTTAATATTTGCTCTTCTTCGAGCCAACCGTAGAGGCGGTCCAGGAGCACCTGGCCAAAGAGTTTTTGGGAGATATCGATCAAACTAATCGGCCTATAGTTGGAGGAAATGAGGGGGCACCCTTTTTTAAATATGGGGACAACCTCAGCCCCACGCCGAGTATCAGGGGGTTTGAACCCCTCAGTACTCCATTAAATAAAGCACACAGGTATGGAACCCATATTGTGGGTTCTTTGCGGACGAGATCCCCCGGCAGTTTGTCTAAACCTGGGGCTTTATTACAGTGAAGCTTGTTAATGGCGTTCCTCACTTCGGAGCAGGTAATCTCCATTTCCCCTTCTAATTGAAACTCTGGTGCCGTGCTGATGGCGATAGTGTTGACAGAGCCAGCGTCCCTGTGGGAGTACAGTGACCCAAAGTGAGTCTCCCATGCTTCGGCGGCTATATTGGGCTCGATAACCGATCTCCCCTCCCTGTCACCGATGCTCACAATTGCCCAAAAAGTTTTCAGATCTTTATCAACCAGGGCGCTCCTGAGCATTTCCCACCTTTCTTGTTCTCAGTTCATTTTCCCCAGCTGAATGGACTGTTTATATCTAGCCCTGGCAAGTTTAATTCGGGGCCTGTTATTGGCCTTGACTGCATCCAGTAGACCCCGCTTGGCCTTACGACACTGGTCATTAAACCAGGGGCATTTGTTGTGGCTATTTTCTCTAACACGGGTCAGCAGGTAGAAAACCTCCCCCAAATTCAGGGAGAGCTCAGAATGTATTTCCCCTACCTTGTCAAGATCTATATTGAGACCCTCCAGGTAGACTACCTCCCACATTTTGACTAAAGATGGCAATACTAACTGGGACAGTTTAGCTGTCTTCTCAGGACACTGTTGAATGTGGCCCCATCTCACATTTCTTCTGTTATTGGTCGCTACTAGGGCACTATGACAATTGGCAGGTATGGGGGAAGATTTAGCAATGCCTAGGTCCCGTTGATTGAGGGTCAGGATCAAAGCGTTGTGATCACTGTCCTGCCTTTGTTCAGTGTGAAAATCGAGGACCTTTCCCCAACATCTTGGGGCATATTATCAAGGGGGTTTATCTCTGCTTTTTTGGCTTTAAAAGCCAAGAAAGCGGAGATAAAATTATCTCCCTATTACCAAGCTGTCGCTAACACCAGTTAGTGACAGCTAATAGGAGATAGCGACCATCTTGGGCCCCGCTTTGCATGTCAGTGATATTTATCACTAATGACATGCAAAGTGGGCGTGCCAAGATGTTAGCGACTGGAAACAGTCGCTAACATCGCTATCTCCTATTACCAACTTTTGGAGATATTCGCGCTAAGCGCGAATATCTCCAAAAGCTAACACCTGCCCTGAGCAGTTCTTAGCCATGTTAACCAATGGGAGGTGGATAACATGGCTAAGAGCATTTGCTCGATAATGCATGAATATCGCTGACTTTTCAGCGATATTCATGCATTGCGGCCGTTTTTTATCGCATTTGCGATAAACCTTGCTAATAGCAAGGTTTATCTGCGATAAAAATCGCCGATGTGCGGCGATAATTTTTGTCTCTAAACAAGTTAGAGACAAAAATTATCTCTATTGGTTGGTAATATGCCCCCTTGTTTCTACCGGGATGTAGTCAATGTGGGAAGCCTGACCTACTCTATTGAATGTGGCCTGCCCTGGTTGGTCAGATTTTGTCTGACCGTTACATGCTCTTAATGTAAAAGTTAGGGTGAGCAAATTTAACTGCATGGCCAATGGGGACCATGCTTTGATGGGAGTGATGAGGGGGTTGGGAATCGACCAATGAAGGTCTTCTTCCATTGAGGCAGAGTGTAAGGGATCAGTGAGGGGTTCGAAGTGGCAGTTAAAGTCACCCCCCACAATCAGCCACATCCCCGTATCTAGGGTTGGAATAAAATCTCCCAACACGGCGATGGTGGATGATTCCTGGCTGTTGTTAACAGGGCGCCAATACACGTTTATTAGGGCCATTTTCACCTTTGTTGGGAAGGAGAGCAGCACGCACTGAATGTCGCTTATAGGGGTTGACAACTGCTCCGCCCTGCAGCCAAGGTGGGTGCCTACCCAGCTGGAGAGGCCACCAGAGGGTCTCCGCCTCCCCCCTTTAGATGCCAAGATGTTAAAAGAGGCATAACCCACTGGTTGGAGGTCTTCCCTCGCCCAGGTCTCTTAAAATATACAAATATCGTGTTTATTGATAAATTTGCCCCATTCCGTGCAGGGCAGTTTGTTTTTAAGGCCTGCCACATTCCGTGAGAGTATCCTTAGCCCATTAGCGTGCCCGCTAACCCCTCTCGCGTCCCCAGGGGCTACATAATTTTGCATAAAGGAATCGCCAGAAACAACCACACAACTCTTGGTTGGTTCCCCCCACTCTATACTTTCTCTGCTTTGTTCACTGAGTGGGGCTTCAAATTGAGGATCAGGGACCACGGGTGATTTAATTCTTTCTCCTTTTGGTCAGGTGGGGAGACATGGACTACTAACCTCCATGGTCCACTTCGAACCCTGCCTATCTATGTCCTTAGCATCATGTCCTACCACTGGAATGAGCCCAACTACCGGTAATCCTTCTCTCAGTCAATCTACCTCCTCCAGTGCATCATACCTATTATTCACCGGGATGTTAAAAGGAGAAAGCCTGTTAAGGGCATCCCAGATGGGCCCTGCGCCAGGTTCTAGAATTAGGGGTGGAACGTTAGTTCTTAAAGAAAGCTGTGGTTGTGGGTAGAAGAAGTCCAAAGGGCGAAGAATCATGGATGTTCTAGAGTTATAGCAATTAGTGGGGGTTTTGAATAAATTGGTCACCGTGTAGGGGTTTTTAAAGTTCATAGCTACACACTCACTTTTTTCCAGTTTCCCACCCACCTTACTCTGCGAACCATTATGATTTCTCCTGCTCTGGCATAATCAAAGTGTTTATGTTTTGCAAGCCAGAACAGGCATTTGTTCCTCAGCTCAAGGTTGGTTTCTTTGGTGCTAGATTCAGTGGTCAGTACGCCTGTCAAAATGGCTACATACGGGTCACAGGCAGGAGGGAGATTTATATCTGGGAGATTTGAGCTTGGGCAAACATTTCTGCCTTCACTTGGTCCTTGTACTATTTGACTGCTCTCTTTCCTATTGGTAACTAGGGCTAGGGAGCAAGATGCTTCTCGGTTTCTTGTACGTGGTGACTTGTTCTTGGTTCTGTTCTCGGGGCCAGTGCTCCTATCTCTCTGTAGCCTGGGGGCACTTTGGTACCTTGACTCATTGCTCGGCTTAGGGCCCTTGCGTGCTTTCCCCTCAAGTCCCAACGGTCATATTAAATCATTGCTCTCGACCTGGCAACATACATCAGTCCCTCTTATGGACTGGCCGTTAAGGTGGTTAGTTGAGCTGGCCTCCCTTGGTACTAGTGTTTTCTCCAGAATGTCTAAGCGGCTAACAAGGGGTGCCAATTCCTCTTTAATAATAGCCCTCAGGTTGTTCTGCAGGTCGGTCATTAAATTCAGAGCCCAGGGCGGGTATCTCTTGTCTGCACTCACTGGGTGCAGCCTGCCTCCTCTGAGTTCGAGCTCTTCATCCCCCTCTATGCTTACAGCAGTATCCTCACAGTGTTTCTTTTTTCTTGATCCAACCTCGGATGTCAGTTTACGCTATCCATACTTTGGGATACTCTGAGCATTTTTGCTTTTACATGTCGCTTTTTTTGTGGGATACTGCCTCAGAAGGTGGCGGGCATGGACAACTGCCTGGATTTGCACCAGATTCGAGTGAGTGATCTGGGTGGAAGGGGGGTTAAACAGATTGGGTGTAAGTGATAACCGCCTTTCTGTTATCTCGATTTCAGAATCCAGCCCCCCTATTGCCCTCTGGAGCATTTTATCTATAGATGTTGGGGTGAGTGGGGTGGTGCTTGTCGTTTTGGCTCGAGTAGGGCCTACCCTCCTCCCCATTTTGTTGACTGATGGCAGGTTGATTCCAAATCCCACTCTAAAGTTACAGAGACACTCGTCCCGCTCTGGGGCCGGTAAACCTCTAGTACCTGTGGGGTACAATCTACAAATGTGGGCTTAGAAGTGTACAGCCAACTCCAGACACCCGCACTATGACACAATCAACCCACTTGACAGGTGTTTGGAAAAGTTACTGTAATCTGGAAGTCCTTGGTGCACCTCAGGTTACGGGCGTAGGCCGTCTATGGCGGTGATATCCCAAGATAATGAGCTGGAAGCTTGTAATAGCGGCAGGGGAGATAACCTTTGTAAAAGTCTTACCAGCTGGTGCTTCTGCGATGCCAGTCAGGACAACCAAGGGGGGTGGCCCTGCCCTGCCTCTTCCTGGCAATGATAGGCGTAAGACAGGTCCGCCGCGTCCCACGCCGCGGGTTGCGAGTCGAGCTTTAATGAGGCACAGGTGAGGACGCCCGGTCCGCTGCAGGAAGCGGAGAGCACACTCTACACTCTGGGACTTGGAGTCCCACCAGAGTGAGTCTGTCCAACGGTGATCACCACACAGGGTCCAGTGGTGGTGAAATAGTTTCCCCGAGCTTTGGTGAAAGCGGGAGGGGATCGTGAAAGTCAGCAGCCCCCTCGTGCAACTACAGATTTCCCTGCCGTCAGTGTCAGGGCAAAGTGTTTAGAGAGGTGTTGTGTCTTCCACCTTGTCCTAGCATGCTACATAGAATGTTCCCTGCGTGGAACACTTCCATGATTCTAACCCCAGCAGTTGCTGCCGGGGAGTCGCTGAAGCTGGACGTGAATAAAGCCTTCACCTTACCTGAGTGTCGATCCCACTTCTTTTCAGTGGCGACGATCGTTCCGGTTTCCAGCCTCCCCAACCTATTGTGGATCCCCTCTGAAGCGGTCCGGTTTTCCTCACGGTCTGGTGTTATCGTGATTCGGATGTCCTGTCTGGTGAAAATCTCTTTCGGTTCCTATTGACTTCTGCTACCTGCCACAATGTTTTCTGTGCCTGCCTGTGCCTCCTCTGCGTGAGTTTCAAGGTACTGTTTATGAACTTTCCCAGCGCGATAGAGCTGCTGCTTGCTCTCGCGCTACTACGCCGTTTTTGCCTGACATGCCTGACGACGTCAGCACGACATAGCACGTCGCGGGCGGCCATTTTCTCAGGTATCCCAGCAACCAAAGAAACACTCGCACGACACGCACAGCTGCTCTGCTTCTCAAAATTTACCGCTGATGCGCACAGCTTTCCAGCAAAACGTTCTAATCTTAATTTCAACGTGAATTGCGCACAGCCATTGCTTGTACTTTAATATCCATGACGTGTGACACAAATTAATTAACAAAGCTTGTTTTACTTGTGTTGCTACAAATTCCGTAGGTACGCACTACTTTATCAATTGCACGAATTCTAACATAAAGCATTTCTCGGCACACCAATCCTCACGCGCCGCGTAACAGTCCCTCTAATTCATTGAAATACATCTGTTTTAGAATTTAGCGTTGGGGCAGCAACTCACCCACGCAATGGATCGTGTTTTGGCCCCTCCTCCATTTTTACAAACTGCTGGTACTCCCCGTGTACCATGGGAGCAATGGAAAGACACCTTCGAGGCGTATTTGGAAGCTATTGATGGCGATACTTTCACTGGCAAAAAGAAAAAAGCTCTATTTATTTACAATCTTGGCACTGAAGGCAGGGAACATTCTGAAAACTTTGACTCTCGAAGTAGTCAGCATTACTGTCAGTGGTGGTGATGCCGGAGAATCACTTTTGATTGATGAGTATGCCACATTGATCAAAACTCTGGATAAAAGATTCTCTCCCAAAAGGAATGTTGTGCTTGAATGCCACAGGTTTCTTCAACGTGCCCAGACCCCTGGCGAATCAATTGATGATTTTGTAGCAGCCCTTCGCATACTAGCCATCAACTGTAACTACAGAGAATTCAGGGATGAAATCATACGAGATCAACTAATTGAACGTACTTCCAAAAAGAAAATTCAAGAGAAACTGCTGGCTTCTGGTGATCCTGATTTGGAGACTGCTCTCACTTTGGCCAAAAGCATTGAACATTCCCAATTTTGTGTCAAAGAAAGGAGTTCCTCTCCCTCTTCCACATCCTCTTCTGCTGTAGAAGTTAAACTTTTGAATTCCAAACCTCCTTCCAGATCTAAAGTCACCCCTTCGCCTAATGTTACCCGCTCAGTTCCATCCAATGTTTCTATCAGAAGCAAGTCTGTACAGAACGAGTTAATATGTTTTCGTTGTGGCAGCAGGTCCCATCTGGGTTCTGCTAAATTTTGTTTTGCACTCAACCAAACCTGCTATAAATGTGGGAACAAGGGTCATTATTCCTGCATGTGCAAGGCTACTTCTACGAATAAGCCTGTTCCCTCTATAAAAAACATTTCTGGAGAATCTGATGAGGAGTGTTATGAGCTGTTGATGCTGTCTGCTGCTTCACATGAAGCCGGTGTAGTGGAACTGTTTGCTTTGTCTGGTCTAAGGAAGAGAAAGTCTCCTTCTTGTTCTATAACTGTGAATGGGGTTGTCTGCAAATTCCTTGCAGATTCTGGATCTCCTTTTACTTTGTTGAATTTTACTGATTACAGCAAATTATCTAATGTATTTCTGGAACCTTCCAGTATCAAAATTTTTGCTTACAATAGCAAAAGAGTTGAAGTTTTGGGAAAATGTTCTGCAGAATTAGCGTTCCATGGGGACCATTCTACTTGTATTATATTCATAGTGAAAGACGGTACCAATCTATTGGGGTGGGGCGAACAAGGGGATTTGAACATTGTTTTAGATCCCAATCATCCAGACATGGTAATACCCCGCAGTAAACTATGTGAGTTTTACTCTTCAATTTCTGCATCACCTAAACTACTTGCAGTATCTCATGTGTCCAACACTAGGTGGGCGTCTATGTTTCCTGAGGTTTTTAGCGGAGAGTTAGGCAAACTCAAGGGTTTTCAACACCGAATAATTTTAAAAGAGAATGCCATTCCTGTTGCCCACAAAGTACGGTAAGTACCTTTAAGTCTACGTGCAGAATTAAAAAGAGAATTAGAGCGTTTGTGTGCTGCAGGTGTGATTGAGCCAATTGAGGGTTCTGAGTGGCTTGCTCCTATAGTTTTAGCGAGGAAGTCTGACAAGTGTTTAAGAATGTGTGTTGACCTCCGGGATCTCAATGCCAACATTTGGATCGACCGGCAACCTCTCCCTAACATCAACGAAATGCTAGCCACTCTAGAGGGTGCCAAATTTTTCACTTCTCTCGATATTTCATCTGCATACCATCAAATTGAGCTGTGTCCCAGCTCTAAGCACCTTACCACTTTTGTGACACCGGAGGGAGCTTATCGTTACATCCGCATGCCGTTCGGCTTAGCTTCAGCCTCGGCTGTCTTTCAAAGGTTGATGAACAACCTATTTAAAGACATTCCAGGTGTTGTTTTCTTCCAGGACGACATTTTGGTCCATGGGAAGTCCGAACCTGAACATGATGAACGTGTGAAACTTGTTCTAAGCATCTTGAGGTCTAGTGGGCTAACCTTGAGGGAGGACAAATGCAAATTCCTCCAAGACGGAGTGGACTATCTTGGTCACCACATATCCCAGAATGGTGTTGAACCTAAACTCAAAATCATTGATGCTATCCAAAATGCTCCTGTCCCTACTAACAAGGATCAGCTACGCTCATATCTTGGTCTGGTGGAGTACTACTCCAAATTTGTAAAAAACTTTTCTTCTAAAACTGCTGCTATGCGCAGTCTTCTTAAAAAAAATGTTAAGTTTGTTTGGGATGATAATTGTGATAACAACTTCAATGTCATTAAGCCAGAAATTATTGGTGCTCGCCCTCTGAAATTGTTTAACATCAACGACTTATGTATTCTTTCCACCGATGCAAGTAATGTAGGGTTGGGGGATGTCCTCATGCAAAGAAGGAGTGATGGGCGTGAGGAAACTATTGCCTTTGCCTCCAGAACCTTGAGGGGTGCTGAGGGAACTTATTCTACCATTGAAAAGGAGGCTCTTGCCATGTGGTGGGGGGTTTTGCATTTCAAAAATTTCTTATGGGGAAACAAGTTTATCTTAAGAACTGACCATAAGCCTTTGGTCGACTTATTCACCACCAAAGGTGGAGGTAGGGCAACTCCTAGAATATCCAAGTGGCAGTTCAATTTGCAAGAATTCCAATATCAGCTTGAGTATGTAGCTGGGGCAAAGAATTTGGTTGCTGATTACTTGTCTAGGCTACCCCTGCCTAACAGTGATGACAGTGTTGCGAGTGATGATTTGGATGTGGTTTGTGCCGTTGGTTCTTTGTGTGACTCTGTCGGTTGTGCCCTTTCTGAGAGTGAGTGGTTGGAGGGAATTGCTTCGTATGATGACATGCAGGTGGTTATTGATCTTCTTCGCAAACCTTGGCCATGTGAAAAAGCTTGCCCTTCCGCTATTATTCCTTACATGAGAGTCAAGGACGAGTTATCCCTTTTGAATGGGATTCTGAGAAGAGGTGGCTTATTGGTTGTTCCCGTTGCTATTCGCAGTAAAATTCTTGATCTTGCTCATGAAGGACATCCAGGGATTCGTTCCATGAAGCGCAGGGTGAGGCAAGATTTTTGGTGGCCGTCTGTGGATAAGGATGTCGAACATTTTGTTCGTGAATGATGTGAATGTATAGTTAGTGATAAGTCGCAAGTCACCCATCCTTTGCCTGTCGAACCTGTAGTAGTCAAGAACGTTCCTTGGTCCAAGTTGGCTCTAGACATTGCAGGGCCTTATGGTCTTGTTGGTTCGTCTCCAAAGTTTATCTTGGTGTTGATTGACTATATGACCAAGTGGCCTGAGGTCAGGTTTGTTGATTCCATCAGTTCTTCTGTGGTGATTTTGTTTTTGCGCGATGTTTTCTCTAGGGAGGGTTTCCCTGAGGAGATAGTTTCGGATAATGGCACGCAGTTAGTTTCTGCCGAAATGTCTTCATTTTTCAAGGAGGTTGGAATCAAGCATATCTGCACATCCCTCTATCATCCACGCAGCAACGGTTTAGTAGAGCGTTTCAACCGAGTTGTCAAAGAACATCTGCAACTGGCTTTAGTGAATGGGCTACAATGGCGTCAGGCTGTTAGCGACATGTTATGGGCTGTAAGAACCACCCCACACATTTCGACTGGCATTGCCCCTTTTACATTGTTGCGCGGTAGGGTAGCTGGTACGAAGTTGAACAAAGAATGGAAGTCTAGAAAAGTTGTGGATGCTGTTTGTTTAGCCGGCGTAGCTGACGTCAGGTCTGCTGTCCAAAGCAAGTATGATACCAGATCGGGTGTGTTGCCCTCTTTCAAAGTGAAGGTTGGTGATTGGGTGAGAATAAAGAAGCCTGGGTTTCTCCGTAAAGGTGAGTCGCGGTTTTATTCTCCAAAGAAGGTGTCTGCAGTGAAGGATTTTGTGGTAGTGTTGGAGGATGGAAGAGTTTGGAGCAAGAGTTTGGTTTCTATTGTGCCTGGCCCCATCGTTGAGAGTGTCGGTAGACGTTTAGGGGTTAGTATTCCCTTTCCTACTCCTAAGGTGGGTGGTGCGGCGCGTCCAGAGCGGAATCTCCCGCAGAGAGAAACCCCCTCAGAGTCAGATCCGTTCCTGCTAAGTTTCAAGACTATGTGATGGGGTAGTTTCTAGACCGCATGGTGGGTGCATAGTAAGGTGTCACTGTAAAAGAATGTTGCTCACAATTTGCGTAATGATATGATTTGCAAAAGAATGTTGCTCAATATTGCGTAATGATATGATTTGCCTTGTATCTTTGCTTTACATTGTAAAATTTGTAAAATGACGTATGTTGCTCTGTCTAGCCTTCTCTCTTTTCTCTCTATCTTTTTTCCTTCTGTTTCGTCTTTCTCCTATCCTCTCTTGTTCTTTCGTTTTCTCTATTAAGAAAGGGAGGTGTGTTGTGTCTTCCACCTTGTCCTAGCATGCTACATAGAATGATCCCTGCGTGGAACACTTCCATGATTCTAACCTCGGCAGTTGCTGCCGGGGAGTCGCTGAAGCTGGACGTGAATAAAGCCTTCACCTTACCTGAGTGTCGATCCCACTTCTTTTCAAGAGGTTACATTCTTAAGTAAATATTTGACTGTCCGAAGATATGGAGAAGGCTAGTGACTGAGCAAAACACTGGACAGCTTGCTTTGCTCACAACAGCCCCTACATGAGGATATTGGGATGGCGGAAGACACAGGCAATCCCACCTATAATACTCACAAACTGCCACCTCTTATGATGCCATAAGACAATATTTAGATGATATCACAATAGACAAACTATTTTGAACTCTGAAATAATAGAAACCACTAAATTTAGGGCAGACTGTAATACCTCAGGCAATGAGGGCTCAGCATTAAGCCCCACTATGTTTAATATTAATGTCCCCCCAACAAAGCTTATATGCTCCTTTGGGTTCTCCAGAGTGTCTTATGTGGATGACATCCATTTCCACCGACCTGCTTGAAGTAGCTACTCGTTTCTGTCACTGTAAGCAGGTGGTGTGAAAATGTATGAACAAAAACTGTCAAACTCAACTCTGAGAAGACAGAGGTCCATCTATTTGGCTGCCGCACCTCAATTTGTCCCCCCATGTGGTGGCCGCAGGATCTAGGAAACTTGTCCAGTCCGGTCTGAAAAAAATAAAATAAAGTTAAGAGGGGGTATGCCCAAATGACCCTCCTAAGCCTGGGCAAAAAACATCAAAGATGTACCTAAAAGAAGGTAAGAAGGAATCAATCACTCATTTATTTTCAATCAAGGTACCATCAATTACCCTGATATTTTCAGTATTTCAAAAATAGAACTATTATAATTCAAATAAGAACACATATTATTCAGCGGGACAAATAATCAGTTACTTATAACAAAGACATCAGACCTAATATACATCTATACTACTATTATAAAGAGAGAACTGTGTCCTTTGAGCCAGGTAAACTCGAAAAGTACATCACCAATCACAACACCCAATACAGCGTTGGAAAGGGGAGGTCCAGGAGATGGACATAGGCTATACATTTGGGCAACATATACATTACAAAGTGAAAACAATATTCGGGGTAAAGTAGTTCTTTGTGGGCGTTCTTCTGCTGTTAGGGTGTAGCATGGGCGTGTCAAACTAAACCTGTGGGCGGCTACATTGGCATAGGGGCATGGCCCATACAACGTCACTCGCTTCCAGGGGTTGCGAGCTTCAGGCACACAGAGCGCAGCAGGCACACACAAAACACCGCGAGTTCAGTAACACAGAAACTCACGGCATGAAGACAGAAACTCACTGCAACATTGAAGCATCTATAGAAGTAAGCGATAGTGACGGTGGGCACATAAAGAGCGTGGGCGGGTGTAACTTACTGAGGGAGGTGACATAAACAGCGTGGGCGGGGGTTTGAGGGACGTCGCCATGTGTAAGTAAACGGAAAAAACATTCACATATGCCATGAATGTAGAAGTTGATGTGTATTCACTTCAGGCAGACACACTCGGCGCATCAGTTTTGTAACTACGCCTTATAAGGAGCGCGGCTTCCATCAACGGCGCGGCTTCCATCAACAAGACGCGTTACGTAGGAACGCTACATTCATGGCCTGCCTATTGCTATTACATACGTCACAGCCTTCACGACGCCACGTAAAGGGTTTCCTAAGGAAAACAGACACACACTCGACGCTCCTGCTGCTCCCGCTGCTGGCCACTCTGCTGAGCGTCTCCTGCAGCGGTGCTGCCCCCAGCCCCCTTCTGCCCCGGACAACGTCGGGACGGGCTGCTAGTTTAACATAAAAAGACACAAATCATTGTAACAACATCAATATAATACATATACACAATATATACAACCTATACAGAACCCTAACATATACAACTACTAATGCACACTCCTAAATCCGAGTGATAAATACTGAGGTTGTCCTCTTAGCACCAGAGGTATCACACCTCTATCTTATTCAATAGTGTGCGCCTATACTCTCAGGCCAATATCATAATTTCGGGGACTCCTCAAATATCTGTTGATGCTGTCGCTGTCGCGTTTCAGCCCACAATTTCTTTAGGCCTCTTCAGGACAAGGGTCAAAATATCTGTAGTATTCTTCACACTCTCAAACACTATGAGAGTTCTATGTACCAGGGAAGTACAAACCCCCAGTGGGGGCGAACCAAGGGGCATATTATCAAGCCCCAGCGATAATTATCGCTAAGCGCACTTGGCGCTAGGGTAATTATCGCCGGGTAGCATGGATTTTTATCACTGAGATAGCGTGCTATCAGCAACGCTTATCTCAGAAGTGATAAAAATCCTCGCGCTAACTGCCAAATGAGAGATTATCGCTGGAAAACCAACGATAATCTCTCGAAGTTTGGCGTTAGCTTGATGATAGGGGCTCCCAAACTTAGCCATGATATCCACCTTCCATAGGATATCATGGCTAAGTCAGGAAAATACCAGGTGTAAAAAAAGCAGCGCTAACCGCGGTTATCGCTGCTTTTTTTTTATCACTGACAGGGTTAGCGATATCCTTGATAATAGGAGAAATGTCGCTTAAGAACATTTCTCCTATTATTTTTCTCTGGAACGCCCCCTTTGCATCTCATTAGAGAAGCAACGGGAAGCGTAGAGAAAAAGGGTGCTAACATGCGAATTTGCGTGTCAGCACCCTGTTGCTGATAGGGAGATCATTTTATCTCCGCTTTCTTGGCTTTTAAAGCCAAAAAAGCGGAGATAAATCCCTTGATAATATGCCCCCAAATCATCACCTGCAATTAAGAAGTCAGCCGTTTAGTCAAAAGCAGGGTGTCCGCCGGTCACTGGCTTAAAACTCCCTCGTATGTTTCTCCCTGATGGAAAGGTCGATGCATCAAACAACTCATGTCCGGTCAGAAAAGCTAAAAATCTTGGAGTCTGATGAAATCTTCCCCTTCATCCCTTTTGAACTCAGGAAACAATAATTGTTGCCCTCTTACAATCTAGAATTGATTACTCTAATGCTTTACATATGGACCTACAACAGCAACTGTTGAGCAAACCTCAGATTTTCCAAAATGCTGCAGCCCGGCTGCTATTAGACATTCCCAAATTTAAGTCATCCTCTCAGGCAGTTGTTGATGTACACTGGCTTCTGGTGAAGAAATGCATCTCTTTTAAGGCTCTACGTGTGGCCCATAAAGCTTTGCATCACTCTGTACCAGAAAACTCAAAGTCAAGGTTCTGTTGGTATGATCCCAACAGAACACTACGCTCTGCCAGTGGTGGCTAGCATCAACGGGCTGGAGGGGAGCGGGCGCGCTCAAATAAAATAAAAATATATATTAAAAAAATGGGCGCGCAAGTGCAAATTTAAACTTAAAATATAATAAAAGTAACACTTACCTGACAATAGTACCTCCTGCTCCAGAACTCGTTGGGCTGCAGTCCGGTCACCAGGAAATCCACTTGACCATTCAGGGCGTTGCTCTCACCAACATGAAAGCAGTGCCATGATTGGACGGAAGGGCCTGTCTCGGCGCTCCTCACCGCTATGGAGGCCTGAAGTTTCTCTAACCCAGCTGTCTAAGGACAGCTGGGGTAGAGATATCAAAGAGCGCAAGTCTGGCTTGCCGCCGCAAGACGGCCGGCCAACTTTGAAAAGTGCACATACAACCCACCCTCCTACCAGTCCCTGCTGCTGCCATTCGGGCATATCCCTTCCATATTCATCTCTTGTAGCTTGACTGGGAGTGAACAGAAACCTGTCAGATTCAATAGAAAAACCTAGAGCCACCAAACAGGGATACGCTTGGTCCCCATTATAATTTGTTATAGCACTGGAGTCTTTAATGTGTGCCCATAGTGAACACCACTCAAGAAGTAGGCTGCAGTTTGGCGTCCATCACACACTGGTATCCTTATATACAGATTACATAAGTTTTCATGCTTGGAATGCAGATCACAACCTCACTGCTATTATCCATGACATCATCAAATTCGGTGGACAGACCAACTTTGCTTCAACTGGAAAAATATGAGATGTTCTCACTGTCGTCGTTGACTGGGGTTGGAGGTGGGAGTGGAGTGTGGGGTTGGCGGTATCAGATACAGAACTATGGGCAAGATGTAATACACTTTTTAAAGGTAGCAAACACTCTGGATTGCAAAATCAGAGGGTTTACAAACACTAAAAAGTTTTTTTTGTATGTACGGATCTCATTTTAGGAGTCAGTAAAAATGTACTGATTTCTACAATGGGGTTAGAAATGGATACCTAATCAAAATTTGGAAGGGGCATGTTGTGGGCGTCCCATCCAATTTGCGATTCGGTACCCTTTGTATCAAAGGTTTCCTTCTCCCAAATTAGAGTGGTAAATTATTCGCAAAAGGGAAGGTTTTACATTTGGACTTGCTGTGATCCAGTGATCCAGTGGACCATTGCCAATTCTCCTTGAAGATTTTTTAAGTGAAACTTGTATTATTATTTTTTTAAAGCAGCCCCATTTCCTTTGAAAAGATGGGTCTGCTTTTAAAAAAAAGAAAAATTGAAATGGCGTCACAGAAATGGTGGTCTGTTCACCCTTGCTGGCCACCACTCCTGTGATTAAAGGTCAATCTGCAATCCACTACGAGTCGTTATATTATGAATTGGTCTATTAGTACATAGGTTTATGTGGAAAATCAGATTCAATTGGCAAAACGTCAGTGCACAATTTGAGACCACTTTTTAGCAATTTGAATCTTTCTATATTTTACTCTTAAATAATTATATTGCTTATTCACATTTTGCAAATTAGGTAGTCTACTGAAGACATGTTGCAGCATCCAGTGCCAAGACCGATTACAAACATCAACATAGTGGCATGCATCAAGTGGATTTGGTACCTTATATCTAAATATATATGGGGTGCCTCCCCTATACTCGCCTGCCCTACCATTAGCAAACAACCCCTGTATACCATCATAATTACAACCCAAAGCATGTCTCTAGTGGGAGCAACTAGTATTGTTTGTTCTCGATTGTTTAGTGTCTAAGAGGTCTATTAGTTTATTCAGCATCATTGCCTAGTCTGCCATGACTTCCATTGTTTTTTCATCACATCCCATCATCCTCATATGGGTTTGATCAGCTCTAGCCCACTCTCCCATGTCCCTTAACCAGCTATCTATCAGTGCTGCCTACGGCCGTAACCAATGAACTGCAAAATCACTTTTGGCTACGAACCTGTGCTTAATTTTACCTTTCTGTTTTCTGGGGTTAGTTCTCAGCAAGCATTGTTTAGGTGACAGCACAGGCAGCCCTCTGTAATTGGGTCTTGGTGGAATCCCACATCATGTGTGAAGAAAATCTACACGATGAGTATTGAATCTTGGACAGCTACAAGGCTTTTCCAAGTAGCTTTTCTTTAGTGTCTTCAGTGTCAGATAAGTTATATGTAAATCTTTAAATTGGATCTATTTGAACGTGGTGTTACTATTCTCTTAAAACCTTAGCTGATGAGAATGTTCTACCCTCAATACTCGGCTCTTTATTTGATGTATGGGGCACTCTGCTCTTAAGCCTCCTTGACTTTGTTTTTTTCATTAAAAAGTATTGAGGTCAAATATGCTTGTTTTCCCCCACATGTTTGGGTTCTAAAGGCATCCATAGTTCGTGGATTTCCCTTGATAGAACAGAGAAAATAACCAAGTAATAGCATTTTGTTTTTGAATAATGTGAAAAAAGTCCTGTGCAAGAAAGCCATAGACGTCAATTCAACAAAATTCACAGGGCAGAGGAAGTGGCATCACATGCCCTTTGTATTCAATGACATCACAAGAAGTGACATCATATGATCTTCCTTGACTCTTTTTAGCTTCTGTCACCTGTCTCCCACCTCTGTCTCACTCCCTCATCCATCACTTTTGCACCTGCCTCTGTCTCTATGTCACCTCTCTACTACTACCCTATCCCCCCACCTCACAACTGTTGCTGTTTCTTTCTCACCTATCTTTGTATTGCTCATTTATCTCACCTTTTTTTAGGTCTCGCACTGGTGATCCAGCGCGCAGAGCTGTCTCGCTGCGAGACCTATAGTCAGCGGCTATGCTTTCAAGGAGACAGGAGATGGGCACGCGCAGCCTGCAGTTCGGATTGGTGAACGCGCACGTTCACCACTACAGGCACGCGCTGTGCCCATCTCCTGTCTCCCTTGCAAGCCTCCAGCACAATGGCATTTTCCTCACGCCACTAAGACCGCCTCCCCGCCCGTGACCAAGCCAACCCCCCCGCCTCCGCCTCTGACCAAGCCAGTCCCCCCGCCTCCGACCAAGCCAGCCCCGCCACCCAAGCCAGCCACACCCCCTCCCCCGCCCGAGGAAACGTGCAAAATCACCCGGTGCTGCGGCGCGGTACTCCAGCTCCTTCAACGCAGCACGACGCGGGGCTGTCCCATTAGGCATGGGAGCCCCTGCTATTCACTGGTCTTCACCCGGGCCCTCTCCTGGGACCCGGACTTGAGTATTTTCTCCCCTGCCTGTGGGACTCCTTCCTCAGCTGCAAAGTTTCTGTTTTTACTGTTATCTAATTCCCGAGTAAAGCCGCGGGCAGACAGGGGGCTGAGAGGGAGACAGGCCCGGCCCTTCCATGGGCGGCTTCAGACCTCGGGAGGAAGCCATCAGGGCTCTCAGTGGAAGCGGGAGGTGAGTCCTGCGCGTGCGTCTGTGCGTGAATGTGCGTGCTTTTGCGTGCGATTGCACGTTCCCATGTGTGGCACGGGCGGTTTGTATGCGTGTGTGATCATATGCGGACGTGTGTGTGATTGTATCTGTGTGCTATTGCGCGCATATGCACGTGTGATGGGACGAACGGCTGCGGCGGTTTTTAAAAAAAAACATTTTTTATCTTAAAAGCATGTTACAAATCCCAAAAATGCCCCCAAAAATGCTATAGCCGTTTTTTCACCCTTGCCCGCGTCTGTTACGTGCTCTGCAGGTCACAGTTTAGAATCCAAACTCTCTCGACGTTTCACTGTACGTTTTTTTTCGACTCCCATCTCCCCTCCGCTTTTTAAGTTTTTCGTTTATACCCTGATAAATGTAATGTAGCATCCCTGCTTATCTTGTAGCATTTCTTCATTTCTTATCATGAAAATGAATTAAGGGCTTTTCACATTTGTTCGCACACCGCCCTTCTCCACCTCCCTTCCCACCAGGTATCTTTCCTTCCTCTCTTGAAAATAAAAGGGTTTTTAAGCAGTAACTAAAAATCCTTTGACGGCTCAGCTTTTCATCTTTTCTGCCGAGTTTAAAAGTTTGCGCTTTTGAGTTGGTTGGACTTCGTTTTCCATCTCAAACTTTCATTCTCCTCTCTTAATTTAATCTGAGGAACATTTTTAAATGATTTCGGATCCCATTGTCCTCCGTCTTTCACCTTGATAAAATTCGTGCCTTTGCACTGCGAATGGTAGCCACTATTTACCAACGCACACATGGAAAGCCAGCGTAGCCTGTGGCAGTGACGGCTCTGCTGCTAGAAGCAACGAGGAGAGGGGTGCACTGACACCGGAACCGAAGGGGGCTCTACTTCCGGTGCGTCTACGTACAAGGATGTTGAAAATAATGAGTTGGGAAAAGAGACGCTGTTTAAACAATATCTCCTTTCATATTTCGGGGACTGCACGGTTCATTTTACAAGCTCAAAAAAGGCAGTGATGTATTATGTGTGTATGTATATATAGATGTTTGATTGCACGGCACGTGCACTTGAATACACGCTTTTTGGCGCTATATCTGTTGTGAAGTAGTTTTGTTAGCGCTATACCTGCTGCAAATTCGTTTTATCCTTCAAATGAAAGGCTGGCATTAGCACGCAGACTTTTTGAGGTGCAGGAAAGAGACGAATATGTTGTTACCACTCACTAACAAGCATTTACAATGCAATAGGTCTCGCATTATTAAAGTTTGAGCTATTGGCATTGTAAATGACAATGCCTTTTATTCAATTGCATCGGTGCGTAAACAAGCACTTTGTACTTATAGTCCATGCTTATGAGAAGCAAGGCTGGCAGTCTCTTTTACTGCCAGCTTTACTCATCGTAAGCAAGGAATATACGGCCAAAGTGCGTGTTAATGCACCGATTGCAGGTTTTAAAAACAATGAATAAAAGACATTGTCATTTACAATGCCAGTAGCTCCAACTTTAATAATGCGAGACCTATTGTATTGTAAATGCTTGTCTTATTTGTCTCTTTAGATTCATTCTTTCACCTATCTCCCCTCTTTCTCCGAGTTATCTCACAGCAGTCTGCTGCCTCCTTATTACCTCTCAGGTCTCTCATTCTGAAACTCTTTGAATTATCTCTTTATAATCAGTGCACCCTCTTTTTCTTATCTTTCTCTCATCCATCCGCCTCCATCAATTTTTCTCACACCTGTCCCACCCTCTCTTTCTGTGGCTTCTCCTGTCTCTTTATTATCTGTAGTTATAGCCAGTATCTTTCCCTCACCTTTCTCACCTTTCTATCTCCCGTCCCGGTGTTCAAGTCTACTGCTATCACAATGGTCTCTGTCATCTGTCTCTTTATCACTCTTGCGCATACAAACATGCACACACCTGGACACAAACAGTATGAAATACTGCCGTCAACTTAACTGTGGTTTCATGACCTTTGGAACTGGGCTGTCTTCTTAGTACATGCACGCCTGTCTTTGTCTTTCTGTCACTGACCTGCCACTCTGCAGTGTCCTCCTTCTGTCTTCCTTCCGCTTCCCCTAGTCACCTTCCCCTATTTTTTTCTCTCATATAAAAAATAGTTATATTGCAAGATTGCTGCTTTCCACCATGAGACTGTTTTTGATGCCTTCCTAAGCTGCGAAGTTCGCTAAAGACACCTTAGAGTAGACTGCGCAAGGCACACATGATGGTGCCATTGTCAAATTTCGGATAGAAACATTTAGATTCACTGTATCCTGTGTTCCACTCTTAAACTCATCTTATCCTCATAGTCAATATAACTGCTGGCTACTGAAAGTACAGAAGGCTCACAGGACCCCGTGTTTTAATTTTGTTTCCTTTGGACATCTCATGCCAGGGGTCGCAAATGCAGTGCCAGGGACAAGGCAGGGGTTCCGAGGTGCGACCTCCTAAATGACATCCACAAAGAAAGCTTATGTTTTTTTTCTAAATTGCCATCAGCGGGGGGCGTTACCAAGATGGCGAGCGGGTAAGACGTGTCTCCCTGTGTCTCCCCCTTCCCTTCTGCCCAACCTGGCCCATATTAGCGGAAAAACTCCATTAAGCTCCCTGCATCGAGAGGGGGATCAATCCCCTCTCCCCACCCGCTACTGCTGTAATGACCTGCTTTTCTGTTTTGGTGCTTCTGTCAGTCACCAGGCCATTACTTGCCACATCCTTTCTCAGGATCCAGAAAGACACCACATTTCACAATACTTACCTAAGAAAGGAATAAACACTAACAACATATAAGATATACCATTCAGAGGAGCTCGCAAATAACAACAAGTCACAACACCTCCCCATCCGAGAGGGTACACAGCAAATGGAGAAGTGTGGCTCAATGGTTAGAGCGGCAGACCCTGATGCAGAGGTCTGGCCTGGGACCAGGGTTCAATTCCCGCCTCGGCGAGTCTTGAACTCAATTTCCTCAGACCTGATAATTCTCGCCTCGGTGCCTATTCTAATCATGGGTCCCACTCTGCAACTCAGGGCAATAGCTTGCTTAATCTCCACAACGGCCCCAACAGCGCTGGGATGCCTGGTTTCACCTTGGGGGTGCCCAGGAGTGGACATTTCACAGGGAAAAGCCAGGAAGGGTTCCTAAGCGGTATGCGTTACAGCGCCAGAACACCCCAGTTTGGGTATTAGTGCGCTTTACAAGTACAAATTACAAGTACAAGTACAAATTACAACACCTCCCCATCCGAGAGGGTACACAGCGCATGCTCCTCCTAGCAATGTATTGGATAGAATAATTAAAATTTAGACATCCCTGCTGGGAGCCGATTTCCCTCCCGTATCAACAATGACCCATTAGAGGGGAATAGCCCATCCCTCTTTAAGTACTTGGTAAAAAAGGGTCCCGACCTTCCCTCACAAGGAATACAAACAAATGATATGCTCTGGGGTTTCTTTATTACATGATAATAGGATGACAAGGAAGAAGAAATAACTAAATATAACAGTAAACATTTATAGCAATCACCAACACATACATATACATAAAACCTGAAAATAAAAGGCATAGTTAGATAAAGTTGGATATACATGGAACAACTCACCATAATCTTAGGCATCTTTGCATCTGAAGAAGGGTCCGTCTCTCTTTCCCTCTCTGGATTGGGTCAGGACTCTCTGTTCCACAGTCCCGACTGCACGTCTGCACCGTGATGTATCACCAGACCGCCAAACCACCAGACCAGCATCTCATCTCTCTCTCGGACTCCCTTTCTCTAATATAGAATGCAGCTCTCCATCAAAGTTTCTAGCAAACTCCACCTACTGTTCTCACTGGATTCCTGTACCACCTCGTACCAAGAGAGCACAACAAGCAGCTTTTGTATTTGTATTGTATTGAGACATGCAAAATATTGTAGTGATGAGATCGAAGTCAAGCAGAGAAAGCTTAAAGACAAAGCCATGTGGGCACAAGTAAAGGTAGCAGAACATCAGGTGGCACAGTTGGAAAATAAAGGTACCGACGTGAATCAAGGAAAATTGAAGGGAAATTTCAATAAACCTAAATTAGTAGGTAAAATAGAAGAGCTTAAGAAAAAATATCCTTGTCATAATTGCGGCAGGATGGGGCATTGGAAGAACAAGTGTAAGTGTCCGCCAAGAGTTAATCCCGAAAAACCATAATTGAATCCGCAGGTGCAGAATGAGGTAATTCAACAACCACCGCAACAGCAGCAGGTAGTTACTCAGCAAAGTCAGGTGTCACAACCGCCATTACCACACAGTGTAAATCGCCAGAGATACAGTACAGAGACAGGATTCAGCGGAGGCGAGCAGGTAAACCGATCGCCCAGAGTGAATGTGAGTCCCCAATATTGGTTACAAGAGGATGGCGGGAGTAAGTTGGATGAGAGTTTCTGACGGTGCCTGAGAGAGGAAGAAGAGTGTGTGCTTGGAGCCACTCTAGAGGTAGATCAGTCTGGTCTGTTTGTGAATGGAAAAGTGAATGATGTAAAAGTAACTGTTCTAGTGGACACTGGTGCTACCCGTTCTACTGTTAGATCAGTGGAAGTTCAAAATCTTCCTCTCTCGGGTGATAAAATCCAGGTTGTAGGTGTAGCTAATAGGCAAATTCAAACCTCCTTAACGAAACCAGTAGAAGTAGAAATCGGAAATTTCAAAGATATGCACCGATTTGTGGTGTGTGATAGCAGTCCAGTTAACCTGTTAGGCAGGGATATTCTATGTAAGATGAACTGTGCCATATATTGTTCACCAGATGTCATTGAACTTCAAACTCCAGATAAGGACAGCCTGTATAAAATGACCATGGCAATGATAGAGTCAGAAAAGAATACATTGTTTCCTGTGTTTGATTGAGACAAGATACCTGTTGAGTTGAAAGAAGCAGTAAAAGAGCAAGTGTGGGATTTTACAGGAGAAGAAATTGGATTGATGAAAGATGTAGATCCAGTAAAAGTTTCTGTAAAAGAAGGAGTAAGTTACCCAAACATTCCCCAATATAAAATGACAGCAGAAATAATTGAAGGAATAACACCAGTAATAAACAAAATGATTGAACAAGGCATTTTACGAGAGATAGAAAGCAGTCCTTGTAATTCACCAATAATCGGATTGAAAAAGCCAGAACATTCAGTATTGTACAAGACCTTAGAAAGGTTAATAAGATCGTTGTCCCATTTACCAAGCTTCCTTTTTGATAGTAGTTGTGAGGGAGTTGGGCAGGCCAGCTTTCTGTTTAAGTTTGGAGATCCCAAATTCTTTAAAAAGATAAAGCTGAAGATACTACAGGGGATGGCCAATACATGGTACAGAGTAAGATACTCGATTAAGTTAGGATATTTTTCAAGCAGAGCTCCAATATGGGACTTACCTGCACCCCCTCCCTGGGCGGAAGACGCACTAGTCCTACCACTAAAAGAGGCAGCAATCGTATCTTGGGGTGACTTATTTGCTGATGGATATCTGCTTCCATGGAACTACTTGTCTAACAAAGTCGGACCGAGATTTTCTAGATTCAAATATCTACAAATCTCAAGTTGGGCCCAGGCGCAAAATATACTGCCCTCACGTAACAGCAGGCTCCCTATAGGGGGAGTGAGCGAACTAGAAACATGCCTGCTTGATAAACCACCTATAAAAAAAGAGATCTCGCTCTGGTATAACAAGATCATAGAGGAATCAGACGGTAAATTCTGTCTTCCAACGCAATTGTGGGCGGAGTCTATGCCAGGAGTAGATGTGGAAGAACTTTGGCCAACTTCATGCAGTGTATTGTGGGATTTGGTTAAGCCTGCGTGGCTACGAAGGAACCACGTATTTACAATACATAGAGCCTATTACTCCCCGCAGAGACTGTCAAAATTTTCCCAAACAGGGCCAGTCTCCTGCCCAAGATGCGGCTTGGTGGCGGCGTCCGACATCCACATGTTTTTTGAATGCCCACAAATCACTCCATTCTGGGATTCCATAAGTAGAAAATTGTCTTTGATTCTGGATTATCAGGTTACTATCGATTTGGGCGTAGTCATTTTTGGCCTGAGTGGAAAAACTCGTAACGCTGCCTCCAACCTAGTGTTCTATTCCATTCTGGCGGCCCGCAGGGAAATTTGTAGACACTGGAAAGACGCTTTGCCACCCACCTTTTATGAATGGCGTGCTTCAATCCTCCAGATTTCGAAACTTGACTTGGCAAGGGGAGGAAATCAGGTGAAAAGAGCCTTTTGGAAGCTGTTGGAGAGGTCTTGTTGACACCTGGTTTTTTTTTTTTTTTCCCCAGGTCCGATTATTATTGCTGACATGGCTCACCTCTCGGCTCCGCCACAGTAGTGTCGAAGCTTAAAGGGCCTTGGTATTCCGGGCATCATTGTCCATCAGAGCAACCCGCATGCTAGAATCTCACGGCCTGCCAGCTGATACTGAAGGGGTTTGGTTCACCACTCTTCCTACGCTATCCCCGCCAGCTGTAGCTGAGTCAGTACAGAGGCATTGCCTGACTTTCGGTTCTGCTGTAGTTTTTCTGTCTTGACAGATTGGAGCCAATGAACGCAAATGAGGATAAAGAAAAAAAAAATAGAAAAAAAAAAAAGATCGTTGTCCCATGTTGTTCGATTGTACCAAATCCAGCAGTAATTTTATATCAAATTCCACATGATGCAGAATGGTATACCGTAATTGACTTGTGCAACGCGTTCTTTACTGTTCCATTGCACCCAGAGAGCCAGCCAATATTTGCGCTCTGGTTCGGAGACCACATTTAGGCATGGTGGCGAATTCCTCAGGGGTATACTGAGAGTCTATCCATTTTTAATCAATTGTTAAAGAAATCATTAGAAAGTTTAAGCATGCCTGGAGAATCTGTACTGGTTCAATATATTGATGACCTGTTAGTGGCATCAAAGACGAGAGATGAATGTGTATCAGATACTATTGCATTGTTGAACCATTTGGCAGAGGAGGGACATAAAGTGTCCCCATCATAATTACAATTTTGTCAGAAAGAAGTGCAGTACTTAGGTCATAAGATTGCTAAAGGAACTAGACAAGTTACCACAGAGAGAATCAAAATGATACAAGGACTGCAGCTCCCAAAAACCCAAAGACAAGTTAGAAGGTTCCTAGGAATGGTGGGTTACTGTAGACAGTGAAATAGTGGATTCTCACTAATACCAAAACCCTTGTAGAGATTAACCAAAGCAGACATCAGAGATCCTATTGTACTGAATAAGACTGAAATGGAAGCATTTGAACAGCTAAAAACAAGCTTATGTGAAGCTCCAGCTTTAGAGCTTTAGGAATGCCTGACTATGAGAAAGAATTTGAGCTGTATTACAGTGAGTGAGAAGGATGTGCATTGTCAGTATTAATACAGAGACATGGAAAACTGAGGAAACCAATTGCATATTCATCAGCTGTTTTTGATCCTGTTGCAAAGGCTTGCCAGGTTGCTTAAAAGCAGTAGCAGCTACAAGTGTAGGTTTGGAACAAAGTGAAGGAATAGTGATGGGATTTCCTGTGAGGGTATATACCTCATGTACCTCATTCTGTGGAGATTCTCCTTACTAGGACAAACACACAGTACCTTAAGAATAACAGAATGACAAAATACGAGAAAACAATTCTAGGTGCAGACAATGTGACAATCTCACGTGTAAACATAAATCCATCCACCTTGTTGCCTGATACTATGGAAGTTGAAGTAAGAAATGAGGTTGATCACAAATGTTTGGATGCTCTTGAATATTGTACAAAACCCAGGCCTGACATCAGAGATGAGCCATTGCCTGAGTCTGACTAAGTGATGTTTGTTGATGGTTTATGCCTGAGAATAGAGGAGGGGGCTTTGAGTGCAACTTACGCCGTATGTACAGTGGCAGATGTCCTGGAAGCATCTTGTCTGAAAGGAATTTGTTCTGCTCAAATAGCAGAATTGATTGCTTTGATTCGAGCATGTGAACTAGGAGAAGAAATACGAGTTACCATAGTGACTGACAGTCAATATGGATTTGGGATTGTCCATGATTACGGGCAACTGTGGTCCCATAGAGGTTATTTAACTTCTGCAGGATCCCGCATCAGAAATGCTGAATTTGTAAAAATGTTGATTGATGCTATTCAGTTGCCTGATAAAATTGCAGTGGTTAAGTGCGCAACCCATAAGAAGGGAGATGACTATGTAACCAGAGGCAATAGGTATGTTGATTCCATTGCAAAATACCGTGCCAAAAATCTTGCATCCATAAATCGGGACAGGAAAGAAAAACATGTTTCAAGTCCTTTAATGCTAAACAAAGTAGTTGAAACTTGGCAGGAAGTGAGACAGATGCAGGAAGAAGCTAGTGAAGAGGAGAAAAACAATTGGCTAAAAGCAGGATGTAGACAGAGGGAAGAAGATGAAATTTGGGTTTACAAAGATGAAAGACCAGTAATGCCTGATAACATGATTTTAAACATGGCCCGAATGTACCATGGTCAAGCTCATGTTGGGAGGGATGCAATGATAAGGTTGTTCAGACAGACATGGTACAATCCTAAGTTTAGGATGATAGCTGAAAGCCTGTGCCAGAGATGCCTAGTGTGTTAGCAATTCAATCCCAATAGAAAAACAGTTGTGAGTTTGGGAACCATAGGACGGGAGGGAGGTCCATTCACACGAATGCAATTGGATTTCATTGAGTTGCCTCCTTGTAATAGACTCAGATATGTGCTGGTAATCATTTTTCTGTTCTCTCGTGGGTAGAAGCTTTCCCCACCCGGAGGAATGATGGATTAACTGTTGCAAAATTGCTCTTGCGTGAAATCATACCACGATACGGTTTTCTAGTAACAATTGAAACAGATCGTGGGGGTCATTTCCAGAATGAACTATTACAAATGATTTGTGAAGCGCTGGACATTCGTCAGAAACTGCATTGTGCTTACAGACCAGAGGCTTCAGGGGTAATTGAACAAGTGAATGGAAGAATGGAACAATAAAAAACAGAATTGCAAAAATGTGTTTGGCAACAGGACTAAAATGGCCGGACGCATTACCACTTGTTCTGATGACCTTAAGGAGTATACCTGACAGAAAGACTGGACTAAGTCCACACGAGATATTGATGGGCAGAGTGATGAGATAAGCATTTGTACCAGTTGATAAACTGTTAACTATAAATGATGACATCATACTGGATTCCTGCAAAAATCTGTCTGACGTGGTAACTTCTGTGTTCCATCAGGTGGGAACTGAGTCAAACACGAAAGAGAAACATCCAGCTCATGATCTAATTCCTGGAGATTGGGTTCGGATAAAGGTACACCAAAGGAGAAACTGTTTGGTGTCTCGTTGGCAGAGACCAAGACAGGTTATTTTGGTCAGCACGACTGCAGTTACATGTGCTGGAGTAAAGAGATGGGTGCATGCCAGCCACACTATTCGTGTACCTGAGCCTGAAAATCCACAAGAGGAAGGTGAAAGCACAACTGATTCTGATTCTGAAGGAGAACCAGAAAGAAATCCAGATACTGAAGCTCAACAAGAACGTCGACATCTAGAGGTATCTGATAATAGCTCTACATCCAAAGGAGAAGGTGAAATTGTTGAAATACCAAATTTTGAAAATCGACATGAAAGTCGAGATTTGGTAAGAACTGATACCAGTAAAGACATTGAGCAAAGTGGAGACAAAACTGCTAATCAAGAGAATACTGAAGAATAGTCGGAAAGCTGTGAAAGCAGGTACCAATATCCTGACACTGGAAAAGAGGAAATAACTCACGACAAGGATGAGATTCCAAGTACCAGTTATGGAGATGTTCCTAACAGAGTGAAAGTACTGAGTAAAGAGAAACCAGATTCTGAAAAAGAAACAGACATTATAAAGTTCATTATAAATGATACTGTTGAAAATACTGAGAGTGAAACTGACGACAGTGAAGATGAAACTCAATTGAGAAAAAGTTCAAGGAAAAGAGCTTGGAGAGTGGAACATAACACTACAGAACCAAAGACAAAGAGAACTCGTAAAGGAGACAATTGGCCTAGAGAAAATGATGGACTAAGAGTTAAACTGGTTAACACGCAAGATAACCAGAAGATCAGGTAAATGAGATAACAAGTCAGAAAGAGTTGTTGGGAAAAAGGATAGAGGTTGTCCAAAGACCAAAAAGAGTGAGGAGACCAAATCAGAAATACAGATCACCTGAATGGACTTACATGTTTTTGCCTCCTATTGAGGAAGTAAACAGCAGTCAAGAGAACCTGAATTTCGCAAGTCAGGAAAAAGAAAGTGAGTAAAGAACTGAGGCTCAAAGAAAGAAAAAGAGATATTTGATTTGAAATTGCAAAGTAAAAGCAAGTTTTGAAGCTTTGGTATAAGAAAAGCGCTATAAGCGGAAAGTGAAAGCCTATCAGAAAGAACTGTGAAAAATTGCTGTGTAAAAAAAAAAAATGGCTACTAATAATGTAACTACGAAATGTTCCATTTTTGGAAAATGGTGTAGAATCTGGTTAATATGTACTGGATTAATAATGTTGGTGTGGTTGATTTTAGCTATTATCATTCCTTTTAGAGAAAATGTTGAGAAGTTGTAACCAAATGGGACTATGAATGCAAGAAATAATAAATTACAAAGTGATAAACCACATGTGTATAAGCCAGAAATCCATCACGATAAGTCGATTAGCGACTTTTCCAAAAATACTTTTTCAAGATTACTATCTGCGTATGTTAGAACCATGGACGCAAGCGATTGCTACGTCTGTGTGAAATTGACAGCATCAGTGTCAGAGGGGGTGACCTATCACCACCTACTACTAACATATGGGATTACATGTAGTGTAATTATAAGTTTGTTTTACAATACAGGGAAATTAGAATATTATTATTCAAATTCTGATGATGTTTTTGCAAGATTGAGAATTATAAATGCTATGAACAAAGTTAAGCCTTCAAAAGTTATGGGAGAATTTTTCTTAGAAACTCAAGAATTGACTTATGATTGCGCTTTTAAACATAATTTGACTTGTAAATTGAGAAATGTGGAAAAGGCATTTTTAGATATGATGGAAGAAAGAAGAAATATCTACAAAAGAAATGAAAGAGTGAAGCATGCTAAATCTAAATATTGGGAATTTGAGGATAAAAATTTAGAGGGGCGAAATGTAAATGGGGCTATAAATATAGATACCCCATTGTTAGGAACATTTTGTATTCGAAGAGACAATACTGTATATGACAATTATTTTGTGGGAGCAAGTCAATGTGAAGACACTTATTGTATAATGGGGGTTGGGGATTTAAAGGTGGTAAAGACCCAGTTTTTCCTGGAGTTTATTTTATCTTCAGGAACAAAGCTTGCCCGATCACTGGTACGGAACCTATTATGTAGGCCTGGTCTTTCCTAAAATTTTCCAGGTAGCTAGAGGTACTAACAGGATTCATGAGATAGGTAAAGCTTTAAGTCGTAGAAAGAGAGAGAGTGTATTAGAAATAATAGGTGAAGTTTTTGGAGCACTGATACCAGCAATGGGGATATCTTTTAATGCAAACAGAATTCGGAAATTGTCAACGATAGTAGATCGTTTGTCAACAGACACTGCAGGTGGATTTTTAATGGTAAACACTGAAATGGTTGCTATGAGAGCTATGGTGATGCAGAATTGTCTTGCTCGTGATATAATTTTGGCAAAAGAAGGAGGAGTTTGTGGAATTTTGAAAGTACAGCACTGCTGTACTTACATTCCAGACAAAAGTCAAAACATTGAAAGATATATTAAAAATATTACAGAATTACACAGAGAAATTGAACCATTGGAGATTGACGGTGTTCTTTTTTTTGTCCAATCTGTTTATTGGCATTTTAGGGTTTTCATAGTACAATATGAACTTCAACCAATTCAGCACAGCTACCTGGGCATGTCAATGAAGCATTCATATTCATAATAACATCACAAATAGGAATCACGGTGACACAGTTGTAGTATCTCAGAAACAGAGGATAAGCGCCCAAAGCTGTCTAGGTCGTGGAGTGCCTAAGCAGGCAACTCCTGAATGGTACATGACTGTCCTCGTGTTGAGCCCTATAAAAATAGCAGGGTTTTGGGTGGACCCCCCAACTTGGACTTGCATACAAAAGTGATATTTATACAACAACCGTATATAAACTAAAGCAACAGCGGCAAAACCACAGACACATACTCATACCAACCCCCCTCCCGCCCCCCAGAGGTTGACGGTGTTCTTGAACGACTTGGTAGAAGTTTTGCAGCAGTTAAACATTGGTTACATGAAATAGGTAGTTCTATTATAGGTAAAGTACTAATTCCAGTGACAATAATAATAATAGTGATTTTGGTACTAAGACTGTGTTGCATGATTAGAAAAAGAAGAAATGTTAAAAATACAATTAAAAAGGTGATTCAAGAAAAACAAGAAAGAGAACGTGATAAGGGTGATATAGAAATGGAAGAGATTCAAGAAAAGCTCTATAAAAATTCTAGAGAAATAGAAGATACTAGAGTATAATTCATACTAATCCAAAGAACTTGAAATATGTTGTGATAAAAATTTGCTAAATTTTGGGAGGTATTTGGTGATAAATCACCAAAGGAGGGAGTTGATGGAGCGAGGTGGGAAATCAAATTTGTATACCCCTCGTGAAGTCACTTCCTCATAATAATTATATGAATTAATCGTGTGGTTTTGAAAATTAATCAACGTAGAATAGAATGCAAACACACTAATATGCTTATGTTTCAACCATAATCGACTAACCGAGTGATCTTGTTAGATCTAACACTAATGCATACGTTATAAATTAACGAAAAGTGGCATGAATGTGCTTTCTGTTTCTGTATTTGTGGCAAAAACATGAAGACAAGTGAGTATAAAAGTGCATATATTTTGCTTTATTTGCTAGGTAATAACTAACAGGGATACCTTAGTAAAGGGGGAGGTAAACAGAAGGGTTATAATTCAATAATTAATGTTTAATTGTGTTTGTTTCTATAATAGTTCCCTTTCTGGCCTGTGAGGCCTAGAACAAAGATGGACGTTTCAATAAACTCCGAGATTGAGATGCAGTACGCATGTGCGTGATAGAAAAAGCTGCAAGTCAAGTATGAGCTGCTTGTGCTCGAGCGGAATGGTTCAAGGACAGTGTGGCCTGAAAAACCATTTGAGTGCCAACAAAATGGACGTCCGTTATGTGAAAGCGTCAGAAAGCAGACCAATATTGCCATTTAAAGGACAAGAATGAAGCGGATATGTAGTGAACAAAGAATTTTTCAATTTTCGATGATCATGCGGAAATAAGACAACGAGATGATGAGGTTATGCTCATCCACCCTTTGGATTATCCAATCAGAACTGTTGAAGACCCCAAAATGTTTCAGAATTTAGATAGATTAGCTAGAGAAAAAGGGTATAAACGAGTACTCCGGACTTAAGAAAAAACTCTCTTCTTCGATTTCTATCTGTGTATTCCGACATGCTGCCCGAATGCTGAACTTTCCTGAGGCGTAAGTACTTTGATATTTTCTGAACTTTTAATTTACTTGAATGAGTACGGAGTTCTTAGATGAAGTTAATAGCTAGAGAGAATAGGGAGGCAAGCTTTGGGAACTATTATGTTTTTTTTGCAAATATTCTCGTCCAATAATCCCAATAATAATGTGTTTATTTCTGAGCTTTGAATTAAATTAAATATAAATGTATGAGTTAAATTTTTCTTATCCTTAAAATCTATTTGCAGTTGGGGGGCGGTTCGGCCTGTGGAAAACTGATATGGACTGGTGCATGCTCCAAGAAAAGACGGTATACGAGGCACGGGGGTGCCCTCGGAAATGGATGCAAATATGGACCACCTGGAACGAATACAGAGGGAACATCTGTGAACCCCCCAGATCGTCTCGATTGACGAACCGCATGTACTGTAAACTCTATGTGATGTACTGTTAAATGCCTCCATATCGTGATAACTATGTATGTATTGAAATCCCCTGCGATTGAATGTAGATACTTAATGCCTTGACTGTGACGATTGCCACCTATTTCTTTGTTGTTAATAAAAAGAATTTAAAAAAAAATCTATTTGCATCGAATGAATAAACAAATGAATAAATACAGGCCATGCTAGAAGATTTCTCTTTAAATAAAAATTAGATAAATGAAGAATTAAGCTGGTCTTGTTCATCCTTAGCCTAGCAGATCTATCGACAATCAATGGTGGTGTGTCTGAATAATTTTTCGTATTGGTAAACCATGGTAAACAATTTAAACTGCAGATGTATATATTATAAATAGATAGTTAAAATTTTAGACACTCCGCTATGATCCAGCAGCTCTCCTTTGATTCACACCAATTCATGAATTAGAGAGAAAGTGTATATGAATGACTCACAGTGTTATGGGCCCCACTGATGAGTAAATGAATGATTTGATACTTCAGGGAAAAGGTGATGAGGTTTTAGAAATTATTTCCGGAGTAGAGCTGCATCATTGGCCTCTGGTACCCTCCAACCAACATCCGCCTGAGACGGAGGAGTCACACAGCCAGGCCAATCCAAGTCCCTCACAACTGTCATGTGTGACACCATCAGCTTGGTACCCCAGTACCTTTACTTCCCCCACACTGCGCAGGAACAAGTAGACCAAGCAAGGCGTCTACGCCAAAGCTGGCTTCCCGCACATGTCAGGGGGAAATTGACTGCACACATGTCCTACTAGTGGCCCCTGGCAACACTGCACACAATAAGCGCAACAGAAAGCGCACATATCCCACCTTTGTGCAGGCAATAGTGGACCACCGGGGAATCTCCGCCAATGCCGCCGCAAACCACCCAGGCAGTGTGCATGATCCCTACATCTACTGTCAGTCCATCATCTACATGTGCCACCAGGATGGCACCTACGGAAATGCACTGCTCGTTGACCAAAACCAAATGCACACACCACACACCTCAACTCTACAATCATGCAACACACAACACAGGAAATGCACTTCACAAGCTCACATACAACATGCACACCCACTAGGCACGACAGCACAACCCACTGTGGGAACCTGGGCCAGCCATGTACATTAGCCATCAACGTCATGGCACCTCAGCCACACAATAGCAGAATGTAGGAAGAGGTGGGGACCAGGCATGTGCGAAGGAGGCAAGTGACCCATGAATGAGAAGGTACACAATGCCAAGTGTGGCGTGGATGTGATGGCCAGACTGCAGTATGCAGAACACACACATATCCATGTCGACACACACAGCTGATGTCTGGAGTTTAGTGGACAGTGGACGCAACCATGTTACCCAAGCCAGTGGGGAACACTGCGGAAATGTAGCTTGGTACGTCCCCCTCATAAGCGTGAGCGAGTGGGCTAGCCCAGCGTACGCCAGGCCAGCGTAGGGGTGTCAATAAAAAGCACCTAACTCTGGGCATGGTCTTCTTCCGGAATGCCCAACGTCTCTGCCAGGGTGGCACCGATCACCCCGCCATGAGACCGATGCCGTGAGCGGTGTTGCCAGCGAACTTGTGCTCCTGCTGCCCCCCGGGACGCTGGTCCCCGAACCAGTCCTGCCTGCCCCGGCGCACCCAGGCCTCAGGCCACCTGCCGACACCGTTGTGTGTTAAAGAGTGCTCACCACGTACCGGTGCAATCTCCAAGCCCGAGGCCTACGACCTTGGCAGACAGCTCAAACCATCACGGCCTCCTCAACACAGGCCCGCAGTACTCCTTTCTCGTTGACTTTCTCCACCGACATGCACAGCGGACAAGTAGGTCACACATTTGAAACTGAGTCTTGATTACACCATCGCAGAGCACATTAATTATGGCTGAGTGTATATCACTATACACCATTCGACGTGGTGCCACCAGGTCTTAGTCGTACATCACAACCGCAAGCTTCTGTGGGCCCCCACGGACAACTGCTCTCGGCCTATGCTGCGCTCGAGTAGGTCACAGAATTGGAACTGGACATCGATTATTCAAAGGCAGAGTACATATCATTGCTCGCAAGGAGCGCCGTAAGAGGATGATGTGTTGCATTTGGGAGGAAAAAAGGATCATCGTTACGGGGGTGATCGAACACTAAAGACAAAGACGTGTTGTAGGCATCGCGAGCCTACGACACGTGGCTGTGGGCCACTGCTGACCGCTGCCTCCGGCGTACACTGCGGTCCAATAGGTCACAGAGTCTTGATTTAGCAATGGCAGAGTTCATTTCAGCATCAGGGCAGACTACATCTCCTCTCAGCCCCGGTGCCACTAAGTCTGTTCCCGGACATTCATGGACACTGTCTGGTCGGACATTGGTGATGTCTGAGTCTATGGACTTGGGGATAGTTTTCATCCTCATGTAGCTGATACAAAATTGGTGGTGGCAACGAGGCTGTCTCTTTCCACTCCTCCATTTTGCTGCTTCCAGATAACATCAGACCTCTGCATCATGCCCTGGAGGACACATTCCACTGTCCCCCGCAACCCTTTGCCACATTCACCTTCGCCATTGACGATGACCCGCTCAGTCTGGGTTGTTCTACCTCAGTGGACCGCATGTCACCAACGCATGGCGGGGTGCCTGTGCTGGCCGCTGTGCATTTGGGGCCACTAACTCTGTGCTGGTCAAGTCAGGGACCCTTTCTTCTGTGATATTGGATGACCTCTGAGACGGTGGTCTTGGAGTCATCAACGTCATGTGTATGTGGTGCTGCGCTGTCCGCTGCCTCCGGCCTCAACTACGGTTTACCAGGGCGCACACATCCAATCGAGTCCTGACCGGCCCGGACGTGGCATCACCGCACGAGGCACACGCCACCATCGCCAGGACCACCTCCAACCTCCATCTGCCAGAGTCGAAACAGTGGTAGTGGCAGACTAACGGAGTTGCTCACACCTGTTGTGGATGCCTTCAGCTGCACGAACCCCTGCTCAGCACTTCACATGCCACTGACCAGTTTTGTGCTGTGGAGAGGTTGCGCAGCAATGTCACCTCAGTCAGTGTGGGAGACCTGGGACGTTGATGAGGAAGAGGATGCAGGTCTAACACACCCCACTGCATCAGCATCAGGAATATCCTGAATGTACACAAGCCTAGTCATTTTTATCACATAAGCACGCTCAGCTCCAGTGCACTGCAACTCGTGGACACTTCTGTTTGCATATTGGGTGACCTCTGTACTTGCTCCGGCTCCCTCCGTGTTGCTCAGCAGTTGACTCTGTTATGCAGGTGTTTTCTGTTTCCATTGCACTGGTGTCCACTGTTCATGTTGTTGCCAGCACCAAGCACTCCGTGCGGGCTGGCTTATACTCACCCCACACACATCCAGCAAAGGCATCACTGCACATGTGGCCCTGCCAATAAAGGGCCGGGCGCTAGTGCCCGTAGGCATTTCAACATAATATCTGCGTGTGTCCCTGTGGTCTTGTTGTATGCATGAGGGTTCTGGGCCCTACGATATTACATTGTGTGTGTACAGCGGAAGCAGACATGTCACCGCAGGCAGCGGGTTAGAGCTTGGACATGTAGGTTTGTCGTCACCCACTCAATTTGTAAGGGGAGTGGACTGGGCCATCGTACGCAGAGCCAACATATGATATGTGCGGCCCCTGGGCATGGTTCTGTACTGGGAATGTGTCTCTGCATGTGTCTCTATGGCAGTGTGGGTCTCCTTTGTAGGGTGTAGATGGTCCCTGAAGGGTAATGGATAACCACGTATGAGATCTAGTTCGCCTTCCATGGATTCGGACCACACCCGCACCTGTTCGGCCACCTCCTTTTGCTGTTCTGACACCTGGCATTGGGGAGCCATGTGTGGGTTGGTGAAGTGTTGTGAGCCAGCCGTGCTTGCGTGTGCTTCATGCTGTGTGGTCTGTTTCAGGGGCTGGGTTCTCCTCTACATGGCTTGGCTGCCCTGGTGGTGGGTTGCGTGGGATGTCCATGGGCTGTTGTAGGGCGTTGGTGTCGAAGGTGTGGTGTTCCTCTCTGGCATCACTGATGGGTGGTCTTCTGTGCTCTGCTGGGGGTGTTGTGTGTTCCTCTGCAATGTGAAGGGGAGATGCCACTGGGTTTCGCCTCTTTTTGTATTGCAATTGGCCTCATTGCAGCTTTTTTTGCATTTGTGTATCGCATTTTTGCGGCATGGCGTTGATTTTAACGCAGTCAGTTGGCGCGTTATCTGGAGACTATCGCATGGTACCGCCGTGTTGTGAATACTTTGTTAACACAGTGTAAATTTTCCCCAATAGACTGCGATGTTGAAGGTTGCGTTAAGTTACTTTTGCAATGGTAATCACACGTTCTTGAGAATATACCCCATATTTTTTTATAACACTGGTTCAAGAGTCTTCATTACTACCTTTTTAATTCCTCCAAACTGGGTTACTAGAAGAGTTTCAGCTTTTCCTGGGTTATAAGAGTATCTTAGGCTTCTGAGGCAGGTTCTATTCTTCTCTCCTTGAAAATAAGTATATTGGACCTGCTCAATGAACTTAGGGTTTGTGATATTTTGAGGGGTAAATAAAGAATTCGCTAATGGCCAGCGGCACAACTAGAGCCAAATTTCAGGGGGTGGGGGGAGCTACTAAAAAATTTTTTTTGGGGGGGGGCTAATTCTTCCAGCAATAGTCAGAGTGGAGATGCAGGGGCTCTAAGAAGGGGTGAAAAAACAACAAAGCCTTGTTTACAAGTAAATGGTCTTTTAAAGACATGTGAAGTACTCGGTGCGGCTGCAATAAAACAAACGCCAGACCAGCCAGCCTACAGCAGCTCAAAACTGTCTGTGTGTGTATGCCTGGGAAGATGTCTTAGCCTGGGCTGACACACATGCTGGGGGAGGCTGAAGCCCTTTGAGCTCTATGGGTGTTGCATGCCTTCTAAGAGCCCAACTTTCTTCGTCAGTTTGCCTCTCCCTTCTGATGTAAAAAGTGTTTGCTAAAGGCTAAATCAACCATCCTGGTGAGGGGTGGCCTGGCGTCAGAGAGATACTCACTTTTTGATCCATGGTCCTCCTGTTGGTCATGGTGAGTCGGGGAGCTGGGTCCACACGAACCATCTCCTCGGTCAGGCGCACTGGGCTCTGTCAGTTCTGCTGCCTTCACGATATCTCGCTCACTGTCCTGGCCTTTGCTGGTAGATGACACACACTCCTCTGTTTGGGTTCCCTTGCGGTACTGGTGTCTGGTCACTCCTCTTGATTTTTAAAATAATGTGCATTTGTAAAGAAAATCCTCTTGCTTCCTGAGTGCATGTGCTTGTCTGTCCTCTATGTTCATTGTTTTGGTTGATGCTTATCTTTCTTTTCTCTCTTCCCCTCTTGGTGCTGGTGAAGTGGAACCATAGAAGCACTGTGGCCACGAGCAATCCTCTCCAAGTAAGCCTCCCTCACACCTACACAATAATTGTGGATTGAGAGTATTAAGGTGAAATGAAAAACCATCAACGCAAAAGCAAGTCCCCTCTGCATTAAAATGCTGGTGAAACCAATATAATGTTCTGGAGATAATGGCCCCCAGATGCGGAAAAAGGAAGTATTTATCCTGGTCTTCAAGAGCACAATCTAGATGATCTGTTGTTCTTCCAGAGTGATTTTCAGCTACCTCTGTTCTCCCCAATGACATTATCACACAAACAGACTGTACATCTTATATTAGGATTTAGGGAGTAACCATGGCTGTGTGCACAAATGTACAAGATGATTGCATAACAAGAACAGTTAGCAGCCATACTTAATGTAGATCAGTTTGCGATCTACAGAGAATGTTAGACAGCTTCAGCCATCACTACCATATGTCTTAGTCGTGTGCGAGTCACTAAACCTTTCAAATTGTGTGTCCCCCCTTTTTGGTTTTAATCTTTGATTTGTATTGTTATGGAAATCCATTCATCAAAAAAAATATATACCAAGAAGTTCTTGTATTTAGTCACTAATGCCAGCGTGTACAGGATACTTCTGGTGGTATGTGAACTGCGGACAAGCAATCACATTGGCAAAACAATTTGTTGTTTAATCTCAGGTGTCAATCTCATCATGATTAGATCAGTTTCAAATGTAACAAGGCAACCAAATGTAGGAGAAGTCTGGGCCAAAATGTGAGTACCAGTATGGTCGAATCAAGGGACAGCCTACAAGCATGTATCGATCTGTCGCTAGCTTATTGCTGCTCAACATGTAGCAAGGGGGTCAGTACTCCATGTGTTAATCTAATGCCAAGTAATATAAAAATCATACAAACTACAATACTGCTGTAATCTAAATTTCCACGATTGAGTGCACATGGTTATAGATTGCTGAAATTGATCTGGTGTTATATCTTTATCTGGTAAGTTAATAGACCAATGCAGGAGTTGGTGTTCCACCACTTCCATAAAGACATCATGAAAGGTTCTTTTGCTAGTATTACCAGATCCAATAAAAGACTGCAAATGTCAGTCAAAGAGCCCGGGTGAGGCTCAAACCCAAGAGAATTAAGGCTGTCTCTAATTTGCAAGTATTGTACAAATCCATATTCCAAAACGATATCTGAGAATGTGTTTAGTGTTCCTTAAAAATATAGTTGTTACAGATATTTTAGACTAGATTTGGCCTCAAAAGAGTGGGTAGAAACCATAAATATCTCTGGTAGAATGAGATTATTCCAAAGTGGTAAATAGCAATGCAATTTAGGAGATCTTAATTACCCACTGAGAACTTCCAAGCATTAACAAATGCATTAACTTTAAATTTGACATGTTTGGGGTGGCTTGCAGAGATAGAAAATCAAAGTAAGAATCATGCGAGAGGTGCTACAAAATATACTTGAATGAACAAAAAGATTGTTGATATGTCATGCACTAATTTGGTCAAGCGCTGGATGAAGGCAGCACAGTGATAGAACAAAACATTAGGAAGTACCCAGTCTTCTCTATCTTTCTGTGGTCTTGGTCTCTTGTGTACCCATCTATACAATAAAATAGATGTCTCACATGTTTTAAAAAAGGACATGAGGAGATAGGCTGGAAAGACGTGGAATAGGTATAGCAATTTTGTGAGCAAAAAATTTTCAGGAGTTTAGTTTGGCCGAAAGCGGGTGAGCGGCAGCTTCTTCCATTTGTTAAGAAGGAGTTTGTTTATTTCTAAATAGGTGTTTAATTAAGTCTCAGATTATCATATTTAGTCATCAGACATAAACCTAAATATTTCATTTTGAGACAGAATGGCTGGTGTACAGTGGCGACTGAATGACATTCAGGATTGGAGTTTTGTCTCTATTTACTTTGTAGCCAGAAACTTCACCAAAGTAAGAAGCAATAGCTTCAATTAATGGCATGGCGGAACTGGCAGTGAGAGTTATAATTAACACATCATCTGCTTATATTAATATTTGAATTTGAGCATCAAGAAGGGTCACTGAGAGAATAGCTGGCCATTGATTTAAGAGCTGCATAAAAGGGTCCTTATATAAAGCATAGAGTCCTGAGGATGGGGGTTATCCCTGGTGGGTGACGTGCAACAGGGCTAAAGATTGGTCTTTACTAATTACTACTGCACTAAGAGCTTGATACAACACTTGTTCTCCATTTAATAAACACTCCTCAAAACCTGAACCAATATATAAGTGCCCAAAGAAATGGCCATTCCACTTGAACGAATGGCTCCTCTGCATCGATATACAGGACAATGAATAATGTTCTTTCTCTACTCAATCTATTAACACTAATTTCATAAAACAAGATCGTTTTAAAAAAATCAGACAGGTTCATTTCTTAAAAACTAAAAGCCAATGGGTGACTAACTGCCTCCTTGAATATTTACATTTTGAACTTTAAATTTACTGATTTCACTTTGACTCAATATAACTTAACAGTCCAAACTATCTTTCCATACTCACTTTGACTATGTATTTTTTTCTAAGAACCTCAATTTCTGTGGGTCCTTTTAATAAATGCCTCAGTTCTTCTTTAACTGCAGCAACAAAAAGAAAGTGATGGATGGAATGACTGAATTAATCTCAGCCACTGGAATCAAAGTTTCAAAAAAGCTTTATTCGACAGGAAGTCATAAAAGCACGCACAATACATCAAATACAAAACACAATAAATAGTACATAACAATACACCGAATAAAAAGAAATTAAATTCCTTTGGGTTACTGTCGATTAATAAGCAAGTTAAAATTCGATTCTAATCTAATAAAAAATTAGTTCATAGGGTAAAAACAGCTTTTAATGGCGTCATACAATATGCTAGCCAGCGTCAAGTGGCAGAGAAGTGCGTGTGCGTATAATCCAGGCCCATCTTAGGAATTTTGCTAAAGCAACAGCTATGCAGGGTGAACAGTCTGACTCTAATATCCTTAGGGCTTCAATGTGCTTCCGAGTGCCCAAATTTGAGCATATGGGTTTAAGCCATTTGCGTGGAGGGGCAACATAGAGGGGACATACAAAAAATAAATGGGCTATAGTCTCAATCAAGTTTGAGCAATTATGACATTTGTCATCTTGCGTTTGCACCCATTTATAGGTAAAAGCTTTGACTGGGAGGGTTCCTACCCTGAATTGAAAATACAGTTTGCGGTCTAAGGGGCTCTCAATGATATCCTAATACGCTTCACAAAGGGGCAATGATTTATGATCTAAAAAACGGCCAGTTAAATTGGTGTTAGTACTAGCTCTAAGGGATGATATCAAAACCACTCCCCAATATTTTTCTTTCAGTTGTTTTTTAGATGGGAAAGTTGATGTATCAGGTTCATCCCATAAAAAGCTTAAGTCCAGCTTTTTTAGGAGTAACCTAAGCTCTTTAAGCCACTGAATTGTATGGAAGCGATCTACCGAGATCACATCCTTCAGTGCCTGGACATAATGAGCAAGTTCAGGGGTGGTCCAGATTCGTCTACCACGTTTTTCCTGCCAAGGTCAAGTAAGAGCGGAGGGGTAGGAGTGCTTTGGGGAGCACCAACTAAGCTGCGTAAAAAAAAAATCTCCGCTTTTGCTAGATGGCTCAAGTTAGTAAATCCCCATAGCTCTGATCCATACAAGGTAGCACTTATTACTTTCATGTTATAAATCTCCAAAGCAGGTGTAATCGGCTTTGTGAGTCAGGATTTGTGTTTGGAGGATAGGACACCTGCAAGCTGATGGAATTTTAAGGTAGCCATGCCTGTGTGACCTTTCCAACCCATATTGCTCTGGAGTGAAATACCTAAATAGGTGAAAGCCTCCACCTGTTCTAAGGGTATATCATTCAGGAGGATACTACCTTTAAAGGATTTGCGCTGATTCAGGGACATGAACTTGGTTTTTGAGGTATTAATCTCAAGTCCACGCAGTTGGCAAAATTCCCCAAATGCAGTGACAGCCTTCTGCAACCCACTCCGAGTCCAAGAGACAATCAGGGTGTCGTCCGCGAACATGAGGACAGGTACACGAACCCCAGCTATAACAGGGGCATTAGTGGGGGCACTACGGAGATGGTAAACTATTCCATTTATCTATAGGGAAAACAGGGTGGGGGCCAAGACACAACCCTGCCGAACACCACGCTCGACAGGGAATGAATCGGTAACCTCACCCTGTACCCCCCATCTGATTCTAGCAAAGTTGTTCTCATGTGAGCGGACGAGGAAGGTCAATAGTTCAGGGGCCATCCCCAATTCAGCTAAAACTTTCCAGAGTTTAGAACGGGGGACTAAATCGAAAGCCGATTTCAAGTAAACAAAGACTGCATAGAGTGACCCCCTTCCTCAAGACCACATTCCTCCAATAAAGTGCAATAAAACAGAAGACTTGGTCAATAGAACTAGTGCAGGGACGAAAACCGGCTTGAAATGGGGACAAAATATTGTTTTCCTCTACCCAAGTCTGTATTTTTTTTTGTACTAATCGGCCAATGAGTTTTTGAGCTGAGTCTATAAGGCTAATAGGCCTATAGTTACTTGGGAGAGATTTGTCGCCCTTTTTAAAAACAGGAATTATTTCAGCTCCCTTCCACGAGAATGGAATGGGAGCACCCCTGGCCACTGATTTGGCTAGCAGTGCAAAGTACTGGCACCAGGACGATCTATCACTTAAAAAAACGTCACCTACACCCCCAGTCACACAGTCTAGTGCTATACTAACATCTTTGATGGTAAAAAGCTGGCCTTGGTAAAAAATTGCAGGAGGTAAAGGGCACTCCTCTACTTCCAGGCTTCGAGCATATTGGGGCTTAAAGAATTCCAGCCACTGGGACTGGGCAACATTATTTTGAGGAGGTTCTGCTAGACCTCCCCTGTCCCATTTAATGATATTCCAAAATTGCTTGGAATCTTTGGCTTCACAAGCATATTTCAGGTCCCGCCACCTATCCTCATCCCACTGTCTTTTAGCAGCCCCCTGAGCGTCTCTTTATAAATCCTTTGCCTCTCTCAACCTAGAGGGATTCTTTATCCTTAATTCCACGCTCAGTTTTTGACGGGCAGTTCTACACGCCTCATTATACCACCTAGCCATGTGTAACTTTAAACCTCTTTTTTCCGGGTTTAGAACCTTCATGAAAAAGGATTTAAGTCTAGAGAAAAGTTGGGTGTGTGCCTCTAGCATTATTTGGGGAAAATACGGGCTACTAATTAGTGGATTAAGTTGGGCCAATTCGCTGACAACCTCAGCTTTGAGCGCATCCAATTTCACGGTGTTCTCAATAAATTTGTCCCATTTAACATGGCACATATTATTTGAAGCAACAATGTCTAGTGTAGTCATCCCTCCCCTAGGAGGCTCAACTCTGTCCCCCTTTTGTGCTAGAAACATCGAACAAAGCGGGTTGTGGTCACTTTCCAACCTAGGTTTGATGACCATATCTACTAGACAATGCCATAATCTTATGTCCACCAGTAAATAATCTATGCGGCTGCCATTCCGTCCGTTATCAAACGTGTTCGCTCCCTGGCGGTCTGAGGGGGTTCTCCCGTTTGCTGTTCCAAGCCCTCTTTCTAAGCACACAGCCTTTAGTTGCATGGCTGCAGCTGTCCATCTTTTTATAGTGGGTACTTCAAGTTGCGGGATTCCCCATCTATGGTCCTGGTCTGCCGTAAGATCCTGGTCCTCTTGGCCAAGCGGTTCAAAGGTTGTATTAAAATCTCCGCCCACTATCGTAACGATTTGATCTGGGAGAGCCTCAAGCTGGGTGTCGAGAGCGGCTATTACATCAGATGTGTGCCCCCCTACTAGCCCCCTGGCATAGACATTAAAAATAGCCACCCTATGGTCGTGGATCCATTCGAGTCTAACCATCATAATATCATGCGTTGGGGACCTAATTTGTTGCACCTTACATCGTAGACTCTGGCGCACCCAAATTACCAGGCCACCTATTGGCCAGCCTTTTGTTTTTTTTGTTGCGGGGACATAGAAATTAAGGAATCCCACGAGGAAGACTGGAACAATTGACCAAAACTCCTGAAAGAGGATAATATCATGCTGATCGACAAAGCTACACCATTCAGGTGACAATACCTTATTACCAATTCCCGCGAGGTTCCATGAGAGGAGGGACAGCCCTTCCTTATTTTGCAGGGAAGTACTCGTGTCTAAGGGGTGCTCTATTCCTCCTGGGGTGTCATCCTCACTCTGTGGTGTTTGCTCAATGATAATATGGAGAAGTGTGGCTCACTGGTTAGAGGAGGCAGACCTGGAAGCAGAGGTCAGCCCTGGACCAGGGTTCAATTCCCGGCTCGGCGGGGTCTTGAGTCCTAAAATGTCCATGGGCTCGACAATTCTCGCTCCGGTGCCTACTCGATTCACGGGTTCACACACTGCGACTCTGGGCAATAGCTTGCTTAATCTCCACAACGGCCCCTCGCGGCGGGATGCCTGGCTTTCACCTTGCGGATACCCTGCCGGGGTTATCTCACAGGGGAATACCAGGACGGGTTCCCTAAGCAAGCGCTTAGAAACCGCTTGGTGATTTGCGCTATATAAATTCCTATACATTTACATTTACATTTACAATATGCTTTGGGGAATGGGAGTTTAGCGGAATTCTACATGTGGTGCAAGGACCACACTCTCTGATGGGATTCAAACATGCCACCAGCGGGGGGTTAATGTCATGAATAGTCACAACATTCACCGACAATTTTGCTGGAGGTTTTGACAGTGGTATGGAATCTTGGTGGATATCTACATTACTCTGTACCCGATGGTCATTCACTCGGTCATACGATGATAGATCTCCCTGGGGATTATTATAGTCACCCTGCAGTCAATCGCATTCCTCCATATCGGTTAGGGCCCCAAACCGATTCCTCAGACTAATTCCGTCCACCAGGGATGGCGTCACCCTCCCGAAAGGCATGAATGCGTGCAAGCGTTTTGGCCTAGGTCTGCTGCTACTCCTTACACAACAACTCCTATCATAAATAAATTCCAGGGTAAGGGGAATTATTACAGAACCCCTTTGTTGGGGAGGGAGTAGGTTAGCCAACACATTAGTCAGCACTTGGGGACTCGAAAAATTCATAGCTATACAATCACCCTTGAATCTTTTCTTATGATCGCCTAACCATGTCACCCTTCTAGCCATTATAAATTCCCTGGCTAGTTGCTGTCTACCCCTTGCAGATATCCTCATGTTATTAGTCAGCCAATGCAAGGCTTTGTCAATTAGCATGGCTGCAGTATCCACTTGGTCAGGACCCAGAAGCGGAGCATTAGCCAAGACAAGAACTAATGGAAGGGCCTCGGATACAAATTGGAATGCCTCTTTCTCTAACAAGGGTGCTATGTGTGTGTCTAGGGGGACAGTTGGAGAGGTAGCAAGAGTAGCAAGGGGGACCGCCTTCTCCAAAAATACTGGTCCACTGATATGTTTTGGGGCAGCTGTTTCGAAGGTTTGGCCTTTAGTAGTTAACCCCTCAGCAGCAAGTGGGGGGTCAGATATACCCTGAGTTAAGGGGTTTGGGGGAACCTGCCACTTTGTAATGGTTGATTGACCATCAGGTACCTGGTGTGCTAATACTGATACTACAGTGGAGGCTTTAGACTGGGATATCAAACCACCATTTTGCTCCAGAGCAATCACCCTGTCTTCGATGGAGGATAACCTAGACATAATTGGGACCAGAGTGAGATCTAATTTCTCTTTAAGGGTTACCCAGATGGTGTTGGATAGATCCTCCAACGAGGGTTGGATGATTTGGGGCGGTTGTTTGAATAATTTAGGTTTTACTTTTGGAAGACTTACCCCCTTCTGTTGTTTAGCCTTTCCAGGGGGTACCGCCCCACCAGCCCTAGTACATCGTCTCATGATTGGAGCGGGCGACGGGGAATTACAATATGACACATCATCGGTGCAACCTGGGGTGGAAACATTTAAGGACTGGAGATGGCTACTCGTTGACATACAGGGTGGTTCAACCAGATCTATCAAGTCCCGTGGTAGTCCTGGGGATGGCGTCAATGACTCTGGGATTTAATGTACCATGACAGTAACGGTACGGCCTGGGTCCAACAAAAGACTCCTTTCTGTTCTTTCAATTTCATCGTTAAGCATGCTTGATACTTTCACCAGGTATGAGTCCAGGGTCGCTCCTCCCCCACCATTGGGTTTACAACCCTCATTTTTCTTTTTCCCCATAATTGCTTGGCAAAATAATTACTGTAGTACAGTACCTTTACTTGCAGCGGATGTTAGAGGGGGGCCCAGCCCAGCCCCCTCCGCGCGCGTCCCACGACGCGGGGGCTGTCCTTGATCTTTATGCGCCTCCGGGCGCGGAACAGGCGTGTGAGGCTTCCGGGTGCAGAGGATGATGGGAGTTGAAGTCCCCCCCTTACTGCGGCCGCGCCGTGAGTGGAAGAGGCTGCGGCGGCAGGGGGAGGCCAGCGGCAAGGGCGCAGTGCAGGGCGGCAGCAGCAGGGAGCCAAAGAGCCTCCAGGAATCCCTGCAAACACACAGGTCGGTTGGTTGTTTAGAGCCCCGCTCCCGCCGGGCTGTCCTTGATCTTTATGTGCCTCCGGGCGCGGAACAGGCGTGTGAGGCTTCCGGGTGCAGAGGATGATGGGAGTTGAAGTCCCCCCTCACTGCGGCCGCGCCATGAGTGGAAGAGGATGCGGCGGCAGGGGGAGACCAGCGGCAAGGGCGCAGTGCAGGGCGCCAGCAACAGGGAGCCAAAGAGCCTCCAGGAACCTCTGTAAACACACAGGTCGGTTGGCAATCACTCTGGGCCGCATTCCAGTCCATCTTTTTTCACACACTTTGTAACTCTAGATAAATGCTCACCTTATGCAAATCAGTACCAACCCTGCTCCTCATGGGAACAGTTCTTCCCCAAGTGCCAAAAAGGGACCACAAGCAATAACAGTCCGGTTTTGCCCTACTTAGACTCGTCAGTAGGGCGTAGCTTGAGTCCTGTGGCACAGTGAGTATGGGACCCATGTTTGGGCATACCCGTAGAACATAGAGTGTCAACCGCAACAAAACAAGTTGATGGATGGAATGCTTTAATTAATCCTAGCCACTGGCAATCGCTTGGGCCACATTCCATTCCATCTTTTTTTCACCCGCTGTGCAACTCTAGACAAAGGCCTGCCTTATGCAAATCAGTTTTGACTGTGCTCCTCATGGGAACAGTCCATCCTGAACTGCCAGACGGGTCTTCACCAGAAGGAACCACAAACAACACCAGACCGGTTTGCCCTTCTTAAGGAGTGTCAATAGGGTGTAGCTTGACTCCTATGGTACAGTGAGCATGGGACCGATGTCTAGGAATACCCATCACTCTTAGGGCGTCACCTGCAACAAGAAGCAAGGGGGTGGATGGAATGCTTGAATTAATCTCAGCCACTGGAAAACACTTGGGCCACATTATAGTCTATCTTTTTTAACCCACTGTGCCACTCTAGACAAAGGCCTGCCTTATGAAATCAGTACTAACCCTGCCCCACATGGAAACAGTCTGCCTTGAACTGCCAGGGAAGGCAGGGGTGGGGCACTTCCCTGTACTCACACATTTTTAAAGGGTTCAGCGCCAGTTCATTACGTACTTGGACCCCTTTACCGCCGCAAACGTTTTATGTCCTGGAAGGGTTAGAAACTTCAAGTAATCGAATCTTCAACATAAAACAAGTTTGAGAGCCTTAGGTCTGTAAAATGTGAACGCTGAACAATAATGAATGCACATTATGTAGGGATCTTCATAGCCATAAAGAAGGCCAACAACCCGATTGGGAAAAAGTAATGGTGAACAATGTAGGCTAAATCAAAGAGGATATATGAAATATTACTTTCAATAAACATCTGTTTCAAATTTGTAACCATGTCTAGGGTACCCTTTTAATAAAATTGAAACCTTCTGTGTATACCCTAAAACATTTTTAAATATCAGGGTCCCTGCTTATATCCAAAAGAATATTATATTGACCTTCCAGCAATGGTTGAGTCCATCCAAGTGGTATTCACCAACCTGGATGGGAAGAGGACACCAGTGATGACGCATGCCACAAAGAATTGTGGGTAAGGTGTCTTCTTCCAATATCCTTGGATATCTGTGATGTCCCAGACCCTAACAATTGAGTCCCTGAAAAAAACATCATTGCAACTTTTGTGCAAGGGTGTGCAAGGGTGTGTTTACGTGTGAATCCGTGGAGGCTCTGCATAGGGTTATCCTCTCTCTCTCTCTCTCTCTCTCTCTCTCTCTTCCCCATGTGTGTCAGATTAATGAAGTAGGTGACCAGGATGTCAAAGAAGAAGCCCCTAATAAATATTACATTATCCACTTTCCAGCATCAAACTTGATTAGTGGGATACATAATACTTTTTACTATTTTAATTTGTGATACGCTAAAGACATACATGCCAACATTTTGAACATGGTAAGAGGGTGATTTTGGAAAAACAAATCAGGGACAATTATTTACCTCATTGGCTTACATTGAAGAGACTGAGATTTTAGGCGGGAGTCACCTAATATAAAGCCATAGTGGGCTTAAAAAATCTGGAGTCTCCTGTCTAAATCTGATCTATTTGCATGTATGCAAAGAATCTGATCTAGAAGTTACACAGCCAGATAAAGGTAGCTGCAGGAAGTGACAATCTCCGTTCTAGAACAGATTTTAAACCCCAACCAATTAACTGTTAGGACAAAGCCAGAGACAAAAGTGTAGTAGTATACCATGTTGGGAGAGTTTTTTTTAATATATACTAGCTTACCCGTCGCGTGTTGCTGCGATCTCAGAAGAAAGGAAATGTAAGGAAACTTGTTATGATAACATTCAATTTACATTGTCTCATTTTAATTGAAACTTATTAATTTTAATATGGTAAACATTTTAAAGTGTTGTTTTAATTCTGTTTATTTATTTGAGTGCTTGTAGATACACGTTTTTTTGTTTTTTCCGTCTGGTGCGTACACGAATAAATCAGAAAGTTTTCCGACGAGTGAGCTGGCCACATACAGTTGTCCATGTGAGAAGCACGGATTCTCCAAATCTAGTCCACACACTTGCAGCGATTGTCCTTGTGCTTTGTTGATGGTCATTGCAAAAGCGAGTTGCACCGGAAACTGTAAACGTTCAGTATTGGAAAGATTATGAGGGCCCTGGGGGGCCGATATTTAACAATTTTTTTTGCCAGAAACTTCGCGGGAGTGTACTCAACAACTTCCCAAAGTTTCATGCCGATTGGTTGAAAGGTGTAGTTGTGGAGAGGTGTGGCTCACTGGTTAGAGGCGGCAGACCCGGAAGCAGAGAACGGCCCGGGACCAGGGTTCAAATCCCGACGCGGCAGGGTCGTGGACCTGGGTCAGCGGATTCGACAATTCTCGCCTAGGTGCCTACTCTAACCAGGGATCACACTCGGCAACTCTGGGCATTAAGCTTGCCTCATCTCTACAACGGCCCCCCACAGATGCCGGGGATGCCTGGTTTCACCTTGGAGATACCCAGAAGGGACCATCTCACAGGGAAAGCCAGGACGGGTTCCCCAGCGGTCTTCAGCGCCGGGACGCTCACGGGCAGCTGTGCGCTTTACAAGTCCAACACATTTACACATTTACATTTACAATGCATAAAGGACAAACAGACATACTTTCGTTTTTATATATATAGATGTGCCTAATATCACATGCTGTTGGGACAGAAATGTCCTCTGCAAGGTAATAAACATGTACCCCTGCCCTGAGTGACCAACTGTACTGTTGACTGGATTCCTAATGCAGATTTTGGTTGTCATAGGCAAACACGAATCATGTGTGTGCACCATGACACAGGCCTATCTCACGGATTGGGATCTTGTTGGACCAGGAGGGGAGCTCAAAGCACTACCCTCATAGTAGTTAAAGGCTACTGCCTTCACCAAAAGTTAAGCAGCACAAGTGCGGTGGTGACAGCATACTGGGTAGTAATCAGTAGGAGTGAACAGTCCCTTTTAAACCTGTGCCACTGGAGTGAGACTTACAGGCTCCCTCACGATTTTAAAGTTCCGCTGCTGTGTGCTTAACTAACCCTAAGCCTACATCAGTTAAATGTAAAGCGATGCGCAGTGCAAGAGTAGCGACTCTAAGATGGATGGATGTGTGCCTAGGAAGGGCACAGTATAGGGATAGAGCAGTGTTGTACAGGGCATGCATGATAAGTGTGCATAATGGGTTTATGTATTCAGAGCAGAATACATTACATGAGAGATATAGTGCTGTGCAGTGCATATGCGGTGCTCAGTGTAAGTGTGCTTGTGAGAAGTACATGAATGGTAAAGGGTTGTGCAGTGCGGGCAAAGTGAATGTGTGTGATAGCAGTGTGTGTGTTTGCATGTAGTACACCATGGCAAAAATACTGAAAGTCAGAAGAAATGAGCAGTGCACAAAGAGAATGTGTTTGCTGAATGCATGTGCGCCTGGGATGGCACAATACATGGAGGTAACAATACTGACCAGCGTGCGTGCTGTGTGCATAGATTGAGTGCAAGTGTGCCTACAATGGTACATTACTTGGAGGACCCTGGGTTCTGTTTAGGGAAGCCCAGGCCTTCATGGGAAAGACATTATGAGTAAAGAAATCCTCCTCAGAGATATTTGTGCATTGCTGCATTCCTGTGAGCTGGGTAGGACATACTGGAGACAGGAGAGAGATCCCTGTCGCTTTGGAGGGAGGGAGGACCAGTGGCGAGCCCTATGGAAAGGACTCCCAATGCGAGGTGTGAGAAGATGATTGCTGCACCAAACGGATCATTGCCCATGTGCAGATTCAGTTCGGCGACACCCGTATGCCAGGAAAGTGCCACAGCGGAATATGTTTCTGTTGACATGCACCAAGACCTGTGTGGAGCCTTAGCAGTGACCCCGTATGCCAGAAGGGCCCCTGTGGTATAGGCTGCAATGCATACACTAAGTGCAAGTGTGTCTGCAATGGTCCAATACATGGAGGACCCTGGGTTCCATTATAGGAAACCCTGGCCTGCATGGGGAAGACATGAGTAGAGGAATACCCATGATAGATTTGTGTATTGCTGCACTCCTTTGAGCTGGGTGGGACACACTGGAGAAGGTAGCGAGAAACTTCCCCTCTAAATTTAAAAGGCTGCTCTTTGATTCAGTGAGAGATTACAGGGAAAGGGTCTGGGCGCATCTCAGGAAGGAGATGGGGGTGAGGAAATTATAATGAGTAAGGCTGGGAGCCCGGGATTAACCTTTTGATGCACATATCACTGTGGTTGACATCCAGGTGTGAACTCTAGTCACTCCCATGGCCTGCGTTGTGGAACTTTCAAATTCGGAGTCTCTCCTGCTGTGAGAGTCAACCTTTCAATAGTAAGAGTGAGAGGAAAATTGTACACTTCAAAAGAAGCAGAACCCCAACATAAAACTTCCAAAGCACAGACCCTAAATCACATTTGGTGTCTGGAAATGGACTATAAGAAGGGGATATTGAGACCCACAAAATGGGTCATCTGCCAAGCAGTCAGACAGGCTGTGTGTCGAGGTGGACACTCTACAAAACCTCTACCTGTGACCATGACTGGGGGCCATGGACTACTAGTCTCCCTGTTGGTTGAGGGGACATCACCCAAGGAAACCAAGACCACCTGCTGTGGGGGGGGGGTCTAGCAGCCAACTAAAATGGCCACATCCTGAGAGGGCTCCGGTGATCACCTGTGGAAACCCTGAAATATCCACATAAATTATCCATTTGCCACAGCTTAATGCCCGGTCGTGAGATCCTGACGCGGTACGAAACATCAGAATCGATTTTGGAGTCCTGAGGAGGTATTGTGGAGCTGCCCAGCCTAAGACGGTGAGATGCACCGAGCAGCCGTCTATATTACCACAGACCCGGCTGTCTTCAATGACTGCAATCTGGAACCTCCTTTGCGGCGGTTGCGGGAGGATGTAAGCATTGGAGGACTCTGCCCTTGTTGTTATTGGGTAGAGCTTCCCTTTATCAACTGCGCTCTACAAATCCCCAAGTTTACAAGTTTACAAGTTTACAACGCATACTTTTACAACGCATACCTTTACAACGAAATTTTTACAACGCAAAAACCATTACAACGCATGTATTTACAACGCATGTTTTTACAACGCAGGTACCTTTACAACGCATACCATTACAACGTAAGTATTGGTAAGTATATATTAATTTTTTTAATGTAAATTAATTGAAATTAATTTAATTTAATTTAATTTCATTTCATTTAATTAATTTAATTTAAATTTAATTTTACTTTATTTTTACCCTCTACCCCTGTACCCCAAAAACCCAAAACTGACACTGAACCCTAAAAATACCCTTTTACCCAAAAACCCAAAACTGACACTGAACCCTAAAAATACCCCTTTACCCAAAAACCCAAAACTGACCCTGAACCCTTACAATACCCCTTTACCCAAAAACTAAAAACTGACCCTGAACCCTAAAAATGCCCCTTTACCCAAAAACTAAAAACTGACCCTGAACCCTAAAAATGCACCTTTACCCAAAAACTGTTCCTGAACCCTAAAAATACCCCTTTACCCAAAAACTAAAAACTGACCCTGAACCCTAAAAATACCCCTTTACTTAAAAAAACTCAAACATATAACATTTTAAATATAATTATATACTTACCAATACTTACGTTGTAATGGTATGCGTTGTAAAGGTACCTACGTTGTAAAAACATGCGTTGTAAATACATGCGTTGTAATGGTTTTTGCGTTGTAAAAGTTTCGTTGTAATGGTAGTGCGTTGTAAAAGTTGCGTTGTAAAGGTTGTTTCCCCTCCATGCCCACTATTTTTATCCCTTTGAGGCCAGGTGGTTATCGACAAAGAGATCTGAAGTCTGTTAGCCAAGGGTGCCATTGCCCTAACATGGGGATTTTGCAGCATGGTACTTTTGGTGGGGAGGGGGGTCACAGCTTGGTCCTCAATCTCAAGGGTTTTAACTAATGGGTGTTTTACCGTCACTTCAAGATCGAGGGTATTCATCTTCTCAGGGATCTTCTCAGAGAGGGCGCCTGGATGGTTAGACTTGATCTGAAAGATGCCTATCTCTCTGTCCCCATCTTTCCACACCATTGACGGTACCTTCGGTTTCAATGGTGGAATGCTTGGTATCAATATTCTGCTTTTCCTTTCAGTCTTTCTTCTGCCTTTGGTGTCTCACCAAGCGAATGGAGGCTGTGGTGGAATTCTTGAGCGCTCGCGGGGTGTGTCTCATTATCTATCTGGATGAGGTTCTGTTCATGGCTTAGAACTGAGACGTTCTCATGTCCCATTTGAACATGACCATTTCACTACTTCAGCAGTTGGGGTTCCTGTTGAATGCGGAGAAGTCTTGGTTGACTCACTCTCAGTCTATAGAGTTTCTGGGGTTTTGGATAGATTCAGCAATGGTGCAGTTATTGTTGTCTTCTCACAAGATCAGGTAGGTAAAATAGAAGTTAAGATTTGTCTTGTGCATGGAGTTAATTCCTCTGAGGCAAGTGGCTCGGATTGTGGGGTTCCTCGCCTCTTCCATTTAAGCCATTTTTCCGGATCCCTTTCATTACTGGGTGTGGTATCCTGCTCTTCTTGACAAGTAGTCCTTCCTTTGTATTCTTGGACTTGCTGCTCAGCCTTTGTATGAGTGATGTCATAGAATGTTACTGTGTGTCTGGTTGATTAAAATGTCAGTTGGAGTGTGTGGGCTGAGCAGCTGGGATGCTGCTACCTGTGGGGCTACTGCTACAACTACCTTATTTACTACTATTCCTATAACCTAAGATGCCTACTTTAATCTACATCATAAACTACCTTTTGGATTCACCCTCATCTCTGCCTACCCTCCTTCTTATATTATTACACTGGCGACAAGCGGAAAAGGACCTACAGTTAGGGTGACCAACCGTCTGTAAATTTCACGGACAGTTCGTAGTTGGGACCTCACGTCCGTTGTCCGTGAGGGTCCCTCTTACGGACGCCTTTTGTCCGTAATTTCGACCATCACAGGGAGCAGGGCTGCTCCCTGTGAGAGGCCTCACCTCCCTGATGGGGGCACCTCGCACTCCTCCTCTAGCACAAGAGCAGACCCACCCACCTATTGTCATTCGGTATGGGGCTGATTGCTACATACAGAATGACAATGGGCCAGTCTGTGCTGTTACAGCAAGTGTCGGGCCCCTCCTGCCTCAGGGTACAGCAGGGCGTTCTGTTAGAAGGATAAACGTGAGAAAACAGCTTACATAAGAAAGCCTGTGAAACAAGTAAAAAAGAACGGGTTATAGTTCTTTTACTGTCATCATTTTAAAACTGACACATTTTCAATATTATATTCAAGGAAGCCATGGTGGCTGCGTTTTTTTATTTTAAGCAACTAACAACCATTGACAAAGCCAATAGTCCTGGCTTTTTGTTGGTGTAATGATACTTGCTGTATTATATATATATCTGGATGCAATGACAGAAGCAACATAATACCAGTCGGGCCGAACACTATGCTAAGCACAGATTTTTAGTCTAGGTGTTTAAACACGTCCTTAATTACATCGAACACCCCCTTTGAAGAGACCACCATTTTTTTACACCGCTTAAAGCCCTAGAAACACTATGTCACAGTCACCTCACATCCTGGCCCTGTGCATCACGCATGACTCATGACTTCTACGTTTTCAGATTGCCTATGTGCAGGGGCATATTGAACCCTCTCCCACCCCTCCCATTGCTTTAGTAACTACAGCGAGTTGAAGTTCTTGATGGGCTTCTTCTGTCTGCAATTCTGCCAACAAAGGCTCAGCTCATAATGTGAAAAGGTGGGTGAGTAAATAAGTGAAGGAATGTGTGAATGGATGGATGGATTAGTGAATGGATGAATGAAAGGGTGAATGGATAGATAATAAAAGAGGATGGATGGATGAGGGAATGAGTGGAAGTATGGATGAGAGAAAAGGTAAAAAGATGGATGTATGGGTGGAAGGGTAGATGGATGGGTAAAAGGGTGGATGGGTGTGTGAAAGGATGGATGGATGGATGAGTGAAAGGGTTGATGATGGGTGCATGAATGGGTGGATGGATGAGTGAAAGGATGGATGGATTGATTGATGAATTGATAAGTGAAAGGGTGAATGGATGGATGAATGAGTAAAAGGGTGGCTGTAAGGATTGATGAGTGAGTGAGAGGGGGTAGATCGACAAAAGGATGGATAGATGGGTGAAGAAGTGAAAGGGTGGAAGGATGAGAGAACGGAGGGATGGATGAGTGAAAGGATGGATGAGTAATAGGGTCAATGGATGGATCCATGAATGGATGAGTAGGTGGGTGGGTGGGTGGATGGATGGATACGTGAAAAGGGGATGGAGAAAGGGAGGATGAATGACTGAAAGGGTGAATGGGTGGAAGGATACGTGACTGGGTGGATGAAGGAGTAAGTGAAAGGATGGCTGGATGGGTGAAAGGGTAAATGGCTGGATCGATGAGTGAATAGGTGGATGGGTGAAAGAGTGGATGGATGACTGTACGGATGGATGGGGTGAAAGGGTCGATGGATGAATAATAGATGAGTGAAAGGGTGGATGGAGGGATGGATGAGTGAAATGATGGATGGAAGGATACATGGTGGATAGGTTTGCAAATGGTTGAATATGTTTGGATATAGATGGGAACACAGATGGAAGGACAGAATGAATGGTGAAAGACTGAATGATGGATAAAAGAATGATTACACCTTGTAGCACCCATTAACTTAAGTAACATTTTCTATACATTGACTTTCACGTTTATATGAGTCATTGTCTCTATATAATATGTGTGATGTAACGCACTCCGACACCCTGTCCTACATACTTGGGATGAGTAATACTATAAAAGAAATTAAATACACATGAGAGACGGTCTATGTGTGGATGAGGGGCATCATTGGAGTGTGCTAGCAAGGCCAGACTGGCTGGACCGGGCATCAGGTGTTTCCCTAGGAGGCTGGAAAGGGGGGTGGGGGGGGCGGTTTTGTTACTGAGGGCTGGCACAGCACAGTTCCTTGTATATCCAGTAGTTTTCAATCAACAATGAAAGCGGCCTCACTTATATTCAGGTGCGCTTCACCAGTGTCTGGTGACTAATATACCTGCTGGAGCGAGATGCAAGTTTTGAAGCTGTTGGCATAATGAAAAACCGTGAAGTGCACGATTGTCTCCACCTAATATAAATTTATTTTAACTTGTACTTAAGTGGTTGTCTATTTATTTACTTATATACTATTGCTCGACCTCTTCTGACGTGTCAGTAAAACTTACCTTTTGTCCCGAATTTTTGTCCTGAATTTTGACCTCTTGTCCTGAACTTTTGTCCTGAATTTTGATCCTTTGTCCTGAATTTTTACACTCACCCTCCTGAATTTACACCCATGCCAGTTGGGCACCCTACCTACAGTGGAGAAAAGGTCACTACTGAAACTTAAGAGGAGTCAGTCAGGATTGCTGTAACAAGGGAGTGGAGACAATAGGAATACTTCTAAGAATTCTTATTTAAGTCTGCTAAGTGGTAATGCACTTGAGAGCCCCATCAGTCCCCATCAGACAGCCTCAGTCCGGGGCATTTCAACAGCGTTTATGTGCTTATATTTCCAGTGAGAACTGGCACTGCCTGTGCTGTTTTTAATGAGCCTGCAGTGAAGAGCAGCTTATTTTAAATTAATACCAGCATTTATTGTTTTGTACCGTCATGATTTTACTGGTGATGAGTTTACAATATCCTTCCTATCTCTGTGAGTGACTTTCTTCAGCCGGTGAGCTGCAGCGCTGATATCCAAAAGGGGTCATCTCCTCTATGTTTTCGATCAAGTGTGATTCTAACTGCAAATTGAAGAGCACATTCCTATAAGCACAGTGAGCTGTGGTCTTTCTACCTGCTTGCTGCCTACAGTACTAGAGGAAATCCTGCTCAACATTGTGCTGGTGGATGCACTACGATGTTCTTGTTATAATCGATTCAGGAACTTGTGGGCTATGAATACTGTTTTCATTTTGAGTAAGCACAACAGTGAGTATTGGATGGAGCTTTTAAAACTATTATTCTCTATTGAAGGAAGCATGTGTTTGCACCGCAGGCCTTTTGCTGACATTCATTCTAATCTTGGTGCAACATTTGAAGTAAACTTGAATTCCTGAGCTTGAGCACTCCACATTCTGTCTGACACGAGGGGTTGTACTTGAAGAGTATGATATCATGGAAGGGAGATCGTATCAATTTTTCCACCTCCTGCAGAAAATCACGTATTGCGGCGCACTGGAGGCCATTTTCATTGATTGGGTGAAGTTGTGTAGTATTCTATGGTGAGCACGACGTTCTGCTCACATTCCTGTAACCTAAGATGTCTACCTTAATCAAAAGAATAAACTACCTTTTGGATTCACCATCATCCCTGCCTGCTCTCCTTCTTATATTATTACACAAGGCACTTCCGAAGTACAATATTGCACACCTTCGGAGGGGTATGTCCTTCTCAGATTTGGTTCCCCTGTCTCAGAACACCAAGATGGAGATGGAATGGGAGTTGAGCCACGTGGAATCCTGGAATGACAGGACAAACTTCAGTTCTCTCCCGGATATAATCATAGAGCTCAATGGAAGCAGGTGGGGCTGGGGAGCCCGTTGTGGTTCGGTCTCCATGAGGGGGGGGGCGCGATGGTCAGAGGAGGAGCTTCACCTCCATATCAATTGTCTGGAGCTTTTAGCAGGTTTGTTTGCCATCAGGTCTCTCTCCTCAGATGTTTTCAGGCATTTCCTTCTCAGGATGGACGTGTCGGCAGTTCGCTACATCAACAAATTGGGGGGCACCAGATCTCGCATGCTGGCGAAGACTGCCAAGGAGTTTTGGCATTTTTGCCAGCAGTGCAACATTTTTGTGAACATCTGCCAGGTCAGACCAACATGACTCGAACCTAACCAGGCTGGGTTCAGACCAGCCTATTCCATCGAGGCTGTGATCCTGGCAGTCATGGATATGCTTAGGGCTAATGCCGATAAAGGGACATCTCAGGCGCTTGTCCTGTTGGACCTGTCGGCTGCGTTCAACACGGTGGACCATAACATCCTTATCCACCGTGCCGAGCAAGCCGGCATCCGGGGCCTGGCCTCTGCCTGGCTTAAATCCTTCCTGTCGGGCAGAATGCAGGCGGTCCGGCTGGGCCCCTTCACAGCCGCACAGGTCCCATCTATCTGCGGAGTGCCTCAGGGATCTTCCCTGTCCCCTTTGCTTTTTAATCTTTATCTTCAGCCGCTTATCTTTTCCTTGAAGAGGTGGAATATCACCGTTTTCAACTATGCAGACGATCTGCAAATCATCATTCCGCTTAACACCCCCAATGCAGCCCTCGATTGTCAAGCAGTGATGCTACACATCCAACACTGGATGAACTCCCACCAGCTTAAATTGAACCCGGGGAAGACCGAGTTAGTCCTTCCAGTAAACAGTCTTACTCACTGGGGCCCACAGTTCTGGCCAACTGAGCTCAGCTCCCCGCCCGCCCCGGCTAAGTCAGCAAAGAGCCTTGGGGTTATAATTGACTCGGATCTTTCTCTTAAGCCTCAGATTGGTGCGGTTGTGTCCTCATGCATGTGCCAGCTCAGAAAGATCAGGAAAGTTTCCCATCTCTTGACACCAGAGGCCCTGATACAAGTCCTGATTGCCCTGGTGCTCTCCCGCTTGGATTTTTCAAACTCCCTGTACTACGGCCTACCTAAATTCCTCCTTAGTAGGCTCCAGATTGTACTGAACCAAGCGGCAAGGCTGGCATATAAAACCCCGAAGTGGCAATCTGCGAGACCTCTACTTCACAGACTCCACTGGCTGCCGGTGGAGCAGAGGACTGCATTCAAGATCGGCTGCTTGACCTTCAAAGCTGTGTTCGGGACCTTCCCTGCCTTTCTCAAATCATTAGTCATCCCCTACCGTCCGGCACGTAATCTTCGTTCCTCCCATCGCCTCTTGCTAGCTGTCCCTGCTACCAAATTTTAAAAAAACGGCGGTCGGAGATTTGCCTACCTAGCCCCCGTCCTCTGGAACCAGTTACCTCTCCCTCTTAAATCTGCCAATTCCCTTCTGGCTTTTAGAAAACTTTTGAAAACTCACCTCTTCACACAGACTGGCAAGACCCCCGTCTCTCCATCTCACCGGCACTCAGCCAGCGCCAGGAAACCTTTCGGTGTCAGCGCGCTATACAAGTTTCCCCTAAGATAAGATAAGACTGCGGACTGGAATTACAGGTTTTTGAGGGACTCCAGAGATTGGTGGCTATGTCCTTTTGTCTTTCTTTGGCTTCAACGTCTTTAGGGTCCATGTCAAATAGACTTATTTGCGTCCCGGCTGAAAACTCAGATCCCTCCATTTTTCAGTTGAAGGCCGGACCCTGAGACCTCGGGGACCAATGCATTACTTCAGGACTGGGGTCAGGGTTTAATGTACGCCTTTCCCCCATTCCTCACGATTCCTCGCTTGGCTGCGCAGGTGCATCATCAGGGATCATCTCTGATTTTGGTGACCTCTCTATAGAGTTGAGCAATCCTAAAAGCATCTAATCACAGGCTTAGTAAGACAGGCAGGCAGTATTTCTGAACTCTGTTGTCCGCCTGTCTTCTGATATTTAATTTGAAGGACTGGTGCCCACTTAAAAATTATCGTTTTGTATTGCATTAATTGATTTTTTGTGAATGTGTTTTTGGTGTCCCTGAAATTTGAGTATTGATTTTGTACAGATTGTTTTCTGAATGCATTCTTGATTGTCTGATAATTGTGCTTTTTATGACATACAAAGAATCAAACGAAAAAGTGAAATAAAATGAAAAATAAAAAACTAAAATAAAACAGTTGATCACCCAGTACTTATAGGCTTGGTGTGATCAAACGACAAAAAGTAAAACCTGACTGGCTATTTCTTCTGTTTTGGTAGTTTCCAGATTTACAGGCATACAAAAACATTTCTAAGTCCTACTTTAGTTTTACTGATGTTCCTCAGTTATGTATTGTTTAATGTCTGAAGGCTTATAAGCTGGCTACTGCTTCTGTCATACGTGATCTGGCAGGACAATTGTTGATTGCCTTACAGAAGCTTCAAGGAACACACAAATCTGCCAACTCAACTACTTTATATAACTCTTCAAATATTAATTTCCGAAATATAGTCTCAAGCCCATTAAATTACAAAAATTATATTTATTCAGTGTTTTTTCGACTTTATATTTCTATTTTTGACACTTACTAGCACTGTCTTTAACATAAAAAAATGGATACAAAAGACATTTTAATAACAAAGAAAATACATGCACACTATACTAAACACAAATATACTTTCTCAAAGATGCTCAACCTGACACCTCAATCATACTAAAACATTAAACATTCCTTCATACATATCCAGTCCATACTTCATTTGTTCAACCTCAATCAAAAAAAACACCAATAATAGACATTAGATACGGAACACAAGACAAGACCGAAATACAAAGTATTTACAGTTAAGTATATATTACTCCAGTATTGGAACTTACATAGATTCCCATAGCTTGTATCATTCCCCGTCGTCGGAATGGGAGTCTCGGTAACCAAAATAACATAGCAGAAGATACAAAAGAGGAAGAAAGGGCCTAGGCCTCATCTCCTTTTGTAGCATATCCACCTATTTTGTAAAAGAGACCAAAATAATGCAACAACCAATCAGATTAGCCTCACCCCATAGAAACCTTCTGAGAGAACCTCAGAGCCTCAGATTTTCTACCGCACGTTGTGCAAGAGAGTCTCCTTTGAGCTCTGCTCACTTCAACTCTGTTTTTTCAGCAGTTTTCTCTTCAGGATTGTTCGGTATTTCTTCTGAAATGTCTGACAAAGAGAAAAAAGCCATTTTTAAGGCTTGTTCCACCTGTTGCAAGAAAAGGTTGTATATGGAGAACAGGCATAAAGACTGCATCTACTGCCTGTATCCTGACCACAAGGCAGCGGACTGCAAAATCTTTCGCACCTTTTCAACGAAAGACTCTCCGGGACCGTGAGGGTCGCCTCCTCACTTGGCTCCAAAAGCTGAAGTCGAGGAAGGAGACACTGTCAAGTGACAGTGAGGATTCATCATCTGCCACTTCATCCAGAAGGTCAGTGAAGAGGGGTAGGACTTCCTCATCACCATCTACAGAGCGTCACGCTAAGGCCTCAAAAAAGACCCCCCGTGAGTCTGAGAGCCTGAGTGCTAACAAATCTCCTAACCTTGGGGCAAAGGAGAGGGAAAGACTGCCTTCAACAGCAGCAGTGGTGGAGTCTGCTTTACCCTTCAAGAATTTTGAGTTTTAACAGGGTAAACCCATGAAAAACTACCCAACCTGGGTCAGTAATGCAGTATACTATAGAGGTGGTCATGGTAGTACTTCTTTAAAAACACATATGGTGGAAAAACATTCACCACTTAAAGCTTCAATCTGATTCAGAGAACAGGAATTTAATTCCATGAATTATGCAGGCATTAAATGCAATATAAGGTCAAAGCATTAATGGTTTGCAACCCAGTTGCTCCAATCATTAGTAGTGCATTCAGTATTTACAGTGATCTCATTGTGAAGAGAAAGAAGGGTAGGGTAAATGGTAGTGAGGCACTGAGTGAGGGACAGGGTAAAGGTATGGTGACATGTACACATTTACTGTTACATAAAAAAGGACCTTTCCAGCCTAATATAGGTCAGTTGTTCCCATATATAAACATAGCTCATAGATACATATTGCTTCAATTGTTCAATTCTTTGAGCTTGCGAACATGTGGAAAATTATCTACGTTTCGACCCCTAGGTTATGGAGGTTGATTTGATCCTCACGATGGGGTCTTCATCAGGGTCGTTCTGGCAAGAGCACCTAGGAATAATCAAGAAAAGGTAGGGTCAGTGCAGTGACCATGCGTGCATAAGTGGTCAATGCTCAGAGAGGTGATGTCACCATCACCTACTTTTGAAGGGAAGGACGGACAGCTATCAAGTAGCTCCTGGAATCTACAGAGACAAACAATATCAAACTATCAATTTGCTGAAGGGACATCTCACTCCATGCACATTTGTAGGAATAGGAGTGGGAACTCACTCAGCAGCAGTTGTTGCTTACAGGGTAATGAATCTCCCACAGCAAAGACTAAATAATTATCAGGGTCTGTAAGAGAAAGGGGAGCGTCTTGTCAGAGGAATGACTCGTAAAAGTGAAAAAGGACATGTGTCTAAATGGATGTGAGCGCTACATCCTGAAAATACCACAGGGAGAGGGCCTCTGAGTTGTAGACACTAGTATTAGTAAAAGTGCTGCTGGGTTCATAACTGTGCAACTGGAGAGGCTGGTCGCGTGAGCCAAATTACTTCTATCAGAAAAACACATTTCTAAGCAATAGTCTAATACATTAGAAGAAAAACACACCGCGTTGTTGCGGTCAAGTGGGGGCAGGAAAAATGTAAATGCTCGTTTCTAAGAACAAGCATGCGATCAAATCGTCAGCATGTCTGGTGATGGCGTATTGCGATATGTAGGGAAGTCGTAACTAGCGCGGCTGGTAATGTGAGCCTAAATCGCTGCTATGTGAAAACCTCATTTCTACATAATAGTCTGATTCATGTGAAGAAATGGCAGAGAAACAAACACCGCGTTATTTCGGTCAGGCAGGAGGTTGATTCTCAAAAACTCATACACCGCAAAAAACTGCATCAACAGCATCTGCCTTTGCTACAGATGTTGCGTGGTCTTCATGAACTGGAGGTTTCTGTGGTGTAAATAGACTGTTATGGGATGTTGAGCCTCCCCAAAGATAGTGTCTCCACTCCTGGAATTCTTTTTTTATCGCCAAGAGTTCCTTTTCGGCCACGGTGTAATTTGTTTCTGCCGAATTCAATTTTTTGGAAAGAAAAGCCACCAGATGCAAATGTTCTGTGCACTTATCTCTCTGAGGAACAGGCCAATCCTGAACCGCCTCCACTTTCCTCTCAGCCATCCTGAAACCCTTGGACTTAATATGACACCCAAGAATTCCACCTCTGTTACACTAAACTCACACTTGCTTAGTTTGCAATACAAGCTGTTGTCTAATAGCCTTTTGAGAATCAGGATGACATGACTCACATGTTGTGCATGCTGGACGGAATAGACCAGGATGTCGTCGATATATACGATTACAAACTGGTCTATATAGTCTCCCAGCACATTGTTGAGAAAATACTGGAAAGCCACCGGGGCGTTGCACAACCCGAACGCCATAACCAAGTACTCCAACAACCCATACCGAGTTTTGAACGCTGTCTTCCACTCATCCCCATCGCGGATCCTAACCAGGTGATATGCCCCTCTCAGATCCAGCCGGGTATAGATATTGGCTTCCCTCACCTGATCCAGCAATACAGAGATGAGCGGAAGAGGGTATCGATTTCTCACGGTGTTCTTATTTAATACCAATACCAATACCAATACCAAGCCTGGGTTTGGGCTCAAACACAGTAAGGCCAAGCCTCGATACAATATTGAACAAAACAATTGCCAATACTGATACCTTATTTCTTTCTCTTTCAAGAGGCCATGTTGAAAATCCAACAACATCAACCTTTAGACCACTGTGGGCGTGGGAGCAGGGACGACCGTGACACCAGGAATGGGGTTCAAAGATGGTTTTATTTTTATTGTTCTTTTGGGTTTTGACATAAACGTCTTTCGGTTTCTTAAGGTCAGTCTCTCTCGGGCAAAGGCACTTTGGTCCGTGGCGCTGGTCTTCTCCCGTCTCTCACCGCGGTATGGATGGTCCTCTCTTCGGATACAGCCGGCTCAGTCACATGGAAGAGACCAACAAAGAGGGAGGCCGTTAGGTCAAAGTCCTCCAGGGGAGGTGCACCAGGGGAACCGGGGAAAGTGAGGGTGAACCCAGTGACTCTTGCTTGCTCTATATACAGTGCTCCGTAAACGTAGGATAGGAGGGTTTGAAGTGAGGAACAGGGGAGGTAAAAGGTAACGGAAGGGTAGGGAAACCATAGAGGGAAGGGACAAACCGGGATATGTACACTGCTATACTCGAGCACTCCGTCTCCCCACCCAAGCTGCCCAACGCCGCCGTACCTGTGACAGCCACACTCCTCCCTCAGGAGTGTGGCACGGCGGTTCACGGGGTCGTTGGCCTCCTGGCTTTCCTCCGGTCTCGGTCCCTCCACCTCCTCCGCTCTGTTCCTTCGGGTTCTCTCTATCTTCTTCTCTACCTCCGCTCTTCTCCGCACTGCTTCCTTCTGCCTTCTCCTCCTCCGGGGTGATCACACACCCCGCGTACAGTACTTCCTTTCTTTTCACCAATCCGGCTGCTCTGACGTCCTTCGGGCCGGGCCTTCCTCCTCTGATGCAAACGCCCATTTAAAGGAACCGCTCTCTGCACCCTCGTCGTCTGGTCCAGTCAGTCCGTCTTCCCACTCATTAGTCTGCGAAAAAGGTGGAGAGGCACAGTCAGCAGGGCAAGGGCACCACCATTCATGCGTGGTATGTTTCCCTACTCCGTTACAACCACTTATTTCGTCTAGAACAAATCTTTTATCTTTATTTTAATATGTTTCTTACATCACAAAAATCAACGTTTTCAAATCTTAATACAATGCACCACAAAATTACTTTCTTTAGGTAAAACACATTATTTGAATCATCACATTTTTCATTCACTTCATACCATGCATACATTCAGATTCTGTTTCACACTCCAACTCTATTCTCACTCAAACATTCACCGCAACTCACACATTCATCCTATATACATTGATTTCTATTTTACAGCCTTTTTTTTAACAATACATGCCATAGAACAATAATTTATAACATAAATGTACTCTATCAAAAGGTTTAACTTTGTACACTAATCTTATGGCAAAATAAACTGGTCTACGTGTTTCAAACTCCCTTAGATCTTGGAGTTCTCGTCAGGACCTAAAATCTGTGAAAAACAGACAAAAAAAGTTCTTCAGTCTCTAGAAATGCACCAACATTACCTCCAATTGCCCATATGGCCGTTCGCTTACCTTTATTTTCACTAGATCATCAAATCTACCTTTCCCGGGAGATTTTCTCCTATGTCAAATCAAAAAACACTAATCAAAACAATTCCACCTTTAGCCATTCACCTATAATCCAAATAAATCAAAGGAAACTAGAATCTCTTACTTCGATCTCTCCGGGCACTTCTCTTGTCAGAGTGTGATAATTCTAGTCAAGAAATCCTACAAAAAAAAAAAAATAATAATAATATTAGGCGGTAATTGATACACATCCTCAACTCGCCGTTGGCTTTCGCCGTAAAGAAAAGGGGGTACGCTGCTGGGGAACGAGAAGGACGAATAAAGCCAATGGCCCTGAAATGTTCCAGATATTCCCTCAGAAGTTTGGTTTTGGGTTCAGAAAGCGCATATATCCTGCATGATGGAATAGCTGCCCCGTCCACCAGATCAATACGACAGTCATAGTCGCGATGCCTGGGGTAGGACCTCTGCAATGGCTTCACAGAATACCTCCTGATACAATTCATACTCAGATGGCAATTCCGTTTCCTTCTCGGCTGCTGTAGCAACCTGATATATCTGTGCTAGAGCAAATGTTTGTGAATCGTCGTTTTTCATGCAGTTTGACATGCATTTCGAGGATTGGAAGCTAATTGTTTTCAGTCTCCAATCCATGGTTGGGTTATGTTGCCATAACCATGGCATGCCCAAGATAACCTCATATTGAGGAGCCTCAATAATGTTCAGGGTGATATCTTCAACATGATCCTATGATCCCCCTTAAGGACTAGCTCTACCTCCTCGGTGTGTTCAGTAATAGGGCCTGATTTTAAAGGGGTTCCATCTACAGCTAACACTGTTTCAGGCCTGATGCTGGGTACTCGTACTAACCCCAGACGATGTACCAAACCACAGTCAATAAAATTGTCCGTGGCTCCTGAATCAATCATGGTCCACACTTGATGTTGTTGTTCTCCTGTCCTTAGAATCATGGACAACACTATGTGTGTTTCAGTGGTTTTAATTTCGGTGACCGCTAAAGACGGTATTTTCCACTCCTTCTCTACCACGTCCTCCCTGCTGTTTTCCAGTGGAGAGTAGTCCCTTTTCTCTGTGTTCCCCACTGACAAGATGCTACTTGTTTACCGGAATAATACGTGTTCCTTTTCTTAGGTTTCACAGTACAATCCCTCACATAGTTCCCCTTTTTTCCACAATACATGCAGAGACCTAGAGCACGGCGGTTCACTCTCTCTATTTTGGATAAAGGAGGTATGATAGCTCCTACATCCATGGGCTCAGAACCTAACTCTTTAAATGAAGAAGAGGAACCGTTTTCATGTTCCATTCCCATCTGAGTTCTCTCACTTCTTTTGCGATCACCTCCTCTCTCTGCCAGCCTATGCTCTAATCGTAACGTGAGGTTGTTAAAGTCTGTACAGGTTGTGGGTCTATCTGAGCCAACACGTCCTTCATTTCATCCTTCAACCCCTGGTAATATAAGGATATTCTTTTTTCTTCGGGCCAGGCTGTCTCCACCACTATCCTGTTAAGGCGGTCATATAAGGAACCAGGCCTTTTTTGCCTTGACGTAACTCAAGCAATTCCCCATCTGCGCTAGGCGTGGTGGCACGGCGATCAAGCACCCGCTCAAATTCTCTCCTGAAAGCCGCCCAATCTGTAGGTAGTGGATCATTGTTTCTAACTAGGAGAACCACCCAATTGGCAGCGTCCCCTGTTAGGTATGAGATGGCAAAAGCTACTCTTGATAGATTAGTGGGAAACAAAGCAGGTTTGCATGAGAAATGAAGAGTTATCTGGGTAAGGAAGGTTTTGAATCTGTGTTATTCACCTGAGTGCCTTTCTGGGCTAGCCAATGGTATTGGTGGAGGAACAGTCACCTGAATTTGAGGGGTACCTGCGGAAGCATCAATGGGATTCCTGGCTTGCCTATCCACCCTCACTTTAAGTGCCGCTGTTTCCGCATGGGAAGTAGCCAATTCCTGCTGAACTAGAACCAGAGCTTACAAGACATCGTCTAACATCGCCATTTCTGAGGATCACTCTGACCGGGAGGAGATTTAATTTGTGGGTACCTGATTCTGTCACGATAACCAAACTCCTCAGGATCAGGGCGATGCTCAAAAGGGGTCCACCTCCTGACGTCCTCACACTCTGACTATATTATATACAGAGCATAAAGGCAATCAAGCGAGGGATATGGTTATGGTAGGGACAGCAGTGGAAAGGGAAACCTGTAACGAATTAAAGGATTAATACCATATCTCTCTCTGGATACTCTCATATAAGTCTCACTAGAGTCAGAAACATACCCTAAACAAGGGTCGTCCCTGAGGTGAACCCCTCCTCTCTCTCTGGTAAGATAAATCTCTTTCCGTAGGGAAGGTATTCACACCTATAATACAAAACATATATTACACACAAGTCAACATACCATAGCTGATAATGGACACTACTATTCTCCATACATACCCTCTGTCACACATCCTATATCCCAACTGATAATGCCATCTCCAGCACCAGGAAAGGAATCTCATCACTCAAGTACAAGTCATTAAGTATATCTAAATGTTTTGAGATTTCTGTTTCCTGAAGGATCCAAATAACACAAAGGAAAATATAAACTCAGGGCTCCAAGAATAACCAGCTTAACCCAGCAATAAAGTTTTGTTATTCCAGAATAATCAGGAAAGTAAACGGTCTCAGAGCCGGATTAGTTCTCCAGCAGACTAGGGAGCTTACCTGTCTTTCAAATGCTACACTGGAAGTCCCAATGGAGTAGTAGAAGTTCCCAGAAAAGTACAGCCGGCCGCCTCCGGCGGGGATCACCTTTCTTTACAGCAGCCGCGGCTCAGGAGAGATAAGAGGATGGCGGTATACAGAGGCCGACGCCTCTCAGCATTCCCACCGCAGCCGCAAGCGGGAAGGAAATTCACAGCAAATAAAGCGTTCACGCTCAGTCGAGCGGAAGGTATCCAATGGCACCGAAGTAGCCCGACAGACAACAACAAAGTAATCCAGAAAGGCGTTCTCGCTCAGCCGAGCGGAACGCGACCAGCGGGTCTGGAAGACCCGAAGCAAGCAACAAATCCTCCCGCGCCTCAACGGAGGAAACGTAAGATCCAAAGGGGTACACGATCAAGAACTTCAGAGCAGCGGCTCTGAAGTGAAGTAGCACAAACTCACTGCCAGAATCACGTACAACGCTCCTTGCGCAGTACGTGATTATATCAGTAAGGACCCTCCGAGAAGGCCTTCTGGGAGATGTAGTACGGTATTCTTATTCTTTGCCTGCAAAGTAGGCGCAACATGTTCAGCTGCTGACACAGAATAGAATAAATTAAATTGAATGTATTGCAGTTTGTGTGTGCTTTCAGATCAATGGTGTGATGTATGTAATTTAATGTTTTGGTTTCTATGCACATTAAGCATGCCTTACACTTTGTGCATCTGTAATGGCCTACAACTTCCGGTAGGTTCCACATTGTCTGGTAGGTTCCACATTGGCAATTTTGCAGTGTTTGTTTCTCTGCCATTTCTTCACATGAATCCTGCAATTATGTAGAAATGAGGTTTTCACATAGCAGCGATTTAGGCTCACACTACCAGCCGCACTAGTTACGACTTCCCTACATATCGCAATATGCCATCACCACACATGCTGGCGATTTGATCGCATGCTTGTTCTTAGAAACAACCACTTCATTTTTTCCCGCCCCCACTTGACCGCAACAATGCGGTGTGTTTTTCTTCTAATGTATTAGACTATTGCTTAGAAATGAGTTTTTCTGATAGAAGTAATTTGGCTCACCTGACCAGCCTCCCCAGTTGCAGTTATGAACCCGGCAGCGCTTTTACTAATACTAGTGTCTACAACTCAGAGGCCCTCTCCCTGTGGTATTTTCAGGATGTAGCGCTCACATCCATTTGGACACGATGTCCTTTTTAACTATGTTTTTTCACTTTTGCGAGTCATTCCTCTGACAAGACGCCCCCTTTCTCTTACAGACCCTGATAATGATTTAGTCTTTGCTGTGGGAGATTTATTACCCCGTAAGCAACAACTACTGCTGAGTGAGTTCCCACTCTTTTTCCTACAAATGTGCCTGGTGTGAGATGTCCCTTCAGCATTATGATATTTTGATATTGTCTGTCTCTGTAGATTCCAGGAGTTACTTGATAGCCCATTAGGGACCGCAGGCTGTCCGTCCTTCCCTTCACAAGAAGGTGACAGTGACATCACCTCTCTTCGCATTCACCACTTATGCACACATGGTCACTGCACTGACCCTACCCTTTCTTGATTATTCCTAGGTGCTTTTGCCAGCCATGACGAAGACCCCCTTTGTGAGGATCAAATCACCCTCCATAACCTAAGGGTCGAAACGTAGACAATTTACCACATGTTCGCAAGCTCAAAGAATTAAACAAATAAAGCAATATGTATCTATGAGCTATGTTCATATATGGGAACAACTGACCTATATTAGGCTGGAAAGCTCCTTTTTTATGTAACAGTAAATGTGTACTTCACCATACCTTTACCCTGTCCCTCACTCACGGATCACTACCATTTACCCTACTATTTCTTTCTCTTTACAATGATAGCACTGAAAATACTGAATGCACTACTAATGATTGGAGCAACTGTGTCGCAAAACATTAATGCTTTGACCTTATATTGCATTTAATGCCTGCATAATTCATGGAATTAAATTCCTGTTCTCTGAATCAGATTGAAGCTTTAAGTGGTGAATGTTACCCTTCAAGAAGCCTTCTTCTCTAACATCTGAGAAATCTGACAAAGATGGTCAATCGTCGACGACGCTGTGAAAGACTCCGTCAACAAAGGCGGCAAAGGTACAGGTTAAAAAAGTACCACCGTCGACTGGGTCGTCGACGGTACCTTCGAGTATCCATCTGTCGACGCCGGTGTCCCCGCCGACGATGTCATCAACGTCGACGAAGGTGTCGATGGCGGTAGCTGCAACGACGACGATGACGATGGCAGGAGTGTCGACAGTCTCGTCGACGAGTGTCGACGACGCCCATCTCTTCGTCGACGATCTGCTCGTAGTCGGTGGATTTTCGTTGACGACCTCGTCGACGATGGTTGCCTTTTCTTCGCCACCGACGACGGTACCGTTGACGACGTCTTCGTCAACGGAGAGAATCACGCCGGACATGACTTCGCCAGGGAGGTTGGCCCCCTTGTCTCCTGCTCTGTTGCTTGAAGCGGAAGAGGATTCTGAGGGAGATGATGATTCTTTTGGCTATGCCAAAAGCCCCTCGCAGCTTCTTGTCAAGTGCCAACACACTGATTCTGAAGGTGAATACCTTCATGGGCATTCGTATCATCAATCTTTTCATCGTCAGAAGACACTACCCAGTAGATGGTTTCTGTTCCTACTTCCCTCTTGGCGGATCTTCAGGGCATGTTGTTGGACTATAGGAGGAGATTCTCCCAACCTCCTCCTTCTTCGCTTCCTGTAACGCAAGATGTTTTTGCTCCGCCAGCTTCTTCTGAAGCCTCGCCAAGGGCACCATCCCTGATGGTATCGCAGCCGCAAGTCTCCAGGCCAGTTATACCTACAGTGGTTCCAGTGGTGCAGGAGGATTCCTCGGATGAGGATCAAGGTGATGTCAGCAGGCCGGACCAGGGTGTGAAATGGGACGATTACGTGATACTGGACCCAGGTTCTCCTACACCAGAAGCAGTTGATTCTCCTCCAGCAGACATAGTGGGGTTTCACAAATTGATGGAGAGAGCCTCACACAGATTTCAACTTCCCATGCCTTCAGTTCAATCTGAGGGTTTTCTTTATGATTTTAAAGAAGACGGTCTGTTCCATTCCTATTGTCAATCACGTCTGGGAGGAAGGAATAAGGGCAATGAAGAATCTGGCTACGGTCATTCCAGTCTTGCCGCGCCTGGATAAGAAATACAAGGCCCCTGACGACAGTCCTGCATCTTTAACAGGTCAACTGAAGTCGGATTCGGTGATCTCGCAGGCGGCTCAGAGGAAATCACGCAACCCTTCTGCGCCCATTACTACTCCTCCTGACAAAGAAGGCAGACGCCTAGATAATGCTGGGAAAAGATTTTCATCCATGGTAAGTCTTTTGGTTAGGGCGGCGAATGCATTGGCGATTCTTGGCAGATATGTTCGCCAGATGTGGTGTGACCTCTCACCATATCTGGACCAGCTACCTTAGGAGTCTAAGATGGAAGCAAAGAAAATCTTGCAAAAGGGAGAGGTTACATCAGCTGAGATTATTGACTGCGCAATGGACATTGCCACAACGGCTTTCCGCTCGGTGGCAGGGGCAGCTGTTCTTCGTCGCCAAGGCTGGCTCAGAGTGACATGGTTCCGGCAGGAGGTCCAAAACAAAATCTTAGACCTTCCGTTTGATGGGGAGGCATTATTTGGTAAACATATTGATGATGCCCTCCAGGACATAAAAAAGAATACAGAGACAGCAAGATCTTTGAGAACCCTACAATATCGGAAGATTCCTTTCTCTGGAGCCAGAGGAAGAAGTACTATATCCTACAGTGGTTCATACCAGCAGCAACGATATTCTACTTATGGTTCGACGCCTCAGTCTTATCGTCCATCTTACAATCAAAGACAAGGCCAGACCTCTTCTTTCTCTAGGTCTAACTCTAGAGGGAAACAGAATTGCCTGGGACGTGACACCACTAAACGACAATAGCGGCGTTCTGGCTCTTCCTGCTGTGCCCCCCTCCCCGACAACATCTGTGGGGGGCAGGGTATCTCAATACCTCCACAACTGGCAACGGATAACATCAGACCGTTGGGTACTCAACATCATTCATTGTGGCCATAGGCTGGAGTTTGTTCGTCTTCCACCTTCCAAGCCCTTGCCGCCATGCCTTCAAAACATCTGCGTCTTCCGTGGCTCGAAGTTCATCAGATGCTTCTCAAGGGAGCTGTAGAGCCGGTCCCTTTTTCTCAACAGGGAGAGGGTTTCTACTCCAGATTGTTTCTGGCCAAGAAGACGCTGGAGAAGTGGCGCCCCATATTAAATCTCAGGGAGCTAAACACCAATCTCATAAGTCAATCCTTTCGGATGGTGTCTCTCCAGGACATTTTACGTCTCCTCAACCCTGGGGACTTCTTGGCCACTCTCGATTTCGAGGATGCATATTTTTACATACCAATTCATCCAGCCCACAGGAGGTTTCTACGGTTCACAGTAGCCAAGAGCTATTTCCAACTCAAAGTTCTTCTGTTTGGACTTCGGTCTGCTCCGAGAATCTTTACCAAGGTGCTGGTGCCGGTGGCAGCCTTCCTCAGGAAGCAGCATTTCCAGGCCCCGACCAGGAGTGCAGCGGAAGATACAGTTAACGCATGTACGCGACTGTTCAGCAATCTAGGCCTGACTCTCAACAGAGAGAAGTCGTCTCTCTGTCTGTCCAAGGAAGCCCGATTCCTAGGGCCCACCCTGAACACGTCTCTCAGCAAGGCTTCTCCATCCTTCGAGAGGCGAGAGAAACTGATATCCATGGCTCAGCTGTTGCGAAGAAGAAAGTATATTTCAGTTCGCCGCTACAAATCCCTGCTGGGAACAATTTCCTCTAGCATTCCTTTAATACCTCACTGCAGGTTGCTGATGTGTCCGCTTCGGGAGCAGCTCGACCTGCAATGGCGACAAGTAGACGGATCCTTCGACGACAAGGTGGTGATCCCTCCGGCTATGAGAAGGACCGCCTTGTGGTGGAGGAAGGAAGAGAATATATCCCAAGGTCTATCCTTCGTAATCTATCCAGCTCCTCAGGTAGTGACTACAGATGCCTTGCTGGAAGGCTGTGACGCGGAGCTACAGGACTTGCATGTAAGTGGGCATTGGTTGCCACAGCACCGCCGCCTCCATATCAACCTCCTGGAACTCAGGGTGATTCGTCTGGCACTGCAGGCCTTTCTACCACGGCTGCAGGGGTCGGCGGTTCTCGTCCACACGGACAATACCACAGCCAGCCACTACATAAACAAGGAAGGGGGTACCAGATCTCTTCCGTTGTCACAGGAAGCCCAGAAGATTTGGGAGTGGGCTATCCTGCACGGAATATTCCTGAAGGCAGAACATCTTCCTGGAGTACTAAACGAGAAGGCAGACTGTCGTCAGTCAGCCACGAATGGGAACTGAACCAGGCTGTCTTGGAGGACATTTTCCACCGATGGGGCAAACCCACAATAGATCTCTTTGCCACCCCGGAGAACAAAAAATGCCAGTTTTACGCCAGCAGGCGACACCATCGCGGATCGCTGGGGAATGCGCTTTCGAAAGCCTGGTCAGGCGCATTTGTATATGCTTTTCCTTCATTCCGTTGATACCTAGAATACTCAGGAAGATCAAAACGAAGCAGTGCAGGATAGTCTTAATAGCTCCAAAGTTGCAGAGGCAGTACTGGTTCATGGAACTTCTCCTCCTCTCCCTGGAACCTCCACAGCTTCTGCGGATGGTCCCAGACCTTCTCATAATGCCCCAAGGCCAAGTCTGGCATCCGGATCCTCTCTCCTTACACCTGTCAGCATGGCTCCCGAGCAGCGAGAGTTTCTTGGGTTAGATCTCCCGGGGGAAGATTAAGGAGGTTCTCTCTCACGCTAGAGCTCCTTCTACTAACAAGACATACCGTTTAAAGTGGAAACGATTCTGTATTTGGTGTCAGAAGGAGGGTTTCGACCCTTTCTTGTCTCAACCTCATCAAGTTCCTCCATATTTCCTGTCTTTGGCTAAAAAGGGACTGGACGGTAACAACAAGAGAGCGAGGAATAGACCATAGTACTTGTCCTTTCCCCCTGGCATATATAATAGAACAACAAGGACAAGACCTTCAGCAGGTACAGGTCAGGGATGGTTCCCTATTACCTGGTCGTTGAATGCTAACAACAGGATGTTGTTGTTAGGAAACCCCTCACCCACCTACCTGGTAGGTGGCATGCTTCATCATCGGGGCCCAGCTGGATCACCGAGTGTTGGACCGGCCCCATGAAGGGCTCGCTCCCTCCCCGCATGACAGGGCCCAGACACCGGCTCTCCGGGTGCTACCCGCAGAAACAACCCGCAACCCGTCCCCTACGGGACGCCTGCTCCCGGATTATCTCTGTGTCACGGGCCCGGGCCCCCGTCAGTCCCATTGCCCGGCCCAGCCGCCATCTTGGACACTGCACCACGCGGCCGCGTGGCCTCAGTTCGACCCCAACCCTGGGCCTGGCCAGGCCCCGACATCCCGGCACCACCATCCACCCAGGAGGTGAACGGACCACTTGGCAGGTTAATGGGAGAAAGAAGTGTCGATGGCTCTCCCCCGCCAGGGGCCGATCGCCCCCAGCCTCCCCGGGTGCTGGCTCCACCCCCCTGCTGGGTGTCTGGACTCCCTCATCCCGGACCTCCCGACCTCCCAGTGCGAGGGTCCGGACATCAAAGGACGCCAGACCTATAACTGAGGCAGCACCAGAGCAGGAAGGCAGTTGTATCCTGGAGTCGAGAGACCCCGAGAAGAACTCATCCTTGACGGACTGCTGGCGCTGCCGCAGCCCTGCCTTGTGAACTATCGTCCTGCCTGCTGGCGCTGCCGCGGCCTTCTGCAACCTTCATCCTCGTGGGACCTGCTGGCGCTGCCGCGGCCCGTTGTAACCGTCATCCTCGTTGGGACCTGCTGGCGCTGCCGCGGCCCGTTGCCACCTACGACCTCTTCGGGACCTGCTGGCGCTGCCGCGGTCCGACCCGTCCGAACGCCGAGCTCGAGGATTGTGAGCCACCCCCGTTTCACCTCAGTACCAGTCGGTACCAAGACTGTCCCTCTACCCCCTTTCCCTACTAGAGACTAGAATTGAGAGGATCATCGTGTCCTGATTCCCTTGTATCGTACTACCTTACTTCGAGAATTGCCTATAAAGGGTGTTAATCTGATCTTCGTGTGGTGTCCATCTGTGGGGGGGGAAGTTACTTGTCTGTACGATTCGCTGGAGACCGGAGGCCTCTCCCCTTGTGCTCGGCCGACCCTCCAGGTCCCCGTCTAACATTGGTGGCTAGCGGCGCGATCCGAACCAACGCGTAACCGTACAGAGAGTAACTCACCCTACGACTAATCCACAATGACGACCAGAGAGAGCGGATCTGCAGAGGAATTCCAGATGGAAAAATTGGAAGAGTACAACCACCGAGAGCTAAAACAATTTTGCATAGAACTGGGCATTGCTACCACCGGTCTGAGCATGAAAGAGGACTTCAAACACGCCATAGAATCCTGGGCAGAGACAAATACCGCCGAAGCCCCGGAGACAAACGCCACTCTGACGGAAGAAAGGAGAACGGATCTCTCCCGGGAAGAAATCTGAGAACGAGAGAAAAATAGACTACACGAGTTAGAGTTGGCCAGGGCAAGTCTCCGAAGAGCCTGAAGAGTACGAGCAGGAGCAGCCCGAGTGGGAACCTGCCGCCATGTCCCTGGCCTGCCTAGGGGGAAGAGACCTGATCCCGCAGGCTCCCCTACCAGCCAACACCAGGAAATACAGTCAGTGGGTGAACATAAATGGGCGTAAGGCCGAAGCCCTGCGTGACACAGGGGCCAGTGTGACGGCCATCCGTTGTCACCTGGTGACCCCAGAACAAATCCTGCCAAACGTTCTTTGCCCCGTCCGATCGGCCGACAACTCGGAGAGCCTGTGTCGGATGGCCTGCGTCCCCTTCGAATGGGGAGGAGTGTCCGGTATGCTAAAAGTGACTGTCCGCGACGATGCCCCTGTGGACTGCCTCCTGGGGAACGATCTCGAGAGTTCCCCGTGGGCAGCCGTTGAAAGAAGAGAGCACCTGGGGATGTTGGGCCTCCCGGGCTGGGCGTGCGTAACAACCCGGTCCATGGCCGCCGACAACATCCCTAGGTCTGAAGAACCCGAATGGCCGGCACCTCCTCCCCCGATCGCTCTAGAGGGAGACTCCATCCCTACCGACCCCCCGGAACAAACCCAAGAAGAGCCCGCTCAGCCCCAAGACCTTCCAGACCTGGCTCAGTGGCGTCAGGAAGGGGGGCCCACCCAAGAACAATTCCGGCAAGAGCAAAAGACATGTCCCTCCCTCGAGGGACTGCGACAGCAAGCGCTCGCCCAGAGCGCAGGGGACACCGCAGGGGCCCACTGGATCTATTGGGACAATGACCTACTGTACAGCGAACAAAGAATAGCGGAGCTGGGGGCCAGTCGAGTGCTGGTGGTGCCCCTCCGCTTCAGAGACTTCCTTTTGAACTTGGCCCATGATGTCCCCCTGGCTGGACACTTGGGGCAAGACAAAACATACAACCGCCTGGTGACTCACTTTTACTGGCCAAAAATGAGAAATTACGTCTCCAACCACTGCCGGTCCTGCCCGACCTGCCAGGCCAGCGGGAAGAGCGGCCGCAAACTCAAGGCACCCCTGCAACCATTCCCCGTTGTGACCACCCCGTTCGAAAGGGTGGGAATAGACATTGTGGGGCCCCTGGACCCCCGAACAGCACAAGGGCATCGATTCATCCTGGTCCTGGTGGACCACGCCACCCGCTATCCTGAGGCGGTTCCCCTTCGAACTGTGACGGCACCAGTGGTAGGTCGAGCCTTAATGGGGATCTTCTCTCGAGTGGGCTTCCCCAGGGAAGTCGTCAGCGACAGGGGCACGAACTTTATTTCAAAATATATGAAATCCCTATGGCAACAGTGCGGAGTCACCTACCGATTCACAACCCCCTATCACCCGCAAGGAAACGGAATGGTCGAGCGATTCAACCGCACTCTCAAGGGGATGATCATGGGGCTGGAAGAACCCCTACGCCGCCAGTGGGACGTGTTACTACCGTGCCTCCTCTTCGCCTACCGAGAAGCCCCCCAGAAGTCCCTCGGCTTCAGCCCCTTCGAACTCCTGTACGGACACCCTGTTCGCGGGCCCCTCAGCCTAGTTAAAGAAGAGTGGGAAATGGCCCCCCTGAAGACCCCTCCAGACGTCTACAAGTACCTCCTGACCCTCCGTAATCAGACCCGGCGATTCAGAGAGATCGCCAAAGCCAATCTTGAGGCCAGTCAGGAGGACATGAAGAAGTGGTACGATCAACATGCCTCCTCCATCGAATTCGAGCCTGGCCAGCAGGTATGGGTGATGGCCCCCATCGAACCTTGTGCCTTACAGGACAAGTGGACGGGGCCCTTCAAGGTGATCGAGCGTAAGAGCCCCGTCACCTACCTCATCGACATGGAATCCCCCCGAAATCCCCTCCGGGTCCTCCACGCCAACAGACTCAAACCCCACTTCGTGCGCTCGGAGCTCAGCCTGCTGATGGCTACAGACAGTGGAGCGGAAGAGGACTCCGAGCCCCTCCCTGACCTACTGGGGACCGGGGAAAAAGATGGTTCAGTGGACGGGGTCCAACTCTCCGAGGCCCTGACCCCGGAGCAGCGCCAAGACTGTCGGGCCCTCCTGCTGCAATTTGCAAACCTATTCTCCCTCACACCCGGGGTCACCCCCGGGTGCCTGCACGACGTGGACACTGGCGACAGTCCTCCTATCCGACACCGGCCGTACCGAGTACCAGATCGGGTACGCACTTGCATCCAAGAAGAAGTCTCCAAGATGCTCGCACTCGGAGTCATCGAACCCTCGGACAGCCCCTGGGCCAGTCCGGTTGTACTGGTCCCCAAAGCTGCGGCCCCGGGCACCACACCCGAGCTCCGATTCTGCATCGACTATCGGGGTCTGAACGCTGTCACCCGAACCGACGCTCACCCCATCCCCCGAGCCGACGAACTAGTCGACCGCATGGGGGCGGCCCGCTACCTAAGCATCTTCGACCTGACGGCGGGCTACTGGCAGATCGGCCTCACCCCCAGGGCACAAGAACGATCCGCTTTCTCCACCCCGGATGGACACTACCATTTCAGGGTGATGCCATTCGGCATGAAAAACGCTCCAGCCACGTTTCAACGACTTGTGAACCAGGTATTAGCGGGCCTCGAAGAGTTCAGCGCCGCATACCTGGACGACATCGCGGTGTATAGCCGCCACTGGTCGGACCACCTCCGCCCCCTCCGAGGGGTCCTGCAGGCCCTCCAACAGGCCGGCCTCACAATCAAGGCCAGCAAGTGCCAAATCGGCCAGGGGTCCGTGACCTACCTCGGACACCAAGTGGGGAGCGGTCTGGTGGCCCCCCTCCAGCTCAAGATCGCTGCCATCCAGTCCTGGCGCCCCCCCGTAACCCAAACCGAGGTCCGAGCCTTCTTGGGGCTCACCGGATACTATCGGCGGTTCGTGAAGGACTATGGCAGCATTGTGGGGCCCCTCACGGAACTCACGTCCAAGACCAACCCAAAAACAGTCAACTGGACTCCCGACTGTCAAGCGGCCTTCGAGAGACTGAAGGCCGCCATGTGCACCGCTCCTGTGCTCCAGGCCCCCGACTACAGCCGTGAGTTCATCGTCCAGACTGATGCCTCAGACCATGGCATCGGGGCCGTCCTCTCCCAACTGAACCCTGAGGGAGTCGACCAACCAGTGGCCTTCATCAGCAGACGCCTACTGCCCCGAGAACAGCGCTGGAGCACCATTGAGCGAGAGGCCTTCGCAGTAGTATGGGCCCTCAAGAAGCTCCGGCCTTACCTCTTCGGAACCCACTTCCGGGTACAAACAGATCATCGGCCCCTGCAATGGCTAATGCAGATGCGGGGGGAGAACCCCAAACTATTGCGATGGTCCATCTCCCTGAAGGGGATGGACTTCACTGTGGAGCATCGCCCTGGCCAAGACCACGCCAACGCGGATGGCCTGTCCCGCTTTTTCCGCCTCGACGAGGAGAGTCCCCAAGAGGATGGGTGACTCTCCCCGCCTTCAGCTGGGGGGGACGCATGTTGGACCGGCCCCATGAAGGGCTCGCTCCCTCCCCGCATGACAGGGCCCAGACACCGGCTCTCCGGGTGCTACCCGCAGAAACAACCCGCAACCCGTCCCCTACGGGACGCCTGCTCCCGGATTATCTCTGTGTCACGGGCCCCCGTCAGTCCCATTGCCCGGCCCAGCCGCCATCTTGGACACTGCACCACGCGGCCGCGTGGCCTCAGTTCGACCCCAACCCTGGGCCTGGCCAGGCCCCGACATCCCGGCACCACCATCCACCCAGGAGGTGAACGGACCACTTGGCAGGTTAATGGGAGAAAGTAGTGTCGATGGCTCTCCCCCGCCAGGGGCCGATCGCCCCCAGCCTCCCCGGGTGCTGGCTCCACCCCCCTGCTGGGTGTCTGGACTCCCTCATCCCGGACCTCCCGACCTCCCAGTGCGAGGGTCCGGACATCAAAGGACGCCAGACCTATAACTGAGGCAGCACCAGAGCAGGAAGGCAGTTGTATCCTGGAGTCGAGAGACCCCGAGAAGAACTCATCCTTGACGGACTGCTGGCGCTGCCGCAGCCCTGCCTTGTGAACTATCGTCCTGCCTGCTGGCGCTGCCGCGGCCTTCTGCAACCTTCATCCTCGTGGGACCTGCTGGCGCTGCCGCGGCCCGTTGTAACCGTCATCCTCGTTGGGACCTGCTGGCGCTGCCGCGGCCCGTTGCCACCTACGACCTCTTCGGGACCTGCTGGCGCTGCCGCGGTCCGACCCGTCCGAACGCCGAGCTCGAGGATTGTGAGCCACCCCCGTTTCACCTCAGTACCAGTCGGTACCAAGACTGTCCCGCTACCCCCTTTCCCTACTAGAGACTAGAATTGAGAGGATCATCGTGTCCTGATTCCCTTGTATCGTACTACCTTACTTCGAGAATTGCCTATAAAGGGTGTTAATCTGATCTTCGTGTGGTGTCCATCTGTGGGGGGGGAAGTTACTTGTCTGTACGATTCGCTGGAGACGGCCCTCACCGGAGGCCTCTCCCCTTGTGCTCGGCCGACCCTCCAGGTCCCCGTCTAACACCGAGTGCGATCCAGCTGTGCTGCAACGCCTGTCTACAGGGGAGCGGGATTTTTTTTGTGAAGAGTGAAAGTGCTATGTGTAGAGAAATATATGTTAAAAGTACCTATAGGAAATACCCTTTTGAAAAGTTTTAATAGAAGGGTCCTCTGGTACGAGTAAAAATATCAATAGAATATAATTGAGGCGAAAATGTACCTCTATATCCCTCTCAATAAGTATAGGTCTACTAGTTTCAGCCTTCTACGGTACTCGTGAGGCTTTCTTCGGGACCATAGGTGCACGTGGCCAAAAATGTTTCACTGGCCACTGTGGAGTGTAGTTATATCAGCGCGCACCCTAAAGCGCGCTGTGTATGTGGTGGATCAGCATACTCACAGATCCTGCACGTAAAGCATTGTCTGTTTACGAGTGTCTCTTATCATGGATCCTGTCACCAGAAAAAACAGTCCGGATCCTGAGCCACGAACCAGGTTATTAAGCCTGGCTAGAGGTGACAAATGGTCCCGTAGCGTTTTTTCTTTGTAACTCAGTGTATATTGAGTGTATTCAATTGCATCTTCTTTAGAGTATATATTTTTACATCAACATAACATTAATAAATCCTTAGAAACAGGGCTACTTGAAAGACCCCTTCAATTTGGTATGTTGATAATATGGTCTTTTGGTTCGCATTTAGTTTCTATTGGCGCCGACGAGCGTTTCTGTGGAAAACCAAATGCGGTCAACCACCTTCTTCAGGGCTCTAAGCAATAAAATATGGATACAAGAAACAAAGGGGGCAGGAAACAGCTGAGAGAAGAATAAATGATCTGAAACATAAAAATGGGCTCAAATTACTAACAATAACACTCATATTTAATAGAGAATGTGTACTTTAAAAACTTCCAGAATATTTAGAAGATAAAATGCACTTATGTGAAACAAGATCCCTTACTCCACAGCTCTGTAATTATCAAAAATAAATTGCACCAATAATGTGTAGAGGCCTAACAATATAATGCGCAATTCAGATTAATTACTCAGTGCTACCAAAAGTGTACAGAGAAAAGCCAACATTTTAAGTGTAAATATCCATTAGATACACCGAAAACCAGACCAAAACAATACCGAAGTATTAATCAATATAGCAACTTTCTATTCCTACCAAAAACTGCACGCAAAAGCGTAACAAATTAGGTTGTGGTAAATGTCACAGGCAACGCAGCGGAGATAGGACAACTATATATAAGGTATTTTTTACAAATGAGACCGGTCATTACTTACCTCTAAGAGGGAACAGAAGACATTAGGCCCTGTAGCTCTGGCCACGTTGGCTCGGTGTGTCAGATGGTTACTGGCAAAAGCTGGGGTGGACGTGTCCATCTTTGGGTTTGCACCGGTTCATGGTGCTGTGGTCACAAAACTTTTTGGATTGGGCTCTTGTTAGAGGATATTATGAAAACAGCTTTCAACAAGCATAACAGGAGCCTCTGGTCCTGACATAGAATGTAAAAGTTTCAAGCATTTGCGTCAATAATTTTCAATTCTTTTAAGGACATGGAGATGAGGATTATCCCACATGTTACTGTATTGTACAGATATGTACATAAGTATTGTTGTTGATTCTGCCCATGTTGCTTGGGAGGTAGTATTTGTGGAGTACACGCCTTTCCCTTTTTAGGTTTCGCCTCGCCGAAAGCTGCGCAGGAGACTTTCGCGCAAGGCGAAAACTTTTGTTTACCAGTATGGACAAAAGTCCCGCCTCTCTGTTCCATTGGCTAGCTCCATAAATGGAGGCTAGCCATTGGAAGAGAGAGGCGTCCGTCTTTCAGCGAGGCGATTGGTGGGCGTTCCCGGCGATTTTTTCTCATCCTGCCCCTTTGACAACGTCATTGCGGTGGTGGCCGGTGTTTTTTTTTTGTTTGTTTAGGTTTGTTGGGCATTTCTTTGAAGATGGCGCCCGGTGGAGAGTGATTTCAGCCCCTGCTGCAACACAAACAAGCGCTCCTCAGCTCGCGGGAGCCGCTAAGCGCTTTTCTTAAACCTATCCCGCCCCCCTCTCCAGCTGTCCGTTCCCGACCCCCTCCCGCTGTCCGTGTGCCCGTTCCGTCCACCCACCCCCCGCTGTCCGTGTCTCCGGCCGGTGGAAACCTCACGCATGTTCTTTCTGTGCCCAGCTATCGTTGGCTCCATACGGCTTTGATTCGAAGGGAGTGCTGCAGGGATGAGGGGGCGCGGTGGCGTCTTGGTGGTGACCCGCGCCTATTTAGCCAGGCTAGGGTTACCTTCACAGCGGCCCCCATTGTGTATAAGTGCATTGGTGCATATGTACGTGTTTTTTGTCTCCCCTTCACGCTGCTTGTCTCTCTCTTGTCAGTCTCATCTGTTGTCGTAGTCCGGCCCCTTGCTGAGGAGAAAAAGCTACGGTGACCCCAACACCCCCCGCCCGCCCTCCCTCACCTGATAAGAAAAGAGTGGCAGCTTTAGTTATCCACTGCTGTTCTTCCTGGTCTTTTTGCGGCTCGGAGTGTGCACTGACTCGGCATTTCCGCTGTGCCCGCCGCATTTTCCATGGCTTCAAAGAGGCCGTCGGACGGGAAGCAGAGGTGAGCACTCTCACTCTCCTTCCTACCGGCAGAAACAAGAAGCTCTCTTCTCGGGTGACAAAGGCCGGACTTTCAAAAGCGCCCGTGGAAAGCAGGGCAGGAAGCGATACCTCAGGTGAGGCACGTTCGACCGTGCAATCCGATGCCACGGGCTCCCCGGCTTTTACCGCACACCAAACAAAGTGTATTGTTTATTCGTCAACACAACGGCTACTGGAGGCTGGACCCCGCCTGCCTTCCCATACTCAGCAGCTGAATTACCAAGCCTGATGGTTATAAACTCGCAAACAGGGCAGGGAGCGAGTCAACATCGGAGGCTGGCCGTAACTCTTTATGCTGAATTACCAAATCATGAAAAGGTTTCCTCCTCCTCATAGGCATCTGATATCTTTTCGTTTTATCTCGTACATATAGGGAAAACCCTGTTAAGAATTCGTTAAGGATCTTTTAAAAACAAGCGTGTAAATGTACATTGTTGAACTGTACTGATGACATTAATACTTTTATAGTATATATAGGAATTGGTGGTAGTGTCTCTCTAAAAGAGAAAACGCCCGCACATAGTGTCAATACAACTCTCACTGAAACAATTCCACGTGCAATGTTATTAATATGGTAGTCTAAGTATTCTCCTATGAGGTGCACTGCTGTCCTGTTATTACACCCACCACCAAGAGTGTCGCAAATTAGCAAAAAAAGGGGGATTCTTGCTAATGTCAAAAGCCAAGAGAGAACAGGTTAAGCAAGCACTCTCAAAGTTTCTAGTATTTAACAAGATAGTTATCATCATTCTCAAATCCTGACATGAGTAAGGCAGATAGTTTCAATAATGGTCATTCTTAGCTGCTGTAAAGGTAAAGTTAATTTGTGGATTGTAGATTTCAAAATATGGATCCAACTCAGATGTTTATATTCCAAATTCTTTTTTTCATAACCATTAAAATTTTTCCAGCATCCACCGCCGACACGTGTTTCGTCTTCAGAAGACTTTTACAAGGCAACGAAAAATTCTTGTGAAATGTTCTAATGGGACGGATCTTGTCTCGCAGCAAAAGTGTTGAGAAAATCGATGGTCACACATTACATATGAATCCGAATAAAGTAAGCAGGGAAGACGCAGTTATAATAATCACGCTCTTCTCACCACGTTCAAGAGCAGTAGTGGTGGTGGTTGAATGGTAAATTCAGATGTCTTGCTGCATGGAGGTTAGTTCCTTTTTCTATAGTCTGTTGAAGGACCGTGATAAGTCTCTCACAAAGCGCCGTCCGAGAGGAACCTCCACTGCTGGCAACACTTTTGCTGCGAGACAAGATCCGTCCCATTAGAACATTTCACAAGAATTTTTCGTTGCCATGTAAAAGTCTTCTAAAGACGAAACACGTGTCGGCGGTGTATGCTGGAAAAATTTTAATGGTTATGAAATAAAGAATTTGGAATATAAACATCTGACTTGGATCCATATTTTGAAATCTACAATCCACAAATTAACTTTACCTTTACAGCAGATAAGAATGACCATTATTGAAACTATCTGCCTTACTCATGTCAGGATTTGAGAATGATGATAACTATCTTCTGAAATACTAGAAACTTTGAGAGTGCTTGCTTAACCTGTTCTCTCTTGGCTTAATACTTTTATAGTGATGGTCTTTCCTTGTGCTAACTAAATCGCGGTGTGAGGCATTTCAGTTTCGTTTTTAGGTTTGTCTCCTCTCATGGTTCCCCTAGTCTCATTCACCTTTCTTAGGTGTTCCTTGTCTCTCGTTCTGTACTATAAATTTGTGGAAGTATCTTTACTCTCCCTATATCTTATGTTTCCTCTTTCTCAGCATCGAAGTTTCCGTCGCTCTTTCTCAAACAGTTGCCTGTTTCTTTCCCTGTCTCTTTTCGCTCTCTCTGCCTCTTTACGCCTCTCTTTCTCTATCAGTTTCTCCACTCTGTTTGCACCAGTCCCTGCACTCACCTGTCCGCTCTTTAGCCTCTCTGTCACAGTTAAGTCTCTGAGAGTTTGGGCATCACTTCTCTATGCCTCTGCCTCATATTCTGAGCCCTCCCCTCTCGCTCCTTGTGCTCCTCTGCCGCCTGTTTCGCTGTTTCCTCCCTGGAGACTGGCTGACTGATTTGCAAGTTAAAGCCACCACCAGCCCACACGGGCTGCGAGAGGCAGCGGTTAAAGGGAACGCTTGGTTCAGTATTCCGAGCCCGGGGTGAAAGCAAAGACGTAACAACAATGAACAACCACCTCGAGAACAACAAAAGCGCCGCTAGCGCATTAAAGGCAGATTGTGAGACAATTCCGAGAAAGTCTGAGGAGATCTTAGTGTAAGGGCAAAAGCAGACCCAGGACCACGGGGATGGGCACTATTTATTTAGGCAGGGAGTTAGACGTACTAGAACACCCTGGAAATGTTTATTTTACAGCAAGATCTGTATATTTCTATCTACACTTCTCTATCTTTCCCAGAGTGGGTGACAGTGACTGCAGCTATGGTTCTTTGGGACAACCCAGACTGATGCTATGGTGTTTGCCTGAACCTACACTCTTCAGTTAAGGTTAATTAATTTAAAGTTTCATCATTATTTAAACATATTTGCAGATTAGTTAAAATGTGGCAACGTTATTTGGGGAGACTGGGAAGGACATTTCACACCGGAAGTCTCATACAAATTTGTGTTCACCACTATAGCAAAAAAAGGCCGAACGGAACTACACTAAAATTGCAGGTCCTTATTATTGGGTTAATGTAAATTTGAACAGTCGTTTCCTGAACTTTGCGCTACAAAAAAGCGTGGTTCTGCTTTGTAGAGTTACATTTATCTCTATGTGTGGGTGGCTCTGTGTGTGTGTGTGGGTGGCTCTGTGTGTGTGTGTGTGGCTCTCTGTGTGTGTGCGTGTGGGTGCAAATGCAATAGGTCTCGCATTTGCGAGAGATTAAGCTATTGGCATTGTAAATGACAATGCCATTTATTTATCGGTTTTCAAAACCAACACATAAATAAAAAATGTGTCATTTACAATGCCAATAGCTCTAACTTTTACATAGGCGAAACCGTTGGATTGTAAATGCTTGTTTCTCAACAGGTTCCGATCAGAAGCAGAACTGAACGTTTGCGGAGCTGTGGATCCACTGTCTGGGTCTTATTGATGATCTTTGGATCCCTGGTTGAGCTCTTCCACGATGGTGCTGCTGGGCTTGGTGTGCTGTTGGATTTGTTGGATTGTTCGAACTTTCTTTTTGCTGTTTGGACTTCTTTGTAAAGACAGAGGAGGTATCCTTGTGGTTTAGGCATAATATAGAGGCTGGTGGGGCCTTGTTGGCTGATGGTATGATGGGAAATGTAGTTTTCGTGTCAACTGTGTTTTGAATGGCTGCTGATATTTTGAAGTAAAGTTAGAGAAGCATAATCCTCGCCTCCATGTCCTTGTTAGAATTGAAAATTCTTGACTCAAATGCTTGAAAATGTTTCATTCAGCAATCACAAGCCCTCTGAATAGAAAGCACTGAGTATATACAGTTACAATATAATCCTACCTGCGTTTGAGGAAATCTTAAAGTCCATTGTAGTGACCTCTTCATCAATAAGACGACATCCAGGAAGTGGTGTAAAGTATTTATTTAACTCGTAGTTCAGGAGATAAAAGTGCATGCAGCATAACGAGCAGGTAACAGTATAATGAAGTCACGACATTCCTACTAAGTTCAGAACACTACACGAGATTCCATTGCATAGTACAGTTCTAATAAACATTAAAGAAACATACCATCACCACACATCCCCCTTCTTTATAACACAAAAGAAAGGAAATAAATAAATATTTACTGAGGCACAAAATCATCAAATTTGCTAGGAATACGAATAGGTCTGCCAAAACTGCTAGACTTTGTAACCCCAGCATTGCGTGTCACTTCTACAGAAGGAAGATCTGAAATTACATCTGCAGGAATTTCTGGATCAGAACTAGGACCACCCATTGTGTTCGCATCAAGACAAAGGGGTTCAAGGGAACCATTTCCCCTCACAGGCTCTGATGAGCTAATACCGGGCAAGACTGCACAATCAGGAGGCTGAGGCTCAACAACACCCTGCACATTCCCCTCCTTTAAATTTGAAAAAGCATTTAACCACCAATAATCTCTACAACTATCCTCACCATCTTTTGAAAAAAAAAACAGCCTTAGCTAAAGCTATGCGACTCATGTGGTGAATGCTTCCATCCTCGAATTGAACAGTATTCTTCATAACCTTAGTGAGAAGCATGGGATCCGAAAATCTGGATTCCAATTTTCCTGATTTTCTTCCGGATTTGACTCTGGCCCACTGTCCAACTTTTACCAACACTTCTCTAGTACCATGTTTGCTATCAAAGAACTCCTTATTTTTCTCTTGAGAGATACTAATGGAGTGCCTAACTTGATCCACATCCCAATCATATCTTTTGCTTCTGCCCATCCAGCCTGGATTAATTTTGCAGTGGGGAAATCTTCCACGCATTAAACCAAACGGACTTTCACCAACAGTGTCATGAATAGTTATCCTATAAGACCAGATAAGCTTGTTAAGTTCATCCTCAAAAATCCTATTAGCTCTTTTTGCCAATTGTAAAACTCCTTTAATAACTCTGTTCACCCTTTCAACAACAGAATTACCCCTAGGATGATACAGTGCTGTAAATTTCTGTTCAATTCCAATATTGCCCAAAAATACTCTCATAGCCTCAGACTTGAATTGGACGCCATTATCCGTTAAAATTGAAGCTGGAAACCCTTCTTTTAAGAAACACCTTTCCAGAAACCCAATTACCGCTTTAGTGTCCACAGTATGAACAATTTCTACTTCTAACCATCTAGAAAAAAGATCAACTATTACCAAAATGTACCTCAAAGAACCATCCTGCCAATAGACAGGTCCAAGAATATCTAACGCAACACACTCCCAAGGCAAATTCGGACATCCTAGGGACGACAAAGGAGGATTTAAAGTCTTCTGGGTTTTGTCTGCACTTTCACAACTGAAACATTCACGAACTTTTCTCTCTATATCAACATCAATCTTAGGCCACCAATACAAGACCTTTATGTTTCTCTTGGTACGAGAGATTCCTGGGTGCCCTTCATGGCCTATATCAATAATCTTGTCTCTTATGCCTGAAGGAGGTACAATCCTTCCTACCCTGCAAACAAAATCCATCTCCACACTTAATTCATCTCGCACCTCCCAAAATGGCCTCAATTTTGGATCAACCTTAGCTTCGTTTGACCATCCATTAACGATTTTGTCCTTGACTGCATGCAAAATTGTGTCATCATGGTATTCCTTCTGCCAAACTTGTTTAGAAAGGCCAGGAACATCATCAAACACACCAGCTACACAATAATCTTTCCATGGATCATTGTCTAATTCCTTAAGTGGTAAGGAAAATCTACTTAGAAAATCCGCTATGACATTTTTTGTACCAGGAACATACTGTACATCATACACATAATCCTGTAACCTCATTGATAGTCTAGCAATTCTTGCAGATGCTCTGGACAGACCCTCAGTGGTGAGAAGTTTTGTCAAAGGTTTATGATCGGACCTTAGCAAAAATTTCTTTCCCCACACAAATTTCCTATAGTGCTCCATGGCCCATACACATGCTAATGCCTCTCGTTCTATGACCGAATACTTTTCTTCAGTAGGAGATAATGAACGAGAGGCAAAAGCTATAATTACCTCATTCCCAGAACTGGACACTTGTGTAAGGACACCGCCAATACCAGTGGCACTCGCATCAGTGGTTATAATGGATGCAGCATGAGGATCAAAACCCTGTAACGTCGGTGCTTGTGCAATATCTCTTTTTATGTTTTCAAACGCTTGTTGACAAGCATCACTCCATTCAAACGTTACCTTATTTTTCATCAAAAGGCGCATTTCATACGTCTTTTGTGAAAAATGATTAACAAATTTCGCATAAAATTCTGCTAAGCCCAAAAAGGATCGCAGATCATCCTTCGATTTGGGTGCAGCTGCTTTGAGAATGGCCTCGACTAACTCCGTCTTGGGCTTAATACCGAAAGTGCCAATCTCATGCCCCAAATATGTGAGAGACCTCTCTGAAAACTTACACTTAGTTCTTTCTGCCACCAATCCATTGCTTCTGAGTATCTTTAAGACCTCTCTAAGGATGGTGTCATGCTGTATTTTGTCTTTCCCCATGACCAAAATATCGTCCTGAAAAAATATGACTTCAGGAATATGACTGAATACGTTAGACATCATCCGCTGAAACACCGCAGCGGCTGATGCTAACCCAAAAGGCATTCGCTTAAACCTATAACAGCCAAAAGGTGTACAGAAAGATGTAAGATGCCTACTTTTCTTATCCAAAACAACCTGATGATAAGCAGCTGATAAGTCAAGCGTTGAGAACCATTCTGCATTTCGTGTCAAGGAGAGCATTTCATCAATCCTAGGGAGAGGAAACTGATCTACTAAAATGTTATTATTCAAATACCTTAAATCAACACACAAGCGGGCCTTGCTATTGGATTTTCGGGCTACGACCAATGGAGAAACCCACTCAGCCGCTTCAACTGGTTCGATAACTTTATTTGCTAACATTTTATCCAATTCTCCCTTAACCTCAACTCGTATTATGAAAGGTATGTTTCTAGCCTTATGAATTTTCGGAATAGCTCCTTCTTTTAAATGAATTTGATGAGTAAAACCCTTCAACTTCCCCATTTGATTCGAAAATACTTCAGGAAATTCTTTAAGTACCCACTTCTTTGTGTCCTCAGATTCAGAGGAGATTAAAACCTGCTCCTTGCTGTTAGGATTAAGAATGATATCTAAAAGCTTCTGGTCCTTCCACCCTAAGACAGATGGACCAACTCTTGCAACGTACAGCTTCCCAATTGCTTTCCTCTCTTTAAAACGAAAGATCAAGGTTCTAAAACCCAAGAAATCAATGTCGTTTCCAGTGTAGCTTTCAGCGGACACGTCATTGGTTTCTAACCAAGGTCCTATTTTGTCAACAAACTGATTCCTCCAAACATCTTGTGAGACAATCGTGTAAGGGGACCCAGAATCCGCAGCCATCTGGACAACAATACCTCCCACTGAAACCAAACACAATGGTTTAGAAGAGGAAGACCCTGTAATGTTTACTACTACATTTTTCCTTTTTATAAGGTTAACATGTGACTCATTCTCCGATGAAGATGAATTGTTATCACTATCTTCTTGCACACAAGCTATCTTGCTTTTCGGTTTTTGTTTAGCTTTGCGATTGCAAACCCTTGAAAAGTGACCAATCAAACCACATTCCAAACACTTGGCAGCTTTGGCGGGACAACTTTCATAAGTGGCAGAATGTGCATAACTGCCACACCTGTAACACACAACATTACTAAACGTTTTCTGTTCCCTGCCTTCATACTTTTTCTTGTCAAAACTATTGGGTTTCTTTTTTTCAAATTTTTTTTGATTGGTGTAGAATTTTTTTTTCCCCACAATCTTACTAACCACCTCCTCCTTTTTATCCTGTGAAAGAGTGACTTTGGCACACCTTTCTAAAAGTTCAGCTTTTTTCACTAAAGCAATAATATCCTTCAAGCAACTATCACCTTCTACCCACAATTTCTCTTGTAGAGTTCTATTTTTAGAGTACATGACAATTTGGTCTCTAATTAAATCGTCATGCAACTGTGCAAATTTACATTTAGCAGCTAATTTTTTTAAACTAGACACATATTCTTCTATGGACTCGTGCTTTTGTTGTTTCCTGTGGAAAAAAGAATGTCTGGTAACGGCAATACAAACTACATGAGAGAAATGATCATCAAGATCTACAATAGCTGCTTTAAAAACGTCCAAATCTCCCTCCGCACTTTGATGTTTGTGCATTTCATTAAAAATGCGAAGACCTTCAGGACCTAAAGAGTACAGTAACATTCTTTTTTTTCTTTCAGGAGTGAAGACGCCATTGACATCTTCCAAATTCGCTATATAATTCAAAAAGTACTCCTTCCAGTCTAACCACGACACAACTGGTTCTCCAGGGATTGATAAAAACTCTTTAGGAGAATTAATTTGTAAGTACGATAGATGGGTGTCTCTATTTGCATCTCCTGTTGGGTTGGATCTTGAAGGAGTAGCTTCAACAGACATCTTGAAAAAAAAATTTTGTCACGAAATAAGATGAATATATGCTGAAATATTGAAAATATTGATAATGTCTTTTATCTTAAAAGAGAACGAAAAGAATGGGCTTCAGGAATAAATTTCCTGCTGCATGCACTTGAAAAGAAGAAAAATGTTAAACTTCATGTAAAATGCGCTATCCGATTTGTTTTCCGCTGAAAGCGCTCGAAATTTCAGATAAAGAAAGTCATATATACCCAAATGTAGACCGGAGAAAACGCTCTTCGTTTCCGTGATTGCGTTGTCCTAGCAACCACAAGATGGCGATGGAGAGCGTGATGACGCTTACAAACGTCGATGAATTGTAGAAGGAATCACGTAAGCGCGCGTAGAATTCAGTTCTCCAAAGCGTCGCTGCTGCGTGATTCAAAACTGCTGAGAGCGAGACACTCGTGCATTCGGTAAGCGTTAATTCTTATTTAAAAGATACACAACGCTAATAAACTGAATCGCAGTGTGAAGATGTTAGAGTCAGCAAATATTTTCTCAAAGCAGTCAGACTTTCATTAACATACGGTCGGACTTTTCCCTTTTTTTTTTAAAATAGTCAATGGTGAATGTACACGCGAGGGTAACCGTTTTAAATACAGTCTTGAGGTTGCAAAGTTCATACACGAGATTCCATTGCATAGTACAGTTCTAATAAACATTAAAGAAACATACCATCACCACATCCATGCAATCAACAAAAGAACGTTGGAAACATTCATGAAGTTGAAATGGTATCAAAATGTTTTTTGAAAGAAGACTAGAAAACTTGGCAAATTCTGTAAAATGGCCATACTATCCGGGCTTTCCAAGAACAGCTGACAAAGGAAAGGGCGGGATGGAGAAAATCTAGCAACCTCACTGGTCCGTTATTCCCAGGTGATTTCCATACGGAATTTTTGTCACGTTGGAACCTAATGTTATGGCAGCAGCTTGAACCTTCCTCACAAACTTGAGAAGAAATCTAGAAAAAAACGTAGCCGACTCATTTCCCAAAGTCCGGCGATATCACAGATTAAAGACATCATAATGTGCTACGAAAACACTTCACAATATAACAGAGAAGACACGTCACAATGCTAGGACAAAAAAACGTCGCAATCCAACATACTCAACATTATAGAGCGCTCACGCTCGCCATTATCTTCCACATCACACAGACGCCCTCTAGCGACTGCCCGCGAGACAAAAAAAAGACGTCAACCCTACCTAGCAGTCGAAGCCTAACTCAAACACCAATCAGGAAATTAAGCGTCGGCCAATCAGCACTGGAGGGGCGGGACGAAAGGGACCGACGCGCCAAATGGATTGCGTCTTTCCTCCCTCTTCCGTCGACAAGATGGCGGTCACCGCTTTGTTCCTCCGGCTTCTTTTCGCCTCCGCCGATTAACAGAGGCACCGGGTGGAAGCGGCAGTGGAGTGAGCGGAGAGGGAGGGGCGGACTATAGTCGGAGAGGCCAATCTTTAAAGTGAAAGGAGCATCAATATCTGACGCCGGAGTTCTCTCGTTCGTGTTTACTGTGTCTTAAGATAGTGGCGAGCGACTGATGAGAGGCCGAAGCTGGGCAGCGACCGGAGCATCCGCGGGGAGAAGGAGGGTGCACCGGTGCTGAGGGAAAAGACATGACAGCAGAGCCCATGAGGTAAACCGGGCGAGGGTGTTAAGAAGGCCTCCATGGTCAGCGGAAGGGGCGGTACTATTGGTGGGCATGTGCTTCATCATTGCTTGTTTTGGGTACCTTGTCTCGATCGTTATAATTTTGTTTACATTTGGAAGGAATGCGTGTACCTCTTTTGGCCAGCTTGATCCTCTGCTAATGTTGTCTTGGTTGATTTGCTTGTTTGTGTTCTCTCTGTCAGTCTCCTGGAATCTTCTGTTGTGTGTGCCCATGGTGTGTAGTTGCTGTACTTTGTATTGATGTTATACAAATGGCAAGCTTCTCTAAACTTTCTCGCTTCTTCGACATGTGTTTCTACCAGTATTTGTAAGTCGCCCCACGCTTCCATGCGCAAAACGAAGAACCCCCCCCCCCCCAAAGATGCTAAGTTCTACAAGCTCTTCACACTTCGTTATGTTTTGTCGTTAACAAGTGAAGCATTACACACATGGTAAATAGCTTCTTATTCTTCGTGTCTCCGTGTTTGTGTGTGTATATTGCCCTCTGTGCTGGTAAATGCATATGTTAATATTGTTCCAATTCTCTCGTTAAACGTCAGTGATAAGAGCACTTGATTAGTGTTTCAATTGAAACCGACCATATCTCTGGTGTCCTACCCACATTTTCCATGTCATCGCTTAGTTTTTGGGATAACGTTGCCGTGTGGGTCAGAGTAGGTGGTAGTGGAGCATTTTAGGGTTCTCTCCTCTCAGTAAACCACGTGGTTACCTCGGTGCTTTAAATGGGCAGGTACTGAGTACCGGCACTTCTTACTTTTATCGTTCTGAGTACCTGCACTTCTCTGCTGCCAAGGAGAGTACCGGTACTCATCAAAGGTAGGCTCATTGTTGCTGGTGTTCACGAGCACCAACGAGGATGTCTGACAGCCGCTCTAGCCTCTAGCCCAGGCGGAGCCACCTCAAAACTATTCAGCGGGGCTCATTTGCATAATGTCCGGCGTTCACCATCACACTGTTTGACAGAGCAGGGTCCATTCATGCCCTGTGCTGTCACTCACATTCGTGCATTTGGGCACACACTCGAATGCAGGCATCCAGCTAACAGCAGCATTTAAGAAAGCCACCGGAGATAAGGAGTGCAAAATCCCCTTTATCCCACCTGGGTCTTGTGTGAGCGTCTGCTTGTGTCTGGGCGTTTGCCTGCTTGTGTGTCTGTGTGAGAATAGCGAGTGAAAGGGGGAGAGAATCCATACACTCGGGAGGTATTTTAAAGGAAATTCTTGGAATGCTTTGTGTGTGCATTGCTACTTGTTTCAGTGAGTGTACACTCAAGAATATGTAAGTATTCGGCCACATCCAAGCATAGAGTATGACATTATGAAGCTGCAGATATTACCAAAGCAGGAAATATTAACATATGATTGTGTTTGGACTTGTATAACGAGGTCACCTATTTTATTAATAGTACATTTTTTATGTGTTTTGGTACATGCAAATAATATTGAAGTCATTAATGCTGGTATTTCAGGGGGATACTGATTATTAACCCCATGCGGTCAATGGCTTAGCTGCATTAATTGTAATTTAGGGCCTAATACCAGTAGATGTGCACACCACTGTTTATTAACATATGAATTAAAAAGTCTTCCCATTTCACTTTGTAAAGAAAGGTTGGCCCCCTTAAAAAAATCGCCGTCACACCTTATTTGTAGTGTGCAGCTACATTCAGTATGGGAGTCTTCAGGAGTTTTCAAATGCAGCAACCAAAGAAGAGAGCTAGGGGCACTTTCAGTTAATTTAATGAACCAGCTCAGTATTATGCCAGTTGCACTGCAACTTCATATCAATCATTGATACACTCCTATATCTGGCAAACGGTGGAAAGCCTTTCTGTCTTGTGTTGAAGATACACATGGTTCTACATCCTGTGTAATCCAATCTACTTCTCTGCGAAGCTGGTAAACATTTAACAATGTATAGTCAATTCCTGCACATAATGTTGTTGCATTAGTAGCACTTACCTCAATATACAGTGTTGTCACAGTCCACCTATATAGAAAGTGGTAGGCAAGATGTTTTAGCGTTGTGACAATATCACAAAAATTAGACCAGGTATCACAAAGTGCATACGAATTACACAGCTCTTGTCCAGTAAATAGCAATGGCATACATTCACATACTATCCTACCAATAATCAATATACCACAGTGATTGGATTACATAACACTGACCTACAACACTGTCTAGGTCTAATATCACACAGTGATGGCAGTGTGCAACTTGCAAAATCTGTCCAATTCTACGGATCCTTTGGCAGGGCTGGTGTGGTCAGTCCATATAAATGCAACAGGCCTCATGAATATGCCCCTTTCGTGCAAGGAAAAAGCAGTATAAGCCCTTAAAATGAGAACAACTTGAAAACTGTGGGACTGAAGGGAGTGTATGCACAGCACTTCACAGGTATGAATTGGTGTTGCCTGGTTAAACAGAAAGAATTGAGAAAGCAGAGATGGGTGAGTGTGTGCATTGAAACTGCTCTCCACACTCAATCGTTCTATGGTAGGGGAAGGTAGGTGGAAGCACCAGGACCACTCACATTACACATCCTACTCTATACCTGACAACATATTGGGAATACCTATAGTTTTATAGACATACATTGCAAAAACTGTATTTTTTTTCTCAGCTTTCATCAAAATGAAAACGGAATGGAAAAATTGAAATCTAATTTTAACTCCCCTGCATGAGGTTTTGCATGCATGCACATAGGAAATAAATGGTGCTCTTCATGAGCTCACCTTGATCTTTTCATTATGTCCTCTGTTCAAAGCAAATCACGGAGTAAAGATCTAAAATGACTGAGCCAAGATCAGACAGGGCTCAGCTAAGACCCCACGCCACTGACACAAGATAGTAAATTGATGGTTCAGTACTATTGCTGGCCTAAATCACAGCTATGCCTCAGGATCCGATAAGGATAGCTTAAAAACAAGCTGTTTTGAGCCATGTCCACTGATTACTAGCCTAGGACAACACATCATGGAGCAAGATCATACAGTACTGAGCCAATTTCACACACTACTGGGCCAAAATCAACCACTCGCTGGCCCCAGATCATTCACAACTGGACCACATAACACAGAGGAAAGCCAAGTTCACATACTAGTGGATAGAAATCATCAAGATTCTGCTGATTATTATGTGGTAAATTGGAACTGAATCTCCTGAGGCATCAATATGATTATCCATTCTAACCTTTCCCTTCCAATGGACTGAATACATATTTCTGAAGGTCATGACAACATACTAGCGATATATGTCATGCGACATGTGCAGAGGGAATCTGCGCATAGAGGAATTAAAGAATATTATCAAGGGCAATATGACTACTCCATAGCAGAAGTGTCTTATCTGCCCCACGCCTTGCCCCGCCCACTAACCACACTCATGGCTCATTTAAATGAGTACCTGCACTTATTTTTCTCCCCATTTAAAGCACTGGGTTACCCCCTAATACCAAACTCTGTTGAATTGCAGACTGGCAAATGAAATGTTTCCACCAGCTGCCTCGATTTATATAACATTATCTAAATCTATGTCCTACAGACTTGTTCTAATTTTTGCGGCAGGAGACCGGTATCCCACAGCCACGAGACTCATGATCTTTGGGGTATTGCAGGTTATTTAATTTGCAATTATCGATGTATAAACGTGGTGACTTAAGTTATAGTAGACTCCAACATAGTTGGTCAGGTCCCATTAATCCTGTGATACTTTCTTTTTTTAATTTAATTTTTATATTTAAGAGGAAATACTTTCTTGTGTGTATCTGCGGGCACATTTGTGATGGGAGTTTCTAAATGTGTATGCTTGCTAATCATATTGGATTAGGCGGTGGGATGCTATTTTTACGCAATTGCATTTTACATATTCTTTGTGGAGCTGGCGATTTTATCTTTTTTTAAGAAAGTTTAGTGCTTTGACTTTGCAGCTCCTACTTGGTAACTCTAATGTAATGGATGTGCTAGCGAGCTCAGTTCTAACTGCATGTCTCACATGCTTAATTTACAACTTGAATGTCGTTTCTGGGCCAATAGCATCATTGTAATTTCCTGTGATCACCTGTGCCCAAAGTGATAGAATGCGATTTCGTGTCAGGTTGCCTGGCCTAAGGTCATGTGATCCATTTCCACTGATGTCTTGATGAGCATTCGACATTTAGAATCCTAATATATCCTACTTCGTTGTTGGCACATCATGTTTTTTGCTTCACATACTTAGCTCATTGTTGCTGGTTGCCTGAAAAAGAGACGCACGCATAATTCAGTCACTGATACTTGATCTCAAAGTTTATTGATGCTCTCCGTCTTGTTAAATAACCCATGTATGGCCCCTGCTTTCTTTTCGCAACCGTATGCTTGTTCCTTACATATTTTTTGGGTCTGTGCTTCTGTTTATTTTAGGCCACTGCTTTTCTTTGTAGGCCAGTGCTCTGAGTGGGCAAGTACGACCCGATAATAAGTACCCACACTGCTTCGATACATTTAATGAGAGTACACCAGTGATTCTTGAAAGCAAACAGGTACTCTGGATAGCGAGTACTAGGACTTCTAGATTTCATTTAAAGCGCTGTTATAGGCTCCACTACGCCCCCATTTTAATCATCATAGTAAACATGAACTTTTCTTGTTGTGACATTTATCTGTCTTACATTGTAATATTGCTTTTATTTTTTAAATGTAAGAACTTTCTGCAGTTAAATGGCTGAGATTTAACACACATTTTTCTATTTTGAACTTTTTGTTTTTTGTATCGTGTTGATGATATTTTATCAGATAATCTAAGGCCAAATTACCTTCTATGGTAAATGAAATAAGCCAACATCAAGTAAAAGAAGTAGACGTTTATTCCATAACTTACACACCCACGACGATCAGCAGCCGGTCAGCTGGAGATGTCCGATAAACTACCGGCACTGTCGTACATATGCTAACCGGCTACCGCCGCTGCGAGTACCGATCCATTGAACAATAATACATTTAAATGTAAAGACATAATGGTGGTGTCTCGAAGAGCGAGACACACCAGCGCTGCGTGACAAACACGAACACGTGGCATACACGCAGCATACTACATCACCTTCCCCCTCCATGCTGTCAAATATAACGTACAAAACAAAATACAGTTGAAATGAAAATTAATCCATAATATAATCTTGGAATCTATTGGATCGTCTGATTTTGTGCGATCTTGTACTCTGAGCAACACAACCCATATGAGGGGGACCTAGCAACATCCAGGTTTGTTTCCTCATTTCTTTCATTGTTCCCATTTTCGAAACGAGATTGATCCCATTCTGAGGAAGAACTTCTAGCCTTCTTTTGATTAATTTCCTGAGCCTGCTGATGTGAAACTGACAACACTATCAATGTTCCACCAGTCTTTGTTTTCCAACAGCAATTATGTGAAAAGCGCCCCTCTGCACTCTGGAAAATTCCACTCTTGTCCACTTAAATCCAGAGGAGTACAGGTAGTAGGAGGTAAAACAGAGCAGTTTATTTATGCTTAAGCAGGTGCAAACCCAACAACGAAAAACCTGTTCAGTGAAGGTAATGAACTGAAAGAATTCTCCTTTCATATTTATGTTACATTTCAAACAAGTCTGCGTACAGACTCCACTCCCCTGATCCATTGGACATTTCCTTCCAGTTATACATACAAAAAGAGTAGCTAGTGCCACTACATTTTCAAGTTAAGTAATGTAAGAAATAATCCCATATCTTGACTAATTGCAAATTGAATGGAAAAGAAATGTGGCTTTACATTTCAGAGAAGCACAAATGATTAACAAGGTGTAATTTATTATTCTAGCAACCATTCAGTATTTTTCTAAGGGCATGGACAGCAAAAGAACGCGCAATGTCAGCATGTACATGGAAAATTCCTCAGACAATAATTTACAAAGTCAGGTGGATTAAAAAAAATGTCTGCACTCATGTTCATATTATATAAGCTTTTCCTCAATTATCCTTAGAGAAAAATACAAACATTTAAAAAAAAAGTTTACTGACAATATAACATGCCTCATATCTTCAGGTAAAGTAACACATGGACCTGAAAAGTTGAGGCCTCATTTTTCCCCTGCGGCTTCAGGAAGAGCAACTGGGTGTAGGGCAGCGCTGCTTAATTTCCAGTGTTTATCTGATACCAGATATTCGGGGAAGTTGTCAATTGTCATACTGACTTGATTTTCTAAAGATGGTCGCCAATAGGGTTCTTTGATGCACATACACGTCTTTGTTGTACCAAGATACCCTTTATTTGCCTTGGCAATGATAAAGAGATGCATTTTAGAAGACTGGACATGCAAATCACCTCTCATGATCAAACCATCTACCACAGAAGGTTCACTGGAGATCTGTGTGAATGTTTTCAATTCATTTTGCAGACAATGAACAAGAGGCCAACCAACAGTGATGTATGTGCTAACTTGTTTCAATACCTCATCATCTTGACACACCGTTTTCCATTCTTCAGCAGATAAAACATCCTCTTCATACAGTGCTAAAATATCATCTATGGTTGCTGCACATTCAATGTCATCTTCACTTCCATCATCGTTCTCAGACAAAGGCAGGAAAGACAATTAGCCCTAAAAAATTCCGCCAGCCACATGACTTATGGTAAATGCAATTTGGAAACCAGTCTGGTCAATCTTGGAGAAATGTTATGAGCACTACCTCACAATCTTGGCATTAAGAGATCTTCAGTCTGCACACAAACGGATCTCTCTGGATTTCTTGCGAACACGACCGGAGAAATTCATTGAGAACACTCCATAGGTTCTATAATACCATGAACACATAAATCCTTAAGGAGTTGTCTCAATACTTCTCTCAGACAGTGGAATTTTGCGAACTGTGTGTACAAAGGGCTTGGCATTGGGTTTTAGTTTGATTTGATGAACAAAACCTTTAACGGTACCAATCTTTTCTGAGAAAAGAGGTTTTTGTCTTTCTAAAATTGCACTCCTTGGTTCCTCAAGAGTGCACACTTCTATGCACAGGGAATCCCCAACCCTGATGGGGTGGTCTGATCCGGGACCAGGTACAAACCCATTCTGGCTAGATCTGCCAACCGACAATATTCTTGATGGTAACACAGACTTTGGTTAATGTTGCTCTACTTAAACATCGTACTTTGCCATTTAAGAAACCAAGCACGTCAGTAGGCTCGAGGAAGAGCGAGACACCACCACGGCGTGACAAACACGTGCGCGCGGCATACACGCAGCATACTACACTTTTATAGGATCGGGCGTGGTGTCCTCAAGAATATATGAGGACAAGTGCCCCTAAGTCAATTAGAATTTACAATAGCTCAGTTAGCATAATCAGTTAATTGAGCACAAAGTGAAGTTTTTTGACTTGTAAAATAATTACAGAAGGGAAAAATATTGTTGGGGAATTAGCATAAAGTTCAATCCAATATAGGTAGCTTAATGTGACTTAAGGTCTCTCTCAGATATAAGATTGCAGCCTGACAGGTAGAAGCAAGTAGTAAGTCTTGAAACGAAAGTCTTACCCATCCCAGTCTGGCTCACGCCCAGAATGAGCTCTTAAGTACCTAAATATACACTGTCAGCAAAATCAAATTATAGAATAAAACGTAACAATATCTAACACCATCCCTTAAATGTTTTGTCTTGAAGATGGAATTGTATATGTGAGGAAATTCATTCCAATAATTTATCAAAAAGCAGGCTAGTGGTATCCTGAGGTTTGGTAAGATGATTTTTGACAGATAGATAAGCTATTTGCGGAGTCTGCTCTGGGCCGCAACGCTAGTCTCAGTAATTAACTTACGGTTCGAGCAATTTTGATCAGAATGCTTTTCTTGGATTGGCATAACATTAGGGTTGACTTTGATCAAGAGTACTGTGGACCTTCGGATGCCAATAGTTACTCATATTAACAAGCATTTGGCAGGTGTGTGCTTCCACAAAAAAGTGCCTGCCCTCTAGCAGCTGTGATCAGTTCATCCGTCTACCTAAGCTAGAACTTTCAGTGGCACACACGACATTTGAATGCTATTAAAGTGTCTTAGATAACTATATACCTTATGTTATTTTTTTCTCAGGCTTCAGCAAAGATGGGACCATGTAGCCATAAAATCTACATGGATTATTGGGTCTCGATTGAAAGCGCAACTGTAATCTGAGCTTTTAACTCACACCAATATTATTGTGCAGTTCTTTGCTGGCACACAAATGCATACCTACTCCTGTGCTGCTTACTTGTAGTTCTTCACATTACCATACTATACTCCTTGAAAGCCAGACCTATGGGCATTGTCAATGCTTGTCAATATGGCTTCAGTAGTTTGTGGCACTTAAATAATGCAACTTTACTTTGTTCAGCACTCGGTGAGGGTTTGAGTGTGGTGCGTTTTTTTTTGTTTTTCCCCTTTCTCCTGTGTATCCCTCCCATGCACACTACCTGTTCTCTGTTTCCGTTTCCCTGGTGTTGCAAGCTCTCTTGTGCTTCTGTCCCGGCATACTCCTTTCCCTGCTGGTCTGTATTTCTTTTCCCTTCTTGTGTTTCTCTCCTCTGCTCCGTGTTGCTTCCTACCTCCCCTGCCCTCCTCCCTTGAGCTCCGTCACTATGCACATAAATATAAGTACTGGCGGTCACATTATATTTCTTCTGTTGTTAAATATGTTTAGGGCAACCCTTCCAAACCTCCATGAATTGCATTGCTTTATTCAGTAAGACTAAATATTTTTGAGTTTTTTTCATAATCGTTCTATATATAGGAGTGCCTGAGTTATGTTGGTTGCTTAAGTCGGATTTTCTATGCCATCTTTTCTTCCTGAGTTGTATTTGTTTTTCATGTTCTAGATTTGGATTGATTGCATTGGGTAATTGGTGAATAGCAGGTTTTTTAGGTCTCGCCTAGCCGCGCGAAGCGCGTCTCCTCCGAGCCCCTTTTGTTGGCATGTGTGCTTCCCAGGAGACAGTCCTGGCCGCGCGCATCGCCTTGGAGGCGATTTGAAAGTGACAGGCGCACGCGAACGAGCGCTGCGGCCAGGCGCTGTCTCCTGTGAAGCACACACGCATGCGCATACTGGGGGGTCTCGTTTAACAAGGGGAAGTTATGTTGGCTCTAACTATAATCGTTTTTTTTTTTTGAAGTTAACGTACAATAAACAAAAAAAAACATTTCTTTCGTCATCAAGTGCTTCGTGAAATTGCAGATGACGGTAAGTGGATTTATTTACATTGCGTGTGTCCTCTTTTCCCGCCTCCACCCCTGGGGCAATCCCTCGTCTATCCTTGCTCCCCGAACACTAGCCCAGCTCCCTCCCAAGCTCCGGCTGCGGCTTTACCTTTCCAGCGGCGCCAAGCCGGATGCGCGCTCAGATCTGCAGAAGGAACAGATCCCACGGAAATGGAACCGGGAGAGCGAGCGAGCTCCGCCGGGAGGCTCACATCGAGAGGCGCGGGGAGTGGGGCAGCTGCAGTGCGCTTCCACGGACTGCAGGGGGGCGCCACCGAGCGGCTTGCCGAGGAAAGCGGTGGGAGGCAGGGGCCGAGCTTGCGGGAGGAGGTAAGGGGAGGAGGGAGGAGAAACGAGAGCGCGCCCGAGGGCCTGACTGACAGAAGCACGAGGAGGCAGGACTTCTCACGAAAAACAGAATTGAGCTCTAGTTGACACCCCCGGGGTACCAAAGAGTTGTCGGCGTGAAGGAGTAGAAACGTCTCGCCCTGTGGGTATTAACATTTTAAAACTTGGTGACGCTACTCTCGTAAGTTAATAAAACTTTGCCCATCGCAAATCGTACCCAAGCCACCACGCGTACCTCTAGAAAACGGACCCCTCAGCTTGTGATATACCAGACCCGACCCTTTAGTGAAGATATGTTAGGAGCTCAGGCTCTTGAAGTTTTAAGGCTAGCCTGACTCAAAGAATGAAGGCGGTGTTCTTACCCTTGTTGCACGGAACCACCGAATACTAAAGAGCACTAAAGATGGAACTAAAAAGTAGTGAGTGCGCAGAGTAGTGAGTGCGCAGAGTAGTGAGTGCGCAGAGTAGTGAGTGCGCAGAGTAGTGAGTGCGCAGAGTAGTGAGTGCGCAGAGTAGTGAGTGCGCAGAGTAGTGAGTGCGCAGAGTAGTGAGTGTGCAGAGTAGTGAGTAGTGAGTAGCTGGCCCTGTTTCTAGCTCAAGCGGCACCGGCACCTGTAGTCTAAAGATAATACCTCTGCCTCAAGTGAAGTACTCTGGTACCCAAGGATGACTAGCAAACGATATTATTCACAACGTTGCTTACTATTCAGCAACATTTGACAGTTTGCAATCAATCTTTATAAAACAATTCAGAGTTTGATAACAAATGAATGCAACACATTGTAATATACAATGCCAATAGCTCAAAGTTTAATGCTGCGAGACCTATTGCATTGTAAATGCTTGTTTTGTTAAGAGATTAAATGGTTAGTAATTCAATTTTTTGGGGCAGCTGGTTGCTTGAGCATCCTTACAAAAAGCATCTTAAATGTTGGCCCACCGTTGTAGTACATAAACACAATGTCATTTGTCAAAGTCAGCTGTTACTCCGCCCACGAAGTGACGACAGACGCCGAGTGCAGGGAGCAGTGCTGCTCTCCGGTGTTACCTGCGCTCCCCTCCGCGTCCTCTCCCATACCCCGGGCGCCGTGATCTGTGAGGCGCGCCGGGCCAGGGGCCAGTGGGGGGCTGAGACGTGCGGTGTAACTCGGAGCCAGTTTCCAGCCGGTTTCTAGCAGGCATAGGACACAGGCTTCGGGCTTCAGACCTGCACCAGACCAGACTTGCACCTGACCCTCAGGACCCGCATTAGGCTCACCTGGCCCACCTGGATTGCTGCGCCCAGAGACTCGGAGACGCGGCCCCCCCTTGGAGCAGGCTGCAGCATCCAGTGTAAGGACACAACACTGGAGCGCCATCTGCTGGAGGAGAGTGGTTTTGCTGAGCTTCCAGAATTGTTGAATTGAGTGTTTAGCAGAGCTCGACGACTCTGGGCTATTGAAGTACTGGACCCTGAGGACCGGGGAGGGGTCAAGACTTTACCAGGACTCCGCTGAGAGTTGAGAGCTGCTGGTGGGGATGAATAGGATCCCAGACCCGAGAGCCTAGAGCCTGGAGCCCAGAGCCTTCGAAAATAAGCAATTGAAATAATCGAAAGAGGTTTGTATGTTTTTGGTCTGACGGAGAAAGCGCAGAGACCCCCAGAAAAAAGCTGGACTAGCGTTAGGAAATCATCAGCCTGTGGTTAACCAATGAAGTAACTGCGCTGACTAGAAGTGTGATTGCCCTGCCCGCGAGTGCTTGTATCATTGTGAAGCGTTACAAGATCTGGTGAGCCCTACGCCTCGGAATACCTCGCAGGTTGAAAAAGGTTGAAAAGGGGGTTCAGCTAGGGATCCGTCAACTCCTACATATTGTCCGCAAAAGACTGGACCAAGTCACAAAACAAAGACCAAGTCAAGTGAAGACTTGGTGCCATCGGGTCTCACCATCAGGTCACACCATGAGGTCTGGCAGAGTGAGGAAAGCTCCAGGGGCCAAGACACCAGCCTCACGAGGAGCTCTTAAACGGAAAAGACTGGAAAAACTGAATGCTAATAAAGCAAACAGTCCAATACAGAATCCACTTATTTCACCAATTGCCTCCCTCTTTAAAAAGTCAATTCTAAATAAAAATTTGTCATCTTCCGGATTCCAGTTTTTGAAAGACCCGGGGGCTGTCTTGTTCTCCTCAACGGAGGGAGTCCTGGGCTTATCAACACCTATTGCACCCACTATTATGACTTCCCCGGGGGAGCACGTGGATGCCACGCTAATTGAAGCTTCCTCAACGTCAACGTTAACATCAATAACCGCCATTGGGGGACAAAGTCCCCAGTCAAACGAAACATGTGATCCCTGTAAATATACTGAACAGTTGGAGACAATAGGAAATACAGGAAAAATAACAGGTCTTTGGGGGAAAAAATGTGAAGTTATAACAGTAGCATCAGTTCATCCTACCCCCGAGGTCAAACCAACAACTTCATCAAAAATGCAGTCTCCAAAAATGCTAACAACTACCAATCCAAGCTCCGTGTTATCAATGGTATCAGATTCTATAGTAAATCAGGTTGTTAAATGTGCGGCTTTGATGGAATCGGCCCCCGATGATTTGGCTCTTCTCAGTACTAACACAACCCCAACGATAGACAAAAGTGTATGGGATGATGAGCCGGCTGAGATCTTTCTAGGAAATAGGGAGTTTGTGGGAGTAGGAGCAACTGAGAGCTACAAAGAGGACAAGTTCCTGACCAGTGAGAGCCTCATAGTACACCCACAGAGGCCAACGGGTCCCAGGGCGGATCAAGTGCCAGCACCTAGTACAAACTATAAGGATCCACCAAAAGAGGAACTTCTGTCTAAATCTCAAATGGATATGGCATTTGTGAATTTGGTTGCCCCTCTCTTAAGAGCTTTGCAAACGTCAACAACTTTGACAATGCAATCTGACAAGTTGGACATTCAAATCGATTTAATGAACATTATTGCATCTAATATTGCAGGGATAAATACAAAGCTGGACAACCTGAATAGTCTAATAAACAGAGCACAAGCATATACTTATCAGTCATTGTCCTCCTGCTCCTGTGGTCCTGTCTTGGGTAAATTGAGCTCTCTTCCCATCATCCTTGAACAGATTCTAACCTTAAATCAAAGATTGATTAACGCAGATCTGAAGTTGGACGGTCCGATTATTCCTAAAACTGAAGAAAATGTACAGGATGATGAAAATACCCTAAACGCGCTAATCACCAATGAGGATAACATGGCTTTTGTAAAGTCCAACGTGAGTGAAGTAACCAATATAACAGCTGAGAAAGAGTCTAGAAATAATGAGACTTCAAATCATAAGCTAACCAAGAGACAACGGAAAAAAGAGAGGAAAGCCAGAAATAAGAAAACTGAGGTAGCTTCAAATATGGGAATTGGAGTATATCCCATTTTTTCTAACCTGAAACAAGGTCCACATAAAAATGTAGAAAACAGCGGAAGCGATTCAGACACGTCAGTAAGTAATATCATTTCTAATGGAGACAAAGCATTGACAAAAAATGCTCCTAAAAACCTTCAGATATCAGGTTCGGTGACGAAAACTTTATACGTCGCAAAAATGCAACAAACTGAGAAGGTTGGCAAAAATCATTTGTCTATTCCAAACTCTGACAAAAAGAGTAAGAAAGATGGTGATCAGGTCAGATAGTCAGTTGTTGAGCATAAGACGAAGCCCACGGAAACGATTGCCCAAGGCCCGGTCAACGATACCAAGGAAAGGCAATTGCAATCAAGTAGCAGTTCATCGAAATCAATACCATCAAAAACTTCGGCAGACATACAACCGGCAGATAAAAATACTGCCCCAGACAGTTTAATCTGCCATGCACAAATGTCAGCGTGTAGCATTGAAGGTCCAAAGGCAATTCTAGTTCACTCTACACAAGTAGAACTAAGATCTCTCACCAGTCACTTGACTTTCCGGAAAATTTTAAAAACATATCTGTATCCCGGTAAATAATGCCTCTCTAGTCTACATTTCCTCTTCTGGACTCAGAATCAGAACACCCTCTTGTTGCAGCAATATCGCGGAGATACCCCTTCGGGGGTCTAGTCTGGCGCTCTATAAGAATATAAAATAAATAAAGTATTAACAGATTCGGAGATCCCAACCAGAAAGGATTCACCTCACCGTGAGCATCAAAGACTGACCATGGAGCTAAGCACCCCGATGCAGAAATCACTAAAATTTTGTGTAACGAATCCAGAAGTGATTCAAGCAAAGATGGAATCTGGCACCTCGATACGGGAACTCAATCATCAATCCGGAATTGAGTTGCACAAAATAATCTGGACTCCAGAGTATAAGACACAGGGGGCCCACGATATACTGAATAGGAGCAACATCCTGAAGTTGTTGGCTGAATTTGAGGACCTAAAAGAAAGTAAAACAGGCGACCTTGAGCAGGTTCTATTTTTTGAAAGCCCAAACGACGCATCTATTGACCAAACTTTGACAATCTGGAAATCAACAGAAATTGGCGAAGCAATTATGGGGAAATCGGATATTTTTCAATCTTGGGGTATTCAAATAACTCACCAAATTTCCCCACGCTACCCGACACCACTGATGAGGTCAGGTGGAGTTCAACTTATCAGGAAAATTGATGATGCACATACAAATCAACAAAAGCCTGTTTACTCAATTCTATTCAATGCAAAGGGCAGAAGTGAATCCCCACTGGCTTGTGTAGAAACAAAACAGGGTTTTGTGGAATCGCAAAATACTATGGATAACTGGAAATGGCTTCCTGGTATGTTAAACGGAAGGTCTGACCACTCAACAGAGAACAGAAACAAAAAACTAATAAGGATATACATGTGTTATCCTGGAACATTGCTGGTGCAAAAAGATTACTAGATGGAGGATTACCATTGGAAGAATGGCGCGGATGTGACATAATTGCGCTACAGGAAACTTGGTTACAAGAAGAAATCGCCCTTGTTGGGTTTATACATCATAATGTAGCTGCTGAAAAGTGTAAAATCTATGGCCGTGCCATTGGTGGCCTCTCAGTATATGTCAACATCATAAAAAATTAATTCAGTACAATTACAATCGCCAGATTCTAGCATTCAGTTAATCAAACTAACAGATCAAAACATCAATAATTCCACGTCAACAATTCTGGTTAATTATTACACGCAACCTAAAATTAAGCAGAAAAAGTCAAAAAATGCGTTATTGTGCAATGTTATTATGGACTTACGTACTACAGATCCATTTTCCAACATTATAATCACTGGTGACTTTAACTCTAACCTGATCCTATCATCGGACGAAGACGATAAAATATCAGCCGATAATATCTATTGGGGTGTTCCACAACAAATACAAGGTGGTGCAGGATCACGGAAGGATCAACCAGCAATCCAATTAGGGACTGAATTAGAGTTTCTTGGTATGCGTGTACTAAACGGGAGGTTTCCCGAAGATCAACCCCCCAGTAAAACATACTATGGTCCACACTCCCAATCTACCTTGGACTTTACATTGGTTAGTCTTTCAATAATCCCTTTGGTAATCAGCTTTCAAATTGAGTTCTCCCTGCTGAGTGATCATGCGATGCAACATACCATATTTAACCTCAACAAGGAAAGGTTGCAACCGTCATATATACTGGAAGGCCAACTAAGCTCTGTTAACCTGAAACGTATAAATTGGTCTAACATAAATAAAAACGAGTGGTTTATTATAATGACGGATACACTGAATGAGATTGGGAATGTTGCAACAAATGTGATCCAAGCATGGTCTCTTTTCTTGCAAAAATTAAAACTAAAAATGAAGCTGCCTGTTATGAATGCGAGCACTGACGGACCACAGAAAAAACACTCGAAAGAGCTACAAGATTTGCGAAGATTACTTCGAAAAACTCAAAAGAATCTACAGTATGCTGACCATGATGTATGTGAATGGGCCACTTTTCGTGCGCAAAGAAAAGAATATAAAAATAAGGTCTGGGAATTTAAAAGGATAACTAATGAGAGATTTTGGTCCAAATTAATTTTCAGTTCAAAACTCCGGAACACTAATACATTTTGGCAATCTATAAATCAGCTAACCAGACCCTGTAACGTTCTTACATCGAATGTGCAGGAATCGGAGTGGGCAACGTTTCTTGCGACAAAGTTTACCGATACCTCGGCAAATACACTAAGTAGTGATCCTTGGCCAAAAAGTGAAAACAAAAAGTGCCCCGTATATGAACAGGGGAGGCAACTTATGGCTAGCAACCACAGTAACATATTAAGTACCGACCGACAGAATAATTCATATACGGCGGACGAAATAATTAAAATAATTAAAAAAGCGAAATCTAATGGGGCACCAGGCCCGAATGGTATTCCGCAAGCGGCGTATAAATACGCACCGGAATTTTGGAGAGCATGTCTGGCTGAACTGTTTGCTGATGTGCAAAACCGGAACCGAGTACCTGAAAGCTGGCAAGGATCCATATTCATGCCAATCTATAAAGGTGGTGAAAGATCAAATCCGAATAACTATCGTTTAATAGCGTTGCAGGATGTTGAGGCAAAATATTTTGCATCGCTTCTCTTAGACGATTTGGTCACTTGGTCAGCTGAAAAAGAGCTGATTCCCATTAATCAAACGGGGTTCAGGAAGGGGATTGGAACAACAGCAAATATCCTATCCATCACTATGATTGCGGAGAAGTGCATGAGTAGTAAACAGGACTTGAACTTGTGTTTTATTGATCTTCAGGCCGCCTTCGATAGCGTAGACCGTAATTTATTGTGGTCGAAATTGAAAGCATGGGCCATACCGTAGACTATTCTAAGGGGTCTGCTGCTATTTTATTCCGATACCTGGTCGCAAGTAAAAATAGGGGATGGCACACGGCTGTCGAGAAAAGTTTTTACTTCTATTGGACTCAAACAGGGGTGTGTCCTTGCGCCTCATTTATTTAATCTCTTCATTTCAGATCTTTCCGGGAAACTGAATAACTGTAATGCTCATCCACCAAAACTAGGTGATCTACAGCTCACCCATCTGGCTTACGCCGATGATATAGTATTAATGAGCTTAACAAAGGTGGGTTTAACCAGATTAGTATCGGAACTCTCAGATTTCCTGTCGGCAAACAAGTTGGCCTTAAATGTCTCAAAAACCAAAACTATGTTGATAACTAACCGCCGTGGATCTCGTCAAGATATTTGGCTAAAAGGAAAAATACTAGAGAAAGTCTCAGCATACAAATATTTGGGCTTTTTTCTAGATGATCAGCTTAATTTAAAAGATCAAACAAAATATCTGACGCAAAGAGCGGGAGCCCTGACATTTGGATTAAGTACTTTGACAAAGAAATTGGAAGGCCCATCACTTAAACCTTTACTAATCGTGATGGACAACAAAGTCCTTCCAACTTTGACGTATGCAAGTGTGGCTATGCACGGAAAGGATGCGGTCCTACTAAACAGTTTAATAACTAAAACTTACAAGAAGGTTCTTCGATTACCCAGCATGTCATCACCAGCACAAATACGTCTCGAATTTGGCTTGAAAAACGAAACACTGGGCAGATTATACTCGTACATCAAGGTGAGGTACCAGATCAAGGAAAAAGCAATTAACAATAATCTTAATACCTATCTATGGCAGGAGCTTAATTCACAAAAAAAATCAAAAGCAAATCAATTTCTTACACATGCTTTGGAGGCTACTTGCACAAAAACCCTCTGGGATAAAAATCTGTCATTTGAAGTATTAAAACAGGCTTTAAACAAAGTGGCCAAACTTCATTCATTGATTTTGGATAAAGAAATTTTTTCACATCGTTCCCACTCTTGGTTAGGGATAAACGGCTATAAAACATTAACCCCAGCATTGTACCTGGAAACAACTTATCCCATTTTTATTAAGAGAAAGTTGATGGCATTGAGGCTAGGTAAATTCCCAACTTTAGCTGAGGAGCCGGGCTGGAAACAGCATGTAGCTGTCACATGTCGACTGTGTGGTAGCCCCAAAGAAGATCCAATACATATAATTTGTCATTGTAAGATGTTGTCCAAGGAACGTACATATTTTTTAAAGCCTAGTTTTCGGATTAAGAGGCTACAAACATGTAGATCTGCCATTATTGGAAGCCTGGACACAACTGCTCCTCGTTTACATTGCAACCTGGTGAAGTTCTTGCAGGCATTTGAAAAACATCTTAAACAACATGGAGATTCGAATTGTTAATGATTTGACTTTTTGCTACTGTGGTTTTCTATAATGATATGAATAACTTCAGGAATATAATTGAGTTTTATTACCCGTTTTTATAATATGTTTCTTTTAATTAATTCTATTTTAATGAAAAGCATATACATTTTTACAATGGTCGTGCGATATACAAATTGTTATGGTTTTAATTAACTAAACAATAAAGATAAAATTTCAAAAAAAGTCAGCAACAATACATGGCAGTGTGCAAAGTGCAGTGGCATCCATCATCTTTTCCACAAAGAGGCACAGTCTCCAACAGACACATATTATATAGCATATCAAAGGTTTTGCAGATGAATCATGAACCTTTCCATAAACATATATAATACTAAGTCAGGTGTTTGAGCTGTAATATAGGCAGTGAATGGACCCCAGATGTCCTTAGGTCTAGATGCTCCTGGCAACTCCTCCCAATAGCACAGAAGTTGATCCCGGCAAAAGGCAACATCCTTCAACCATTGCGGAAGCCTAGCAGCAGCTCTCCCGTCCCAGTGCAAAGACACCCTACGCTTGGCCAACAGAAGCGCCAGAGCCACAAGCCTGCGATTACACGCTTTAAGATGTAGTACATTGCCTAATAAGCAGATCGCCATGGTCCAAAGCACAGGCTCCCCAACCATTATTGTTAATGCTTCAGTGACTTTCACCCAGAACTCCGATACCCTACCACAGCTCCATGCCAAATGCTGAAAATCAGCTGTCTCCGCCCGCAGCGCCTACAATGATCTGAATCCCGGAGCCCATATTTAAACCGCTGCGCAGGCGTATAATATACTTGATGCACATACTTATAGTGAATCAGGCGCAAATTCCCATTCGCAGTGAACTGACCTGTCCATTTACAACATGTGCCCCACTCATCCTCCGTCAGTGCCTGCGGCAAAATAGTGTTCCACTTCGCCAGGGGGCCCACACTCTCCTCCACTTCGTCAGCCTGCGACGCATTATACAACCGGGTGATCATATTTGCCCTATTTTGTGCAGCATAAAGATATTGCAACGCCGTAAGAGTAGGAGGCTCCGCAGGGTAGCCAGGGTATAAAGCTTTAACCGCAGCCCTCAACCTACTATAGATAAATGTAGCCATAACCAAGCCCCCATCTCACAGAAAAGCCTTCAATCCAATAAATTCACCACCCGAATAAATATCCCCCATAGTGCACTTACCCACAGACTGCAAAACTTGCCCGTTGCCTTACCATTAGGCAAATCATTGACCGCATAGCGTATCCCATCCAAAGTAAACGGATGCATTAAAAAATCCTACTGCCCTTTGGACAACCACACCAATACTACGTCATCTAGATATTCTGCTATTTCCGGCTCTTCAGCAGTTTGCCAACACCTGTACATACCCTCATAATACTCAACAAACGAGGCTAGAATACCCTCCCTGTCACAACGCCTGACCCCATCCACACAGATTGAGTCTACCGTATTGTTTTTTGCCCAGCGCTCGGTTATTTTTCTTGCCATAGCCTTACCAGGCCGCCCTCCTTCCCCATAATACCTAGCCGTCCATCTCCGCCCCAGATGTTTCACTTCCATATCTGTCAACTCATTATACTCGTTGACCTTTGATCTAATGGTCGCTAGTGTACAACATTCATGTCATTGTCATACTGTCTCTCAAGGAGCTCCACCTCAAGGGTCTTCATAGATCCCCGGAGCGACTTAAGTACCCCAGCCTGGAGACCAATACACACCAATCTTTACTTTGAATGCCTCCCACAAGGTATCCAAGCCTTCCACGGTGCCTAAATTTTGGTAAAAGTACTGAGTAATAGCTTCCCTGACGCCCTCGCGAAACACTTGATCCTGCAGAGCTGAGGATTGTAATCGCCACTGAAACAGGGGTGGGGTGTAGCTAGATATCAGTATAGTAAATAGCGCAGGGGAAGATCAGAAAGTGTCCTAGGCAAATGGGCAACTTAAGTAACCTTCGAGTGCACATCACTAGTAGTCAGCCAATAGTCCAGCCTGGGCTAGGACTGATGCGCACAGGAATGGCAAGTACCCTCCCGAGTCGCAGGGTGTCTCAGCCGCCAAATATCCATAAGGGACATGTTGTGTATCCCAGTTTGGACCCCCTGTACAGCTTTCTTAACAACTGGGTCAGATTTTAGTATGCCTATCTAGATCAGGATTCAAGATGACATTAAAACCTCCACCACAAATAATGGCGGTCGGCCGTAGCCTATAAACTTTGTCCAATAAAACATCAAAAAAGGCAGGGTCATCCACATTAGGACCATAGACGTTAATAATGGTAACCATCATTCCACATAATTTTCCCTGCACTATTATGTACCGTCCATCCGTATCAGCCTCTACATGTGACGGCTCGAACACAATATTTTTTAAAATCAAAATCATGACCCCCTCCCCCTGCCATATGAGGAATATGACTATGCAAATTTAACACCCGTCCATCTAGTGGCAACATTATCTGCAGCCTGTCTGCTTAAGTGCGTTTCCTGTAATAGCGCAACTTGCACACTGTGCCGATCCAGGAAAGCAAGAACCTTCCTAGTTTTCTTTGGATGGTTCAATCCTCTGACATTCCACGTTATGCATGTCACCTTACCACCCTCCACCAGTATCTAGAAGGTTTAGAACCAACATAAGAGCTGTGCCCCCTGCGCCACATACAATAAAACCACACCGCCTCTGCACCCTGCACCACATGAAAGCACCAGACATCGAGTCCCCAACAACCCCCCACCCACCCACTTAAGCATCCCAAACATGCCAAGAAGCACCAACACCACAAAATACAAAGGCAAAGCCCCCTTCCCCGCCCATCGCGAGAAGCTAGTCTTCTCACCATCTACCCCCATATCAAAAAGAACACTTGGGTAATTCCCTCCTGGAGGACAGTCGCCCACCGACCCCAAGTTGGTACCGAGGGGGGTCGGGGCAAACCAGCATTCCCTCCCCAGCACATCCCACGGTCATCATAGCAACAAAAACAACCTAGACATTGTCAGCATCTGAAAGAGACTCGAGCGCACAAATACCTCCTTCCACAATCAGGCAACATAAAAAAGTTCTCAACAGCCCCGCCCTGAGTGGGAGAAGTCAAAGAAAAGCGAACCCAGCACAATACAATTCAGTGCAATAATGCCGCCCCTGACCCCACCCAATTCCATATCAGGCCCATTGCACATACACAGATCAGTACAAACAATAACACCCTGTAGGAAAAGCAACAGCAACCAATTGTTAGAGATACAAGTTCATACCACAATGTCCAGCAGCCATCACTCCCCGTCCCACAGATAACATGTCCGAGTAGGACGGTTGTTCCATTACTGTGTCGAATCGCCCGTGAAAGGAAGGGCACTAGTGACACTAAACAAACGTGCAATGTTCCACATCCGTATTATATAGGAGCATCATACAACCTGTAGCAACTGGCTAATCCTCATTGTCTGCATCATCTCCAGCCTGCCGAGTCTCGGCACGCTTTTCCAACTGCTTAACGTACTGCATAGCGTCCTTCGGGGGTCATGCAGATCCGAGGTTTGCTCCCATACATTATCCTAAGCCGGGCAGGATACAACATGGCATACTGTATGTCCATACCCTGCAACTTCTTCTTGACTTGGTGAAACTCTCGCCGGGCCTGCTGGACAGATACAGTAAAGCCCGGAAACAGCGCAACCTCCACCCCCTGATGGCTCTTGGTGCCAAGTTCTCTGGCACGCCTAAGGGCCACATCCCTGTCGCGATAATTTAAAAGTCTCGCGATAATTGGACGTGGTGGGGCACCGGACGCGGCGCCAGCGACCGATGCGCGCTCTCCACCACCAGAACCGTAGAGAAATGCTCTGCCCGAGCATGGTTTTAAGCATCTCCTCCACATAGAGGGCGAACACAGGAGCCCCCCAGCGTGCAACCGTGCCACCGCGCAGTCTATGCTTCCAATGCCCAGGCCTCTTCATGCACTCCTGCTGCCCAGGCTTCTGTCTGCAATCCCAATGTCCAGGCCCCTGCCCGCCCTCCGTGTGCAGAACTGCTCTGCTCACCAGCCCACTGCCAATAGCCCAGTCGGTGACTCGGGGCAAAGCGCCAGATGTCCATAGCACTGCCCCAGTGCCCACAACGCCAGCAGGGCACCCAGCCGCCTCCTCTCACCGGGACTCACTGCAGCAGCAGACAGGCCTCACCTCCACCAATTGTTGTGCCTCCGCTCAGCCTCTCGCCAATACAGTCAGGTCCCTGTTATTTCGGCCGCCCCCTGCCAGGCAGCGCCGCTAACAGCAATCTTAGTCCCAGCGGGCTCGTTCTTCTTTACCGGCACCGCGGCTCACTGCACACCGCTACAGGGCTGCAACAGATCCGCCGGCCGACGTGTGCTTTGTTCACCGGTGCCCAGTAGCGCTCTTACCGCCCAAATGTCTCCACGAACTGGCGGGCCTCCGCGCAGCCTCTTGCCGACTCAGCGAGGCCCCTGCTCACTCGGCCGCCCCCTTCCAGATAGTGATGCGACCGCAAGCCGCACTCCCAGCGCGTCCATGTCACACGTACCGGCCCACTGCTACGGAGGTAAAAACCACTCCGCAACGGACCAGCCAGCTGTCGCGCGCCTTGTCCGCCGGAGATTAGCAGCCAAAAACCAAGTCCTTACAGCGCTTCACCAATGTCATGCGCCCCCGACGTCTCCCGTATACACCTCACCCCGGGCTTCTCTCCGCAGTCAGATAGGGCACGAATGCAGCCAGGACGCCTCAGCGCTCACCACTGCCCCCTCATGCTGCCATTTTACAGGCAAAACAGCAGAGGCAGAATATCGACGTTCCACAGGGCCAGCAGCTGTAGAAATCACCTCATGCAGCTCCGCGAACAAAGCAGATTGAAATGCGCTGACTCTCCACCGTAGATGCCCTGGGGAGGTAAAGGATAGTGGACGGATTGTAGCCCCGACCAGCAGAGCTGCACTAATGTGCGGCCATCTTGCTTTGGGCTCTCTAGCGCCCCCAGATTTTTTTAACCAAAGTTTAACGTCTGCATGACATTCTGGGTGAGGAAATGTAGCAGGATCCATGAGACACCCCATCCTGGACTCCCATGGTGCCTCTTTTAAAAAAATATCTTGACTTGGTTGGTTTTCATGGGTGGTGGCCGAAGGCGGGCCCCAATGCGTCAACTTTCCACATTGTCAGACTAGGTTTGCTTGCAAGGTGAAACCTTGATGCCTCCATGTTGGTTTTGGTGCCTTTTCTATTGTGCATGATGGATCCAGTCACAGAAATGGGTACTGTGTTTTTTTTAATTTTACTTTTTTTAAGGAAGCGGTTGCAACACAGAATAGTATAGAACAGTTGTAATCAATGTAATTTCTTTGTTTTTGGCTTCCAAACCGTAAGGCAGTGTTCAATAATTAACATGCTGCCGAATGTCACCCGATTCATATGGTAGCATGGGCAATCCCAAATTCAGAGTTGCACAAATCACCACTATTCCTAAACCGAGTATCTTTGGCATGTTTTCATTCATTAGCCTTCCTCCTCCGAATTCATGCATGGACGGCACACAATGAAAAATAATCATAAGCTGTAGCTCAGTTGTTGGCGGTGGTTATTATGGGCAGTTGAAGAACCAACTAACACTATATATATCCCTATGGCCAGAAGGGTCTGTTAGATGTAATAGTATATTACTTTTGTTAAATCTCGGCCCAAAAAATGACAAATTAAACCATTGTCACCTATCTCACTTCTCTCCTCAAGCAACGTACACAAGTGACTTACCGTGTAACAACCAGAGAGAGCCTCTGAAGCTGCAGCATGTATTATGCCACCGTCCGAGACCTCTCACCCCAACACCCACAGGCTGCCATTGCAGGCTGTGTGTTTTTTGGTCCATACCAAACTGGAGTAGACATGTGGCATGCCCACCACCCCTGCTGTGGCATGGATAAGTCACCCTTCTAGCAGGCCTCACAGCCCTAAGGCAGGGTTGACCATACCACAGCAAGGGCATCATCTCTCAAAGTTTTCGTAACTAGTGGCAGTAGGGCATGCCTTCCAGCCAATGTGCACGCAATCACACCGAAGGATTGATAAATATGAAGTTGAAAAAAACGTGGTTTTAAAAACAAGGTGTGCATTCCCTCATCTTACATAATTGTCATATCTATAGTGTCTGTGCCATTCACAGACATTGTAAGTGCAGTGAAGCCATTATGAGTACATGGGCTGGGAGTTTGTCAACACGAGCTCCATGATGTCTTTACAGAAGTTTGGTATCGAGCGTCTCAGCATAATAAACCCACACTGATGTCAGTGATGAATTTATTATAAAACATACTCGCCGGGCATTTTAGAGATGCCCCCTGAAAAACTACCAACTCCTAGTGTATTGGCTGACCGATCCCTGCCAGCCAGACACCACCAGATAGTTTTCGGAAGTCAGATACAATGCCTACTTTGGGTGGAGGTGCTTCTCACTTCCACCATGGAGGAACAGCAACACTTGACAGTCCGCCTCAAAGGCCTTTGCCGTGTTATGCTGGTATAGGCAGCTCCAACTAGTGGACATGCCAGCCCCTCTTTCCTAACTCCACTTTTTGGAGGCAGGACAGGCAGAAAAATTAGTAAGTGTAGGAGTGTCCACCTCTCCCTGGCACACCTCTAGGGTAGCCAGGAGATGAAATGAACTCCTCTCTTAGAAATTCTTCATCTTGAATTGGAGAAATAGGCCCTATAGGGAGGGGGCACCCAGAGGGTGAAGTCACCCTAGGGGACAGTAGTCATTGGCAACTGCCCCAACCTCGATAACACCCTTAAATTTAGTATTTAAGGGGTCCCCTGAACCTTGTTCCTCAGATTCGACGACCTACGACAAAGGACCAAAGAGCCATGCAGCAGTAGAGCAGCTATGCCGACTGACTTGGTCCCATCCCTAGCGGCCTGACTACTCCTCCAGCAACCCTGTTCCAATAAACAGGCATGGCCCGCAGCCAGCAACCTCCAAGAACCCTGGGGACCTGTGCTGACTGAAACAAAGACTCTGGCCTCCATGGACACCAGATTTGTCCAGCCAGAAGTGAACTCAATGACTCCGGATCCAGGCAGAACCACAACACTTGCACCAAGTCTGCACCCGATTGCCAACTCCAGGTGGCCCACCGACCTAGTGAAGTCTCTCCTGTGATCCTGACCTGGGATCCAACGTTGGACGACCTTCGCCTTGACACCTGCAGCCTCAACCTGAAGGGTCCCTCCCCCCCCTTAAACGGTGGACGACCTTCGCCTTGACACCTGCAGCCTCAACCTGAAGGGTCCCCTACCCCCCCCCCCCCCCCCCCCCCCCCCCTTACCGGAACTGGTGTGAGAACCCCGATGCTCGCGACTTCCCTATACCCACAACTCTCTGGTGTATGAGTGCCCAACCGACGGTTTCCCGGCATCCCTCCACTATCCAACTTACCTCTCCAGTGGTGGGAGTCCTTCAGTCAGCCCTTAGAACAGAGCCTGCAGTAGTTTTCTCCAACCAAGGATCTCGAATGGTTTCAACAGGACCCCCGGCGCCTCGTTTGCAATTTGCACCACCAGCGGCACTAAGTATGATCTTGAATACAAAGTTTCTTTTTCTGTACTGAAAAGCATTTCATGCACATGTAAAGTATTGTTTGATGCTATATAAACCTCTTGCCAGTAATCGGAAAGTATTGCATACTAGTCTACATACCCGAAACTAAGTTCAACTTGGTTCCTAGAAATAGAGTAACTAAAGAAATATTTTTACAAACATTGGCCTGGAGTCAGTCATTGACTATGTGAAGCCTTGTATGAGTATGTACACCCAGTCAGTTCACACTGCCCTCCTGAGCCTCACTGCTCAGCCCAGCTACCACTAAATTGAGAGTAAGGTATTATCTGCTTTAACCTCTGCCATACCTTTGGGGACTCGGTGGACTCTGTACGCACTATATTTCTTTTTGGTATAGTATATACAGAGCCAGCTTCCTACATGCCACTCTTTACCTTCTGTTGTGTAGTTCCTATAAACCTATATAGGATCTGCGCGTTTAGGCAACATAGACAGTGGGATTGGTGTCCAGACTGATTCAAGACTCCTCCACCGTGTATGTTCGCCTGTATACCAGCTAGCTCACAGTGCCACTGCAAACTCCTCCTACCAAGGAGAGAATAGATCTTGGCAACTATCTAACATGACAACTCTGTCCCATCAGGGATCGTGGAAACAGTACTTTTCGCTCAGTCACTTGTGGTCACTTTGTCTCAGAGAGATGCACAGAATAAACGGAGGGGATGTTTCCAATAAGCATTTATTGAACCATAGGCATTCTAGTGTAAAACAAGTGTGCTGAAGCAAAAATAAGACCGAAACAGATAAAAACGATTATAAGTACAGAGTAAATGGATGGTAGATATCTACCATAGTGCTAAAACAATGAATATATGCTAGCATATAAGTACATGACAATGTGTACTCCTACGGTGCAACCCTAACTAGATGTACCTAGCATGTATGTAGGTGTAAAGCCCCCTGGTCGCCAAAGCCAAACCCATTACCTGAAGTAAGAGACTCTGGAACCCCAACTTGTACTCGATGGACTCCCCGTAAGGGATGTCAGACCACTTGTGAGCTGGAGTGTCTGCGTGCAGGAGCCTCAGCGTCTCACGTCATTGTGTCAGCATGGAAGTCTTTCTTCTCTGCCTGCCTGCCTGCCTGCCTGTGTGTGTGTGTGTGTGTGTGTGTGTACACCCAAAAGGTACCCATTTACATAGTTATTATGCAGAAGATGGTAATCCTGCTTTGATTATGAGAATTCTCGTGCGTAATAAATGAGGCTAGTTTTTGGGGAAAACCACACATTTATGCGTCGCTTAACTAGGCAATAGGCCGATACCAAAACCCGTTATGTAGTGTAATGGTTCTGTAAATGTAGGTGAAGTTAGGGGACTACTCAAGTCTATATTGGGGTACCCTATGAAACATAACGCCCACTCCTCATCCTACCTGACAACATACTAAAAGGGATTGTCTTTCTAACCAGGCCTAACATTCCAATTTCGGTTGTTTTGGAAAAAGGCAGATTTTCCCCCAGCACACAGAGAGCCAAATGTTTGTGTCCTTTGTGGGAGACACAACATCACTGCTGCTTGCCTTCGCAGACGACTGTCCCTGTAACATCTCACAGATAAGGTCAGTCGAGCAAAGATGATCTTCCTCAGTTCCCACACTCGATGATGGGGAAGCATTTGTAACATCCAAAGCCTGCGTGCCTGTAGGAGAGCCGGTATCCATTCCAACAGGAACATAAACATCCCGTGGTGGCTCCAAGAATGCAGGCATCAACATTGGAATACGCTGAGGACACTGCAGTACGTGTGCCGTTAATCGATCAGACAATGCTTATGCATCCAGTGGCGCAACCAATTGAAGTGTTAAACCGAGGTTCAACTTGATTTCATAGCTGCAGAAAAAACAGCGGAAGACCGGCAAAACAGTCAATCCAGGCCGGTCGAAATGATAGGAACCAAGACTCGTTTAGTTTAGTTTGTGAGCTTATGTAGCGCTTGAATCACCCCCTTAGGGGTATCTCAGCGCTTGTGGACTAGCAGAATAAAGTTGTCGCTGTGGGCTGGTCTAGTAGAGGGCAGTTTTCAGAGCCTTCCTAAATTTTAAGTGGTCTGGGCATTGCCATAAAGCTTTGAGAAGTTGGTTCCATAAGGTTGCGCCTGATATGAAAAGGCCTTTGCTCCTGTCCGTGCTTTTTTGACCAAGGGAATTTTGAGCAAAGATTTTGCGCCGGATCGAATGTCCCTGTGGGGCTATATTGATGGAGTCTCTCCGCCAGATAGGCAGGTCCTTTTTCCCATATTGCCTTGTGCGTCAGGCAGCAGATCTTAAATTTCACTTGTTTACGCACAGTTAACCAATGTAGTTGTTGTCGAAGAGGGAATGAAGCTGATCTGTGAGGGACGTTTAAGACTAAGCGAGCAGAAGTGTTTTGTACCACCTGAAGGCGGTTCAGAGAAGACGCGTTAGCCGCAATCAGTAAGGCCTCCGAGTAATCTAATTTACTCAACACCTGGGTTTGGATGATGGTCATTTGTAAGAAGTCAGGGATATAAGGAAAAACTCTTCTCAGCAGGCCCGGCACAAGCATGAGCCAACTGTATGTTACAGACTCTTTCATAGTTAAAGTCTGTTCAAGACGCACCCCTAAGTTCTTTGCTGTAGTTTTTGGTGCTGGGGCTGTTCCTAGCTCTTTAAAAACTCTTTTTATTGTAATCAGCATTAAGAAGGCATATTTCTTCTAGATGATACTCGTACATCATTAAAAATCCCAGCATTATACATTTCCAGTACATTATTATAGCCTTATACAGTACACCAAGATCATGTCCAACATCCCATCCATCCTACGCCTCTTCAGTCCTAAAGTTATTCTTCCAAACCCTCCTCCACTCGATCTCGTGGTGCTTCACAGATATTGCCCCTGAATGCATTCCATGCCCCCCAGCTCTTGTTCCATTTCCTGGGGCAACCACGATTAACAAACACAGTTCTTTCTGTTATCATTGCCTAACATGTCCGTGCACCATGCGGTTAGCTTTGGTACCTCTGCCACTCCCCATTTCTGTGCAATATTACTCTTTGCAACTATTAACCCAAGGGTAGCTCAATCCTGCATAGGGTGAGTAAGGTCATTTGGCTCCCATACATTCAATAAACATCTTTTGGGCTCTGGCAACAGTGACCCCCCCCCCCCGTGATATTGTTCCCGTTGTTTGCACCCAGTAATCCATGATCATATGGTATGGTAGAAAGTTCCCTCCTCCCCACATTTCCGTAGGCAGTATGGATGTGATATTCTACCTATTGTATGTAGGGTGAGCCTATTGAAGTAAACTCAATGCAGTATCTTGAGTTGTACCAGCCTGAGTCGCGAGGGTATGCCCATCTCCTTCGGTGAAGCAAGTGCCTCCTGCCTGTCCGAGACATCAAAGTCACCTACATCACGGGATCACTTCACTCTAAGCACTATCGTGGGGTTTGGGAGGTTGTTAATTCTCTTCCGGTATGTGAATGAAGTAGCCCGCTTCTGCATACAGTCCGTTAATAATCTGTTCTCGAGAGGCGAGGCTTCCTGGACCTCAGTACCTGGTGGTTGGGCTGTTAACAGAGCATGTTTGTAGTTAAAAAGTTCAGTTGGTGCCAACTCATATTGCTGCTGGGGGTGCTCAAATGTCATAACCTCTCCCTTGCGCCAAATGTCCCCCACCGTGGAGATTCCACTTGCATCCCATTGGGCAAAGCCCTTGCTCTTCCTAAGCCGACCCAGCTGTGGCTGGTCCCAAAGCGGGGTGAGTTGGGTTATAGTCCCCTGCCAACCCAGTTTATTCTGCGCCGCGTGCCACATGTTGACTGACTGCTTCGTGGGTCCAATGAGGGATTTGGTGCGTTTCTTATCATAAAGGGGGGGACAGTATAGTACCCGCACTCAAAGCCACCCTGTCTGCCCTAAACGCCAGAGCCTCCTGGGGGGCATGTATCCATTGATGAATTACTTTGCGCGCCGGCTTGTTTCCCCAAAGCAGGTTGGAGACCTGGGCCTCTATTTCCTTAAAGTAGCTTGGGGGCACCGGGAATGGCGTGTTTTCCAGCACATACAGGAAACGAGGAAGCGCCATCATTTTAAGGAGCGACACCTTCCCCAACAATGTGGTGGCAACGCCCCCCAGTGCGATGTGTCCCATCTAAGGCGCTCCAGTGGGGGCTGCAGATTATGTTTATAAAAGTCTGCGGAGTCGGCTGTAATATAGATCCCCAAATAATTGAACATGCCATCTGCGATCACGAGTGGGCGGTCTTTGGGAAGTTGCGCTGGTGGGCGGTGCAGCACGTATAGCATAGATTTGGACCAATTTATGGTATATCCCGATGCCCGTCCGAAGAGTTCACAGACATTCAGGAGGACTAGTATGGAGCGCCTGGGAGAGGTCAGATATAATAGGACATCGTCTGCGTACAATGAAATGCGGTACTCCCACTCCTCCGTCCATCTGAGTCCTCTTATCATTGGTCCCCAACGAATCCACGCCGCCAAGTGCTCGAGTACCAGCGCGTAAAGCAGTGGGGACAGGGGACCGCCTTGGCGGGTGCCCCGTGCCAAAGGGAAGTCGTCCGAGATATGCCCATTCACTGTTACCTGAGCTACTGGCTTGGTGTAAAGCAGACGGACCCATGTACAGAATTTAGGACCAAAGCCTAAGTGACGAAGCACCACAAACAAGAATGGCCACTCCACCATATCAAATGCCATTCTCTCGTCCAGGGGGAGTATGACCGCTGGCTCCTGAAGATAGGGAATGCGCGCCATCCCACCTTGCAGATGTCTCCGATTAAGTGCTGTACTTCTGCCTGGCACGAAGCCAGATTCGCCCAATGTGTATCAGAGTTGCAAGGTACAGCGTTAGTCTAATCGCCAACAGCTTTGCGAGAGTATTAGCCTCTGCATTGATCAATGAAATTGGGCGGTATGAGGTACAGTCATCGGCATGCTTGCCCGGTTTGGGTATTTGTGGCAGTTCTTTGATCCAATGGTAACTCTCCCTCCTTAAAACAGTCATTGTACATGTGTAACAGGTGGGGGGGAAACAGTTTCCGCCGTTTTCTTATACAGTTCAACGGGGATGCCATTAGGACCTGCCGCTTTGCCTGACTGCAATGAGCCTATCGCCACCTGTATTTCCTCAACCGTAAGATCCGCCTCAAGTGTGAGAGCTGCTTCTGGAGGGAGCACGGGCATGGCCATATCCTTAATGTAAGTTAGTACTTCTTCTACTGACATCTCAGAGGTCGAGGTATATACCTGCTGAAAATGATGTGCTAAGGTGTGCACTATGGCCTGTGGGTCTGTTGTAATTTCCCCTGCTGCCGTCCGAATCCTCGCGATCCATTTGCTACTCTGTTCCCTTTTGTCTAGCCATGCCAGAAGCTTCCCGGCTTTGGCCCCAGTCTCGTAAATCTTATGTTGAGTAGCCGTCAGACGCGACCTTGTCAGGTCTTCTAAGTATTTCTTATGTTGGTGTTGTGCAAGACTCAATTTCTGAGTTGTTGCCGGCGTGGGGTCTCTGGTGTGTTGGGCCTCCGCTTCCACCAGCGCCAGCTATGTCATGTAGGTCGCGCTGCCTCTCCCGCCTATGCCCTGTGACCGAAACAATGGCTTACCCCTAAGGACTGTTTTTGTATGCTTCCCACAGAATAGTTGGGGAATCAACCGATGCCTCATTCTCCTGAAAATAATGCTTTGTCGCTGCAAGAAACGCTTTTAATTTTAGGGACCTGTAGGTAGCCAGGGTAAATGGGATAAATGCGTTGCCTAACCCTGCGACAGTGTGTGTATGTCAATAGCACTGGGGAATGGTCGGAGATACCCCTGGGTTTTATCTGTAAAATGTAAATGTAATTTGTACTTGTAAATCGCACTAATACCCCACTGGGGTGTCCTGGCGCTGTAACGCATACCGCTGTGGAACCCTTCCTGGCTTTTCCCTGTGAAATGTCCACTCCTGGGCACCCCCAAGGTGAAGCCAGGCATCCCAGCGCTGTTGGGGCTGTTGTGGAGATTAAGCAAGCTATTGCCCAGAGTTGCAGAGTGGGACCCATGATTAGAATAGGCACGAGGCGAGAATGATCAGGTCCGAGGAAATTGAGCCCAAGACCCGCCGAGGCGGGAATTGAACCCTGGTCCCGGGCCAGACCTCTGCATCAGGGTCTGCCGCTCTAACCATTGAACCACACTTCTCCACATCTCTGCTATCAACGTTTTGTAAGCAGTCTGCTGTAGCTAAAAAGTAATCGATGCGGGATAGGCTGTTATGTACGCCTGAGTGAAAGGTGAATTGCTGCGTCGCCGGGTGGTGCCATCTCCACACATCCATGAGCCCCTGTGCCTCCCTGAAACTCCCAAGATGAGACACACCAGGGGCATGTGATTTCGCCGGGTAGCGGTCGTGGGTGCTGTCCATAATTGCAGTGAGGCCCCACCACCACCACCACCACCAAACACAGCTCCCCTTCTGGAAGGTCAAGCAGGAACTTAGCAAATGCTGGGAGGGGGGAATATATACAGATACTATGTTTAGAGACTGTCCTTCCCATTGCCCTATAACGGCTGCGAAGCGGCCGTGATCGTCCATTTTTGTATTCAGCACTATCAACGGGGATTGTTTTTTGACTAAAATACCCACTCCCCTTGAGCCAGACGAGAACTCCGAGTGCACTATCATTTTAAACCCCCATCTGTCCATGGCCTTACACGCCGCACCAGGAAGCTGCGTTTCCTGCAACAGGGCCACCATTGGCGAATGTTGTTTCAGGCACTGCAGAACCAAACCCCTCTTTATTTTGTGCCCCAGACCCTGAACATTCCATGTAGGCATGGACAGAGGTGTCACTTGAATTGTTGGGTGCCCTGCGAGGTCAGGGGTAGCTGGATCCTGTGCTGCCAAGTTGGATGATACATGTGTGATAAAGTAAGGAATTTATTCAATGTGTACCGTAATTGCTGGAGAAAGAAAAAGAAAGCCTCACACCTGAAAACGTTGCTGAACAATTTTTCAAAGAGCGAACATCGTTGGAAAAACAGAACTTCTCTTTCATCCCATACCTGCGCCCCCCTCACTATACAAAAATAACAACTCCACCCTCCCCTCCTACCCACCCTCCCTCCCCACCGTGGACCTTCCGGACCGAAAAAGCGTGACTCTGTGAAAGATTCAGCATGGTGTTGCTGTCGGTGTGTTTGGGAGCGGGCCCGGTCTACTTGAGGCATATGCCACCGGAGTAACACATCTAATTTCAGACGGGCCGTTTCCTGACCAACCCATTGGTATCCGATTTGACTTCTCACTGTTTGCAGCCCTGGAAACACAGAGGAAACGCCAACAAAGCAAAAATACCCACCCATACCTACTCCCTCCCTGCCAGACGGATCCCCAACCATCCACCTCCCCAACTTAGCAGAGTGCTTCAACCCCATCAACCGTACTTGCGTGTAAGGGGAGAAAGGGAAGTCCGTGGAGCTCCGCAGTCTATCCCCTCCTCCGGAACAAACTATAAACTATGATACGCTTTCGCTCGTTATCTAGTCTCATTGCTCTGGTCCAGGGCATTCCCTCGTCAAGTTAGAGGAGCATATCTTACAGGTCTCTAACACTGTCTTAATGTTCCTCATGCATGTGGTCAAACCATATAACCGCCTTCTGGCTGCAGACTACCTCCTTTTTAGGTTTTGCTGGCAATGCGTACGAAGTACGCATGCGCTAGCAAAATCCTTATGTTTCTCTGTTGGGTCGGGTATCCCGCCCCCTCCTCGCCCCCTCCTCCCATTGGCTAGCTCCATAAATGGAGGCTAGCCATTGGGAGCCGGATCTGTCCGTCAAAGGCCGGACCAGATTCGGGGGCGTTCCCGTGATTTTTTCCCTCTCCGCCCCTCTGTGCGCTCATCTCGGCGGTGGGCGTGTTCTTTTTTTTTTTTGTCAGGGCGTGTTCTCTCATTCCGCCGAAGATGGCGCAGGGGGCCCGTCGACTTCTCTTTGCTCCACGAAGTCCAGGTCAGTGCTCTGCATTTTTATTTGATATCCCGCCCCCCTCCCGCTGCCCGTGTGTGCCCCGTTCCCGCCCCTCCCCCCCGTGTTTCCGGCCGTAAATGCTTCCGCTGCCCGTGGCCAGGTCCCGCTGTATGCACTCGTCACTCCTCTACCCGTTTTTGTTGCTTTTTACCGCTGCCTCGGCTCCCGTTCCCGCCCCCTACCACTGCCTCGCTCTCCGTGTCTCCCCGGCCCCGTTCCCGCCCCCCTACCGCTGCCTCGGCTCCCGTTCCCGCCCCCCTACCGTCTTAATAATATTAATGTGAATAACGTGATTTACATACTGCGCTACAAAGCACTTCTACAGTTTCCAAGCACTGTACGTAGTTACACATTTAATAATACTTTAAATCCACAATATTAGTAGGCACCCTTTGAAACTTTGGAAGCGCTCGAAGGTAGACAGGGGACAGCCCGTTTCCGTAATTGCAAGTTGAAGGAAGTTTAGATTTTTTTTAATATATTGACGAAATCCGGGTAAGCTCTTTCACTATATATCACGCGTTTCATGTAATAACACACACACCACGTTTGACAACACGTGTAGGTAAACACTCAGAAGTTGTATTTTTGTTGTTGTTTTGGTGCCTTCACCAGCAAGAGTACTTTCTTTTGTTCACGTTGCGCTGTTTTCTAGTAGAGTGTGCCAGGCTCCGGGTGGCACAGAGCCTGCCAGCGTTGGAGTCCTGGGTCTAGAACGTGCCCCGTAAAGCGCTGCCCACCTTAAAGAGTGTGACTGCCCTTGCGCTACATACTGCGTTTAAGAATGTTGTAACCGTGTGTGCCCCTCTTGCATACGCCATATTTAACTATTTGTGGCCAGGTACACAACTCTCACACTCCTCTTCTGGAGTTCTCTAAATATGTTACTCTCCTCATAGGCAGTGTCTAGCCGCGGGCGCCGCCAGGGTGCGCAACTCTGGAAGTTATCTGGTGTGCACTGGTGGAGTGCACCGTCCTCAAATTGTGGCGGTGTGCGAGCGTGTCTGTCTAACAGTGCCCTCCTCGGGGTGTGATAGACTGTACTGAGAGGGTATAGTGAGAGGCCGTACTGAAAGGGTGTACTGAGGAGGGTGTACTGAGAGGACGTTCTGAGAGGGTTTACTGAGAGGTTGTGAGAGGTTGTAGTGAGAGGGTGTACTGAGGGTGTAGTAAGAGGCCCTACTGAGAAGGCGTCCTGGGTGTGTGTACTGAGGAGAGGGTGTACTGAGAGGACGCATTGAGAGTGTGTACTGAGAAGGTGTACTGAGAGGGTGTACCCACTTCCGGTTCTGGACTCCTCTGGAAGAGGGCTCTACTTTCCTGGTCTTCTGGTGTGTGCTGCGACAGGCTGTGCTCTCTCCTCAGAACATTCTAGATCATTCTGGAAGGTTTATCCTGCTTGTTTGTTCTGGGTGTGTATGCGGGGCATTCCACTGTAGTAGAGCCGTAAGGTGTGCTGGAAGTAGGGTCTGCCCTCAGGGTGTTCTAGATTACACTGGTACGGCGTTCCCTTCCAGAAGAGCTCTGGTGCACGGAGTCACGGTGTGCACCAGGTACATTGATCTAGGGTAAAAGGGCAGAGTCTGTGTTTCTCGGATTGTTCTAAGGTGCTCGGGTAGAGAGTGCACTCCAGAGGGTTCGGGATTACGCTTGCACCTTGGGCACTCCTGGGATGTTCTCGTCTCTGGTCATATCATGTGCATTCCTTGTGCTAGTCTTGTGTCTGTTGGCAGGGAAGGCCCTTCTCGGAGAGTTCTAGTTGTCTGGCCTCCTCAGAGAGTTCTAGATGTGTGACCTCCTCAGAGAGTTCTAGATGCATGATCCCCCCTGAATTCTAGATGTGTGACTTCCCACAGAGTTCTAGATGCATAACCCCCCTGAATTCTAGATGCGTGACCTCCCACAGAGTACTAGATGCGTGACCTCCCCAGAGAGTTCTAGATGCATGACCTCTAGATGCATGACCTCCCCCCTGAATTCTAGATGTGTGACCTCCCCAGAGAGTTCTAGATGCGTGACCTCCCCAGAGAGTTCTAGATGCATGACCTCCCCCATGAATTCTAGATGCGTGACCTACCCAGAGAGTTCTAGATGCATGACCTGCCCCATGAATTCTAGATGCGTGACCTACCCAGAGAGTTCTAGATGCGTGACCTCCCCAGAGAGTTCTAGATGCATGACCTCCCCCATGAATTCTAGATGCGTGACCTACCCACAGAGTTCTAGATGCATGACCTCCCCCATGAATTGTAGATGCGTGACCTACCCAGCGAGTTCTAGATGCATGACCTCCCCCATGAATTCTAGATGCATGACCACCCAGAGAGTTATAAATGCGTGACATCCCTCATGAATTCTAGATGTGTGACCTACCCACAGAGCTCTAGATGCATGACCCCCACTGAATTCTACATGTGTGACCTCCCCACAGAGTTCTAGATGCATGACCTCCCCCATGAATTCTAGATGTGTGACCTACCCACAGAGTTCTAGATGCATGACCGCAGAGAGTTCTAGATGCATGACCTCCCGACAGAGTTCTAGATGTGTGACCTCCCCACAGAGTTCTAGATGCATGACCTCCCCACAGAGTTCTAGATGCATAACCCCCTGAATTCTAGATGTGTGACCTCCCCAGAGAGTTCTAGATGTGTGACCTTCCCCCTGAATTCTAGATTCGTGACCTACCCAGAGAGTTCTAGATGCATGACCTCCCCCATGAATTCTAGATGCGTGACCTCCCCAGAGAGTTATAGATGCGTGACATCCCTCATGAATTCTAGATGTATTTACGAATTAGGCAAACGAAGATTATTCTATCTCCTAGAAGAGTCAGGAGACATGTTTCAGTAATGTCACGCTATGTAATCAGATTTTCACTAAGGACAGTAAGTTAAAGAGCACTTTTTAGGTTTTGCTGGCAATGCGTACGAAGTACGCATGCGCTAGCAAAATCCTTATGTTTCTCTGTTGGGTCGGGTATCCCGCCCCCTCCTCGCCCCCTCCTCCCATTGGCTAGCTCCATAAATGGAGGCTAGCCATTGGGAGCCGGATCTGTCCGTCAAAGGCCGGACCAGATTCGGGGGCGTTCCCGTGATTTTTTCCCTCTCCGCCCCTCTGTGCGATCATCTCGGCGGTGGGCGTGTTTTTTTTTTTTTTTTTTTTTAGGGCGTGTTCTCTCATTCCGCCGAAGATGGTGCCGGGGGCCCGTCGACTTCTCTTTGCTCCACGAAGTCCAGGTCAGTGCTCTGCATTTTTATTTGATATCCCGCCCCTCCCCCCCCCGTGTTTCCGGCCGTAAATGCTTCCGCTGCCCGTGGCCAGGTCCCGCTGTATGCACTCGTCACTCCTCTATCCGTCAGGATTTTTTTTTTTTGTTGTCAGGGCGTGCCCGTTCCCGCCCCCCCTCCCCTTTCACTCTCCGTTGTCTTTCTTGAAACCACAGGTCGGAGCGGTGCACGGGTGTCCCGGAGCTGCGCCTCTCCCATGCCATGGAGTTGGAGGGGCAATGGTGGAAGGGGCAGCTGGCTCCCACGAGGCAATCAGGTAAGTTTATGTATTTTGTCCGCCCCCCCCCCTGTCCGTGTGTCCGATCCGCCCCCCTCCCGTGTGCCCGTTCCCGCCCCCCCTCCCCTTTCACTTTTAATTTTAGGACGGGGTACATCCATCAGCATGTGATTAGAGAGGGGCAGCAGTGCCTTGAAACGCTACTTGTGTGTTGAGGTGCTGTGTTTATGGTATGTGTTGGTTTATGGGACTTTTGCTGCTGGAATTTACTTGGTCATAAGAGATGTCATGTGCATTTCGACTCGTAGGATTAGCCAACGCTTTTTTATAATTTTTTTTTGTCATCATATATAATTAAATATGCTTTAAATTCAATGCCAATGCTTGTAGTTTGTAAATTGTGCTGTTGGGGGTTCTGCGTGTAGGATCGCATGCTGGCTGCAAAGGCAAAACCGTTGCATTGTAAATGCTTGTTGTAGTAATGCTACTCGTCAGTCCTCGTTGTCAGTTCGCTGTGTGCCAGCCTCCTCACTACTCTGTCTGTGGTCCGCTGAGTCTTCAGTTTCTCGGCGCTGTGGCTGTCCTCTCTCTGTCCTCCTGGATCCCCCGACTTGCCTCCATCCCTCGAGCCAGTCGTGCGCTTCTTCTTGTGACTCGAAGAAGCAGGTCTTCCCGTCCGCCACCACTCGTAGTTTTGCTGGAAACAACATGGAGTATGGAAGCTCTTTGCTCCTAAGTTCTTTCTTTACTTCGAGGAAACTTTGGCAACGTTTAGATACTGCCGCTGTGTAGTCCGGAAAGGACACCGAGTTGTGAATACAGAGTGGTGGGGCCACCCTCGCTGTTTGCAATATTACATCTTTCGCGGAAGTAAAAAATACGGGCCAAGTCTGGTCTAGGGGGCGCCCCAGGTTTAGGCTTACCCCCGGGCACCCTATGTGCTCTTTCCACAGAAAAGAAGGTGGAGAGTCCTCTGGGCTGGAGTCTGGATTTAATAAGTTCCTTAACATAGGGGTCCATGGCGAGGTTCCCTTCACTTTCAAAAATTCCTGTGATTCTCACGTTGTTCCGTCGTGAGCGCCCTTCCAGGTCGTCCAGCTTTTCCGCCATGAGTTTATTTTCAGCCTCTAGACGGCTGACCTTATTAAGCAACATGGTGGTGTCTTTTTTGACAAAGATTTAATGATATTAAATTTGGAGCGCATGGACGCCCCGCGAAAGTGAGGTATTAGGAATTCAGCGGGATAGGATGGGCATCCCAATGTTCTACCGCCACGTGGGGGATAAAGGCATGTGAGGAGAACCAAAAATTAGCATATTGTGCCTGTGCACATAGATAGTAAAGATAAAAATCCGGGACGTTGAATCCCCCTGTTTGTAATTCAGTGTGAGAGTACTCCAACCCACACGTGCCTGACGGCCACCCCACACGTGCCGAAGCAACAGCGTTCGCACCTGTTTATTTTTTTTTGCGTGATCTGAAGTAGAATATTACTAAACAGATATAAAAAATGTGGGTAATGCCTCCATTTTAATCAAAGCAATACGGTCTTCAAGTGAAAGTTGGAGTTTTATCCATCTACCCACTTGCTGTTACAGCTGTTCCACTGCTGTTCCGTAATTCTCACAATTAACAATCTCTGGGTTCCAGTGAATACACACCCCCAGGTACTTTACAGACGCTGTGGTCCACTGAAGCGGAAACTCAAGGTCATGTGGAATGGTGCTCTCTGTCAAAGATATCACCACCGACTTGGACCAATTAATATGGAGGCCTGAGAAACTGCCAAACCGAATGTATTCACTGAGAACCGGTGCTAAATGTGTGGGGCTCGCGTATGAAAAGCAGCATGTCATCTGCGTAGGTTTAAAGGCCCCTGATAGTGGCCTTGAAAACCTCCCAAAGCACCCCTGCACTGTCCACTGACCCCTTATTCTGTTTGAAATACTGTTACCGCTTCCTGGATCGTCTCCATATATACCCGGTCCAATAACGCTTCAGGCCGAAAGCGCCAAGTGAAGGCCTTGGGAACAGTCCGCGGAACAAGGCGCACAGGAAAGTGATCCGAAAGCGGGCGCGGCAAACTAGCCACGTCATTCTCCCAGCCCACTGTCCCTTCACTCATTAGCCAGTAGTCAAGACTGGACCAGCTGCCAATGCGTGGTAGGAATGTGTGTGCCCTCTAGTGCGTCAGGATAGCTATGCCGCCACACATCTAGTGGTCCGAAGTCAACCATTCCATCCTTAATCGCACGCGCCGCCCCAGGAGAATGCCTGACCTTGCCACCAGATTTATCTTTGAGTGGATCCAGATGTGTATTGAAGTCACCACCCCATAGTATGACAGCGTCTGGGAGTGCATGGACAGCGGCAAGAATGCACTCATACAGTGTAGGATCATCAATGTTAGGACCATTGGTGTTAACAATGGTAACCAGCGTGCCCAACAGCTTCCCATGAAAGACAGCATAACGTCCTTCTGTGTCGGTATGAGTTTGGATTGCAGTGAATGGGAGACCCCTCTTGATAAGGGTGCGGACACCCCGGCTATAAGAAGAATACGACGAAGCAACCCGATATGCAGCCCAACGACTACCCACCAGCCTATCTGAGATTTGTGTTAGGTGAGTTTTCTGTATGAGGGCAATACCAATACCATGACGGTCCAAGTGCGCCAGGACCTGACAAATCTTTTTTTTATTCGAATTTAGTCCCCGTACGTTCCATGTCATGCAGGAGACGGACATCACATCACTATACATAATTGCAGTAATTCAGAAGTGGGATACCCCCGGCCCCTTGCAATTAAATGACCTACCGACAAAAAAACCAGCCACTATTGTAGGTGCCAGAACAATCACATTTGCCACAAGTAGAGGATCTAAAAACATGAGCAGTCACAGGACCAAACTTTCTCTCTCCCACCCACCCAGAAATACCCCCCACCCACTTCAGCAGCTCCAACCTGCCAAAGCCTTCCCAAACCTCCCAAAACAACCCCCAAGTTCGATACCAAGGGAGAAACCAGTTGCTGGGAACATCCATGAGGGGGGCGCTTGAGCACCGTAACCCTCCCAGCTATAACAGGAGGTAAAAAGACGTCATTGTAACATCTGTTCACTTAATTATAATTATACCCGCACCTGGCAACTACCAAGCTCTTAGCGCAAGGTAAACATTTCTAGCAAAATGCAGAGATAACATGTTAACAGTGCAGAACAATTACTAACACATTGTTATATGGAAACATTTCAATGGTGCAATCAGCAGACCAAAATGTAACTTACCAATAACCCATCAACCAGCTTTAGGACACCATGTACTGACCGCGGGTCCTATCTTTTGTCCATCAATTTACTACAGTCATCCGTACCAGAACCCGCACCAGCTGAAGTAGAGCCGTTGTGTCTTGTAATATTTTTAGCGAAGGACATCGCTGCCTTCGGGCAGGTGAAAATCTTGTATTTCCCTTTGTTCTCTATCCGTAGCCTTGCAGGGTATAGCATAGCGTATGGAATTTTTGCTGCGATGAGGAGCTTCTTTACAGGCAGATACTCTCTCCGAGCCTCCTGAACCGCCATCGTGAAATCGGGATAAAAGGCTAGATTGTTCCCTTGATGCGTGATGGTGCCCTTTTCACGTGCCAGCCGAAGTACAGTGTCCTGATCTCTATAATTCAAAAGGCAAGCAATGATGGGGCGCGGAGGTCCATCCAGAGGTGGGCGAGCAGCCAGCGAGCGATGTGCCCGTTCCACTATTAGGACTGACGATAGCAGTTCCACCCCAAAAAGCTCGCGTAGCAGATTATCTATCTACATAAGTTTCCAATCGACCTGTATTTGTAGATTCTGGCAGCCCCGTAATGCGCACATTATTTCGGCGCGGTCTGGCTTTTAAGTCTTCGTTACGGGCTTGGATGACTGCCAGAACCTTCTCCATAGATGCAGCTTTATCCGTGACTTGCTTTAGCCCATCCTCTGCGTCTGATATACGGGTCTCCGCCTCACCCAGACGTTGCACGTGTTTATCCAACTTCGTGGACATGTGGTCCATACTTGGATTCAGATGATCAATTTTGCCATCTATGGATTAATGGCTTGCCTGTATCACTAGCAACGTTTTGTCAATGTTAGAGAGTTTAGTATTGGGACCGTCCGCCTCCGAGTCCGAGGCTGCATGCTAGGGGGCCCGGTTGGACTTCTGTGGCTCAAACGTAAGACGCGCTCTGATTTGTCCAGGTTGATGTCCCAGCCAATCGTGGTCGGAGCAAGGCCCATACCGTAAAATAATTTTTTTTTTAAAAAAGGCGTAATTCCGTTCTATAAAATGACACTGAAGACCAATCAATGAGAAGAGGGCATGAGGAACTGCTTAGATTGTAGAGATTTTAAAGCACGATGATTGCTAATATGATCCTGATTCTCCAGCAGCAGCACCGCAGTAGAGAGATAACAGACGAGAAAAACAGAACACCAGTTGCAAAGCCGAGCAGCAGCCGAAGTAACCGCCAACACTCGACCAGGATGGTGTCCAAGCTGCTAAATGAAAGGGGCATGCATCTACAGAACTCTGGCAAACCAGTCAGACGACCACAGAGTCTGAAACAGCAAAGGCACAGTCTCCAATGCATCAGTAATAAAGCACTTACTGCAGCAGCAGGTTCCAGCTACAAGAACTAGGGAGAAGGAGAGAAGCACTACACTGCCACGATATCACCGCTAGTCCCAGGGTGCTTGTACTGTGTTGATGTGTAACTGTGGCCAGGTCAGTTTAAAAGCATCCAAACCCCAAGCTTAGTGGTCGTGCTGTCAGCGCAGCAGGCAGTTAATAATACTAGCTTCAGGAATACTGTCTCCCCCTGTGGTCCAAGGCGCTGCCGTCAATGTGCAGACCTCATCCATTCGCTTTCGCAGGCCGGAGTCTCTGGCAAGCAATTAGAGGTCTCCGGTGCACGCTCTCACTCCACACCTCTCAGCGGAAAGGTAGGGCCTGCGCTCTGGTACCGAGACGCGGCAGCCCCGCAATTAGAAATCCGGCGGCTCCGGATCACAGCAGCGAGCGGCGGAGGGTAACACTGCTCCCGCACCGGCCGACCGTGGGGACTGCGCGACAAGGGCGGCCTACACCCACAACCCGCCTCCACACAGTCAGGAGCTTGCCAGCCCTCCGCTCGCGCCTTGCAGCCCCACCGCGCTAGGGTCTAACTTCGCCGCACCCACCACAACAGTCACAGCGCGGCTCCGGCTCCCACCCTGTCCCACACCAGACTCCACCGCAGAGGCCGGTATCGGCTCACCACTTTGCCGTCTCAGGATGGCGCCAGTTGTTGTTCCGCCCCGAAGTCTGCTTCTTCGTCGGCAGTTTTTGGCAACGCTGTCCTCCACGCCTTCCACAATGTGTCTATCACCGTTTTGTCAGTCAGCGAGTGCGGATGTTCAGGATACTTGAAGGATTCTGTACTTGCCCAGTGGAGCTGCTCTACAGAGCGGCCATCTTGCCTTGCGCCCCTCCCCCCCTCCCCTCCCAGCAACATAAAGCTGCTGGAAGAGATCACATTGGGGGCTATCAGCTCCATGAGTTCGAGAGCAAATTCAGCAATGGGGCCTGTGGGTGGTATACCGGTGCCCCTTTCCAGCTATTTTGTGGCGAGAGATCCATCCTTTAAATTAGGATTTCTATCTTCTCGTTGCTACCCTGTTTTAGAATTGTGATTTTCACTCTATCACTATGGATGATGGCTATCCCTCCTCCCATTTTGATCTGCCTGTTGAGTCTTTGAATCCTGTACCCCTCTGGTATAGCGATGGTGATCGCGGGGGTGCTGATAGGTTTTAACCGTGTCTCAGTTTCAATACCTACATCAGGTGTTTCTGAGCTGAGTAGGTCCCAGATCTCAGTCAGCTTAGCTCCAGAAGTTTAGGTGTGCCAAGATGGAGTACCATGCGATCACTGTAACATCGCTAAAAGAGCGCTTTTTCCATTTCCTTGGTGACTGGGACGTCCATTGCGTAGCAGAAAAATTAAAATCAGGATACTCACTATCAGTTGCAGGATCAGCGGAATCACTCCAAAGACTGTCTGAAAGGTGCTAAACAGTCCAGAACCTTTGGTATTAAATAGGTGTCCTATTCCCTTCGTTTCAGACATGTTAAAGATACGTTTGGAAATGGCAATTTGTGTGTACCAGTGCCTGTATATCAGCGGAGGACCTTGCAACCTTGAGATCAAAAGTCTCTCAAGCTGAGGTTAAGGGCACATCTTTCTGTAAAAGCATGGCTTTCATTTGGCTCAGAGTATCAAACCGTATAATGAAAACATTCAACTAAGGCCATAACTGTTTCTCCCTGACTGTGTGGGTCGTGGAAACAATACTTGCATAAAACAAGTAACCCTGGAACTCACAGTGAGAAGATAAACGATGCCTGGAAGCATCCCACAACAACCTTGATCATTCAGCATTAAGTAACTCCCATTTGAGAGCAGCATGAATACTGGATTAATCACAGCAGCTGGGGTACCCTTCAAATTACAGGATAAGTTAGCTACTGAACCATTACAGGCCCCTTGAAGCATGATATCCTGGCAAATTAGAGATCCTCTCAAAACATTCTCGCAGTCTGTACCACTTAGCAACGCTTCAGTGTCCCCATTCCTGCATCAAAATCTATACGGTAATTCCCAAGATTCATGGATGAAGTCCCTACCCATTGCTTCATACCTCCCTACCTGGTGGTGTTCTAGGCCAGTGGGTCCCAAACTTTTGACTCCTGAGGACCCCCATTGAGTCACCATTTGAAGCTGGGGACCCCCAAGCAATTTGTAGGATTTAAATTTCAAAACTTTAAAACAGTAATTCGAAAAAAATTAACACACGTGTGCACACAAAACAAATGCTCGAATTACTAATGATTTTAGGGGCATATTTACAAGCCCGTATCACCATGGGAACACGTTCCCGTGGCAATAGGGGCTTTGCCTTATTTACAAGGCAGCGTTAAGCCACTTAACGTGGCTTAACTATGCCTTGTAAATAAGACCCCGTTCACCCATTGCTTAGTGTGAAAGGGGTGGGCAGTGGGTGTTGCGGTGGGCGTTTCCCCTGGAACACCCATTGATTTTGACGCTGCCCCCTATTTACAAGGGCAGCGTAAATGGGAGGCAGCGCCAAAATTAAGCCCAGGGAAAACCTGGTCTTAACTTGGCGAAACAAGGAGAAATGCTTCATTCCTCCACGTTGTTGCAATACCCCTCGGATTGTTTATGTTCAGGAAGGGGACCGTTCCTGCACATCAATTTCTTTTTTAAAAATGACATTTTGTAACTTACATGTGTGCTGCATTAAGCAGCACACAGAAGTGACAAAACAACATTTCAAGATTGTTTATGTGCAGAAAGGGGGACCTTCCTGTACATAAACAATCTTCCTCTGTTAAGCGTAGCGCAGGGCTGCACCATATTCTTGTAAATATGGTGCCGCCCTGCGTTTCTAAAGTGTCGAAGTGTGTTGTGAAGCCAAGGAGGCCAACAACACTCTCCGCCACTTCTGTTATATTTTATATTGAAATAATTTGCAATAAAACGAAAAAAGTTAATGGGAAGGTTGGTGCTGCATCTCCGTGACTAACTTTTCAATGGTTGGAAAGGCTTAAACTACGCATGGGATGGACAAAGCGATGCTGCAGTTGTGCTAATGTATCTCAAAGCTTGGAGCGGTCAATCACTTTTTGGCTTTTCTCCAGATATCATTCTAGTCTAATGCGATCATTGCAGGCTTAGGTGCTACGTGTGGAAGACAATTATTCATGAACTGTCTGTCGGAGTAGGCAGTGCTATTAAGAATGAATAGTGTTATAACTGTGAGCTCTCCAAGCCGGTTAAGAGGCACACATTAAATGCAGTTATGTGTGCTAGCAAGAGTTTTGTGTGGAGCACAAGATAGAAGCAAATCTCCCAGCTTTTGGCACTAGTTCAGCCGATTGGAACTCTTGGGGCATAAGGAGTTATCGCGTTTGTAAGCTGAATCCAGTCGTTTTCAGGACGCTTCGGTCTGTCAGTTGTCACCTCAGGCCTTATCCAGGAGCTTTGGCAGTCAATGCTTTTCTGCAAGACTCTGAGATGAGGTTATGCATTTTCTTATTGATGATGATTCAGAGTACTAATGATGGTAAGGATTATAGGTGTTGGTGACTCCTTCTTGGGTATCCCTACTTTTATTTCCAAAGGCTGTGGAGTTGTCAATGGAGAACCTTTCTTCATACCAGTAATGGAAGCCCTGTTGAAAGGTGTGAAGGTAAGGAATGTCTATTGGTTTCATGTGGAGATCTCCGCCATCTTTCCTAGAAGATACCAGGCAATCTGAGTCATTATAGAGGAATTTTGGAAGAGGCTGCTTTGCGCCTTAAGAAGTATTGAGCAGTAGGAACAAGACTTGGATTTAAGGGTGGATGAAAAGTTTAGTTTCTTCGGTGCATGGGGAGGGGTTTGGATCCTGTCAAGGATTCTGTCCTAGAAGTTGCAACTTTTTGGGCTGAATTATACAAGATGAAACTGATTTTTGGAGGTGACATACTGGTTTAATGTTGGTGTTTTTGTTGGGTTGTATTTGACGCCTGTTTAACATGTTGCAAGTGCTGCCTTGCTGGGCTCTGAACAAGCACAGTGTTGGCCCCCTGTTTTGCAGTAAAGTGGCAACTCTTATAAAACTGTTTCTCGAATAGTCTGTTTTATAAAAGACATTGAGGCTAACATTATCCCACCCGCCTCTTATCCAAGTCGCCTCTTCCATGTGGATTTGTAACATGATTGGGTTTTTTGCATTTAATAAAATGATTGGGGGATTATGAGATAAAGAATTTGTGTTTCAGCAGAACACTAGATTGGTTTTCTTACGTTTTGTCTAACCGCAGATGACATGAGAGGAGTTTGGGCATACATGGTTTAGAAGGGTTGGAGGAAGATGACATTTTTTAATTGTTGACGTTTCACAGCATATAAAGATTTTAGAACGTCAAATGTGAATATAGAAGATTGGGAACATCCAATTTCTCTTTTGGGGGGTGGGAGGGGGGGGTTGTAGAGTGCTATTTAGCGTTTTAAGTGCTACAGAACAATAGCATTAAAGAGTCTAGAGCAGTGCTTCCCAGTGCTAGAACATGACCCACTTTTTAGGATAACAAACTTTTGCAACAATTTCCTTTATTGAACATGAAGCAGGATTTTCTTTTTTTTTAATGCAACTAAAGAATTGTGTGGCAACTCATATTTTACAGGCAACACATTTTCCATTGAAATGGCTACTAAATTTGCAGACATAGTTTTACTGCTAAAACTATATTGCATATAAAATATGATGTGTAGCGATTGAGTTTCAATGAATATGTATTCTTTGTGCGTCATCAAGTAAGGTGCCTCGATTTTGTTTTGATCTTATACATTTTGTCGTTTCCATCAGGTTTCAGAATTATAAAAAAATTTGCTTTATTTTTGTCGTCTTAACTGCTGAATGTGTACAGTTCATTTACAGGTGTTAACAATTTATTGTGGTACAAAAATTACATCCCCAAACTTTTCCTTTCTCACATACCCCAGCAAAATTCTCATATTCACTTTACTTTCTGACTGCAAAACGAGAGGAGTCTGTACAAACCAATCACTATGCTTAAAAAAGGGAACAGCAATTTGTCACAAGACCTAGCTTTGAAGAGCTGCAGATGTGACAAGATAAATGCATAATTTAGAGGCTTCTTAATTGCTTGAACTTTCACAACTCACCAAAAATCGGCTAGCAACCCACAGTTTGGGAAACAATGGTCTAGCGTATAATGTACATGCAGAACCAGATCTGGCGGTCATTCTTTCTCCTACTTGTTTCCCAACGCCTGGAATGACCCACTCCTGCAAGTAAGAGCAAAAAGAACAATTGACGGACGGAATACTGAATAATGACTCACCCCCCACCCTCCCGTACAGCGATCTAAGCGTATATCCATTGTTTTTTTGCTCACCATGCCACAGCATTTGGACAAATCGTACGCCCAGACGTGGGTCTTGCGCTCACTGTGCCACTGGATAAAAACTAGCCAGGTTGTTGAGGGTGGTCCCGGTCCAAGGACGCTTGGTTTTTTGTCCAGGGGGGATCTGGCCTGCCAGCTGCGACTGGACGGGTCCCATGGGGAGCTGGGTCAAGACTGATTTGCATATGGTTGGATCCAAACTGGGGTGGCATGGTGAGCAGAAAACGATGGCTTAAACCCAGATCTGTGACTGGCGGAGGAAAGTTTGACAATGTTTAGCATTCCGTCTATTATCTTTTTGTATTGCTATACCTGCATACAAGAGCCAGCTCCTCACTTCTTAATATTTTCCAAGTAACTGAAAATTTGGATGTTGTTAGTCGTGGCCCAGTTTTGCCTAAATGGCCCCTGCTTTCAGCTCCTTGATACTCAACTGGTGAGTTGTGCGCTCTACAAATACACATACACTGAAATAAGGTTAGCCTCTGTGTCTGTAATAAAATCTGGATTCTCTTTTCACCCTTTATAGGAATAGTTATTTATCTACACTTTTCCCATTGATTTCGCTTCACCCGTGAGTAACCAACAAGTTCTGACTCCGCAATGCAACAATGATGCTCATTTCCCCTGTTCACTGGTCGTACCTGGATCTTCATTTGTCCCTTCTGCCACACAGGAGGCGAACTGTGGGGCAGAATGGTCCATCATATCCTTGCTTAACTTGACTGTCCGGATCCTGAGGTCTTGCAATATGGGCATTTGAAGTGTCATGTATTTCTATAGGTTCTGAATCGATCCCCCTTTTCCTGACCCTATTCTGGTTAAACTAACTATCTAGTTAACTAACAATCAGCCCATGAGGCAAGAACAGCCCCCATGATGCAGATACCGTTATCTGACGCAGTCACGCTACGGCACAGGAACGTGTTATCTGATTAGGTCATAACGCTTGAGATCTAATTAGACAAGCGACATTCCTCCAGCCCCTGATAAGGCATACGACGTTCTCATAACAAATCAAACCTATGACAACCTGGAAAAATCCGTGCGGCCATTGTTTTGATTTCACAGAGAACTTTAGTAAAGAATGTGCTAACGAGCAAGTCGTATGACATCTTTATTGACGTATCTATGTCCATCCTTACGTCAATCTCGGCACCTTTAAGGTATAAATATTGCCGATCTTGCCCTATGCAAACACACGCGTGGTGACAAGACGGAGCAGCCATACTTGCCGAAGCCGAGAGCAGAAGCAGACCCCGCTGGCGCAGCCCCGCCTTCCTGACGCGCTGAGAGACGCGCTGCTATCTCAAGCCGAGTTACCCAGCACCGGCGCTTTCGGGCAGCCCTCGCAGGCAGCCTGGAATATCGAGACCAGAGAAAGAGATACCATTCCTCATTCATCCTAACTTCCAGGTACAGAACTGAATAACCCCTCACAGAGAATTCCTTTAGTTATTCACTTGGCAAAAACAAACTTAACTTAAACTGTAACTTTCTATTCCCGCCCACGCATTAGACTTAGGTCAGGTACACGGGGTAGGCGTATTTAGAAACACCAGTTGAGTACGTTTAGTCAAATGTATATGTGTATGTAAATATATTTTAATCATTTCAAACATCATATGGCTCAGAAACCATATCAATGTTTTTACAGTATTATTTTATACTATTGCTTTTAATGTATGCACTTTACTTAACTATAAGTATTGCAATAATATCGATCCATTTCTCTTGTACGAGAAAAGAGACTGATCAATAAATAACACCTTTTTATTGAACACGCCCGTCTCTCTTCCTTTTCTCTACAATCTGATGAGACTTAGAATGCACGTACTGACTGAGTAAAATAATTGCCTTGTGCTCACACGACTCTCGAGATTGACTCTTGATTAGGGGAGAGCAAAGTTGTCATGTTCTATGGTTGTCCGAAACTAAATCCCTTCTTGTCTAATCAGGGAAGTTAATTCCTCCTTGAACATTCGAGAAAGTTTCTAGCGAACTCTGAGCTACGCTGGCAAACCCAAAACTTAAGTCTAGTATCGACAGTAGTAGACCTAGTTAACGTCTGGCCTAGGCCTTTACTGCTGTAGGTATTATTCCAATGCGCAGAGCCTATTGGGAAAATAGGAGCTACACTACATGGCGCCCAACGTGTTTGGAAAGGGCGATAAAACTAACGTAAGACATTTAGAGTAACTCAGTCGTGCTTTCTCACTCAGACCCCTTTTCCCATTATACTCCAAAGACGTCTGGAGTGGGTGAAAGGTTATATCCTCCAAAACCTCGCAGGAGGGAACTCCTATGTATGGTTCTTGGTATAGTCAACGTTGAAGGATACACTGTTCCAAAATATTGTGCATCTAATCTCTGTTTCCATAAAGAAACCTGATCTGCAAACAAACATAATACCATCCTGTCAGTAAAATGGGAGACAGTGATGATGAAAGAGAGGCAGTTAGGTTAGCAGCTGAAATAGCAGCAGCTGATACTGCAGCACTAGATGCGGACGGGGATATAATACTCATCCCGGTCATCAAAAGGAAATCTATAACCTTAAAACTCATAGAAAATGGACTGACACCTAGAGGTGGCACAGTCATATTCGTAATTGAGGCACACGAATATCGGCAGACAGACGTATACTATTCATGGATACATTTTCCAGCAGCAAATGCTGTAACAAAGTACTTCCACTATTACAAAATAGAGGAACCTCCTGAAATGTACACTCCTTTCGAGGAGGTGGAAGTACCACTCAAATTCCAAGAGCATTTGCTCTTATTTGATGGCGCCCTAATACATAACAATCACATTACAAGGCTCGGTCCTTTAGGAAGACCAGGAGCAACGTGGCCGGTCTTAGCCGGATACACACCACATCCAGACATCGAAAGAATGCCTGCAGCAGAGCTGTTAATACAGCTAAAACAACTACTAAAAATTCATAGACAATTAGTTCAGTATGTAATGCGGACTACAACAATTCAGCCAGCGATTAAACTTCCACAGCTGACCCCTCACCAGGGGAACACAAATAAAATTACACCACAGAACATCCAATCCTGCCTAGGTAAAGTTCCAGCTAAACGGGAACAAATACCATTCTGGTTGGCACAGAAAATTACCCAAATAGAGGCGGTGTTTCCTGACACCACCCCATTAGAAAAACACAGGATTCTGACTATATGTCTCCCAATGGGAATCGCACCACACATTGAGGACTGTGACACTTGGGGTACAGTCTTTGCTTCCATCTACACAAAAACGCACGGTGTTCCATCCATTTCGGTAATACCAGATGTGCTAAAACAAATTCAAGATGAATACGGTCCAGAACCTGCTTTAACTCTTGGTATGAAATTACTGAAAGACTTCAAGCAGGTCTCGGCTATATTATTAGCCAACATAAAAGGTGAAGCAGCAAACGTGGCGATCCGCCAGAGGTTAAAAGAGACAGATATAGCAGACCAACCAGCTGAAATTGCCAGAATCATAGAAAAATCTTATGAAGAACTAGGTAGAGATAGTTTAGGTGGAATACCAGTAAAACCGCAACTGACTGAAAGTCCAGAAAAAATATTTTTTAATAATAATTCACCAAAAAAGAACTGGGATGGAAACAAACAATCCAATCCTAAAGAAAAGAAATTCCAGTCCAGAGGAAGGTCTCCTAGGCGAAGAGAAAAATCTCCAAACCGAAGACAGAGGTCACCGCAGAGTGACCCCTCTGGGAATAGATATAACCTTAGAAATAGAGATAATATTAAAAAACCTGATAGATATCAAGACATTGATACACGTCCCTCTCAATCTTTTTAGAATTCCTTGCAGAAATCGGAAAGAAGAGGACGATCAGAACAAAGAGAAGAGCACGCCAAGTCCAAAGACAAGGAACCTGCTCAACTAAAAAAGAAATTACAATTTCCAAAAAAGAAGGTAGCCAGTATCAAGGTAGTTAACAATGCCGAGAATACTGAGGACACAACTGAAAAACGGAGAGTGGGCTCAGACAATGCTAGACAGCGCAGCAGAGGTGAGCATAGCTCGCAAAGTCCTTATGAATAATCTGGAGACAGTGGACACGAATGAATATCTTCAAGTGGAAACTGCAGACACCAGAGTTAGCAAACCCCACAAGATATACGAGATAACATTACGTATAGAGGGAGATAAGACTAGGAAAATAAGGGGACTATTTTGGGATAATCTCTCCAAGGGCTATGATATCCTTCTAGCTGAAAAAGAATCGCCACCAGAGTTTGTCAGAGAGTGCCCTCATGGCGAAGAAGTAATTATGCCTGCCTTCTCGAATCAAATTCCGATTCATAAAAAATATACACTTGCTAGAAAGTGGGCAGTGGCCTTAGCACCTGCTTTATATAAAAATCATGTAGGATGGGATGAGGATTCTCCTCCTCACAAAATCCAGTTAAAATCACAACCTACTGCACAAAGGCAGTACCCAATTAAGCAAGAAGCTAAAAAACAAGTAAATGAAATACTAGAATAGCTAGAATACCAGGGGGTGATTGAAACTTGCACCTCACAAATGAACAATCCTTTGTTTCCGGTCTCCAAACCAGACAACTCATATCGTCTAGTTTTGGATTACCGACACCTTAACACATGTTGCAAGACTTTTGCAGTGCAAAACTCACACAGTGCTGCACTAATGAATAACATAGTGCGCAAAAAATACAAAACAACCTTGGACATCTCCAATGGATTCTTTTGTCAAAACATAGCACCGGAGAGCAGATATTTAACTGCATTCTCAGTAAATGGCACTCAAAAACAATTCTGTCGGTTAGCCCAGGGGTACAAGAACAGCCCGGGGGTATTCTCAGCGAGAGTAACAGAATTACTACAACTATATGATGATGAAGCATTATCTTATGTAGATGACATTTACTTAACAGATGATGACTTGGAGACTCACTTGAAAAGGGTGAACACCATAATACTTGGGTTCGCTGCAGAGGGTTACATATTCAACTTTAAAAAGTCCAGAATTGCCCATCTGACAGTCTTGTACGTAGGATATGAATTATCAAGTATAGCATGGTTGACAATTTTCTAAGAACTAGAGGAATTAAAAAATCTAAAATATGAAAAGACGTATCCTCTGCCAATCGACATTCTGCCTCTACGACATTACGCCTGTGTAATCTATACAGACGGACATGCTCAACCATCCGTTTGGGGAGAACAAGCATACAACCCCACATGTGAGATTACAAAAAGTGTGGCGCGGAGGTATATTAAAACCTCTATTAACAAAATCACACTCAGTAGAAACTAATTCAGAACAACAAACTGAAATAATCGCATTGAAAATGGCGCTAGATAATGCGGATCGCGAATTCCCGACACTTATAGTGTCAGATTCATATTACTGCGTCAAATCATATAACAGCGATTTGCAGACATGGATTCAAAACGGTTACAAAGATGACACAGATGCACCAATAAAGCAGAAACTGCTCTGGGAACAAATAGCTCTTTTACAAAAAGAACTACCAAAGACTCACGTGACTCACTCACTGAGTCATCAGCGTGATGGCGTTCACGTTGTAGGGAATTCATTGGCTGAAACAGCCGCAGCGGCAGCCACTAAATCGGCTCCCGTAGTTCGAAAAAAGCGTACATTAAAATACATTGACGGTGAAACATTGCTGGCGGTAAAAACGTCATCAAAAGGCGACTGCTCAGCGTTACCGATCAACTATCCACTTAATTACACATACATAATCGATGCAAACTCCGTCCCTTTTGCTCGAATCCCTGGAGTGGGGGATAGAGTGATTACAAACATGGACAGGAGAAGCTTGTTAATCGCAGACGCACCTATGGGCGAGGGTCTTGGACACCTCAAACTAAAAGATTCTCTGGAAGATTTACAATCACGGTACTGGTGGCCAGGCATGAGCCTACATCATACCATGTTTGTAAAAAACTGCCCAAACTGCAACAGAAATCGCAGTGGGGAGAGAAAAAATATAATACGGTGGAATCTGACTGCAGATAACATCACCAGTAAAAAGAATGGCTTGCGATTAACATATACAGGCTAGTTTCCACTTATAATGTAGATCACCAGCACTCGGCTGACGTCCGGACTGTTATACAAAGATTTGCGAGTCTAAATGGCATATACGCTAAGAGCATGCTACGTTCGACCATTGTTTTCACTCAGGCACACCAGCCTGGGGGGAAACATGGCCAAATGAGCACAGTCCAGCGGGAATCTTCTCACTTCCTTCCTGAGGGTACGGGATGGTGTAAAGAAAAAACCAAGGCAGAAAGCAATCTATAATAGAAAGGATATTAGGTTCGGGAGCTGGGTGGGTCAAACATCTAAGTGTCCAACGTAGTCTAAATAACTTGCCAAGAAATTCTCTGAAGGGATTCAGTCCGTACGAATTATTATTTGGAACTAGAATGATTATCTCTGACCTTGATAGTCAGACTTCAGTGGTGAAAGAAAAAACCTTTGATGTCAAAGACCGTTTGGCTATTTTGCAGGACTTCAAAACAAGAAAAGACCTGAGCAACATACAGTTGAAACAACAGCCAACAACCACTGAAGAATCACCACCTGTCCCAGCAAGACCTGTCTGGATTCCAAAAGTCGGGGATCTAGTCGGGGAGAAGATCGCGGTAAAGAAGGAATTTGGGCCTTCTTACAGAAAAGCAGTTCCTGTCTTGTCTGTCAACGGGACAAGATCAGTTGTACTACCGCCACTTGCTGGAAAAAAGGAGAACCGAGTTGTATCCATCGACCTGGTAAAACCACAACATGTGGCCGATAACAAACAGTAGGCCAAGTGGACTCCCAATAAGTAGCAGAACACCAAGGTTTGCTACCAGTACAGAGGTCCTAACAAAGAGGCTCATCACATTCGAAACGCCTACAGAAGAACAACAAGGACTATGCAACAATGCAATAGAACTAAGACCTCTGAAAACCCAAATAAAAACATTTAGCAGAGAAACACCAATCTACAATGAAGTACCGAGTGACAATGCAAGAAACAAAAATCCTGAAGCAATTGGAACAATTGACAGAACTGTATCCGGGTACTTCATCAACTTCGATGATTCCTCTGAAGGCTTCAGTGAATCAAAGACACAGCCATCATCAAAATCCTTTAAAGACAAAGCTAAGGAACTTTTGAAACAACTGAAAGAAACTTATCTGATTTCTCCATGGATTGAATTTTGGGTGGGTTTTGGTGCATTTATCCTCATACTTTGGCTCATCATGGTATTTACTTTGGGACGCTTCATTGAGGGAAAATATGCTAAAATGGACACAGCAAGTCAGAACATCAACTTGGTCCTCAAACCACACACATCTTCACACGTCGAGAAAAGAGAACTTTCTTCAGCCAACTTCACAGCCAATCCTATATCTGGTGGGGTAGCCTGGGACAACACTGACTATGAAATTTATGGTCCGGTCGAGATCCTGAAATATCCACACCAAATCAAGATCTCCTTGAGTGACTTTGCAAAACCAAACTCATTTGCTGATGATTGGGACTTCGAAAGCATTAACAACATGATGTCTGACTTAGTAATGTCTGCTAAATTTACAAAACATGATTATTTGCAAGGTTCTACAAATTATGATAGTATGTATTGCTATAACCATTATGGTAACCATTTTTTACATAAATCTGCACAACCTAGAAATGTTTTAAATTATAATCAATGGGAACATTGTGCTACACCTCCAAAAGGGAGCTCTAGAACCGTGTATGACAAATATTCATATTTTTCAGGTTTTAACACAAGTAATGCTGAAACATTTTATTTTAAATTGTCAAACAAGACAGGGATGAAAACCATGATAACCAACACAAAATTGATATATTCAGATTCATTCTTTGAAAAAATGAATACTTTTGGATTTGATTATTGGGACAAAAATGTTGATTTGAAAAGTGTTTGGGGTACAAAAGAATGGCAAGTACAGGGTTTAGAAGCTTTGTTTAGAGCTTGCATGATCCCAGAACAAATGATATTTTTAAATGACACTGTTCAACAAACCACCTGTCTTGGCTTAGCCAAAATCAAAGATTTAAATAATCCGTCTATTCCAAAGCCAACAATGTTTAGCAATAGCTCTGATACAGATGAAGAGATGGACGTAAACCATATATTAAACCAAAACAGAACACATCCTGATTGGAAACAATGGTTGATCTGGCCCACAGATACAAATAACTGTCAAGATAGATTCCTGAATAAAACACAGGGTTTCAAAATGACCAGGCCAGACCCTAGATATCCCCAAAGACATCACCCAGGGATAATAACAACCTACAGTGTGGGCAAATTATGCCTTCAATGGCTTCAAACTTCCACACTGCCTGAAATTAAGCAACTCCTAACTTTACTTACTGATGGTGCTGACTTGCGTGATTTCATTCTGGGACCACGCAAACAGCGTCAAAAGCGTTTCATAGCAGCCTCTGTATATGCAGCATACAATGAGGCCTGGAAGGTTACTCAAATTGAAACAGCAGAAAGAATACGGGAAATTGACCGTATCAATTTGGAAAAATCACTTTCTGTAGTGGACAATGGGTTAATGACTCTGTCCTCCAGAATTTTTTCATTGGACAGCATTGTGTCTTCAGCAATCGATATATTATCGCAAGACTTACTGTTATTACAACATGGTCAGTCACAATTGCGTTCTATTGTACAGCTTGGCTGGACGTTACAAAATCTGCGTTCAGGCTATGTGCCTTGGCGTTTAATCAACACAACGTCACTATTCCAAATCTTTAACCTTACTGATAGACAAATCGGTATGGCGCAAAAGGGTGCTGATTATACAATCTTGAGCATTGAAAAACTAGAAAGATTACCAATGACAATGTCAGAACGACCTGTCAGTGAATGGATAATACACGGAATCATAAATATTCCAATCTCAACCTTCAGGTTTCAATACTGCCAAAAATATATACAGGCTGGCATGTACGAGAAATTGGGAAAGGGGTACCTTAAAACAACTTGGAACCTGCCCTATTCACATGCATGTGTCAGTAATAAAGGACAGAAAGTGTTTCTTAGTGGCAACAATTGTGCTATGTCACTAAGCGGCACGCTTCTGTGTAACGGTATTAGTTTGCACGGAGCCTGTGAAGGGAATTCATACAACCTTTCATGTCACCAGCAAGGCCACCTGCAACTGAAATAGAACCATTCTTTCAAAGACTCTATAATGGGAGTTACATTCTTATTGTAGACCGCAGATGTTGTAGTCTTAGGCCCGGGACTCCTTATCTAGTCACTACGACGGCGAAGGTCAAGTGCTGTGGACGTTCTTTGTTCCCCAGCTCCTTTCCAGACAGGGAGGCAAGGGCATGGCCCAATTTGAAAATTACTTCTATTCGAATAGATACTTTAAGCAGAATGAAAACAGTGCTTCTTCAGACGCCTACAAGGCTCTCGTCATCAAAAGAAACGTATGATCTACAAGTCGCAAGGACGACTGCAGAGATACATACATTATTATCAACTAATTCCCCCGTACATTTCGCGGAAATCCTGAGCGAAATCTTAAATATTTCTGATACCACAGGGGTCTCAAAGGTATTTAAGACAGTATTTTCGATGGCATTAACACCATTCAAAGCCATACTGGGTATTTTTCCAGATTTCGTCCATTCGATTTTTGGCGGACTTCCCCTGATCCTGGGACTAATTGCAGGAATCCTATTCTTAGTCCTTATTTTTCGTTATGGCAACCCATGTCGCAGATCAAACTCTCGCGACAATGGAAGAGACGATCCTAGCCATTGGATACCGGGACCGGATATCAAAAATCCTGGGACTCTCCCGGCTTAGAGACCTGAACATGACTTGGTTTCTATCATTTCGACCAATGTGGCAAAGGTGTGTTTTACCTGTACTAAGGTGTCTGCTATGCGGAGAAGAATGCGTGTTAGACACCTGTCTGACGCTACAATCGGATGCGCCAGTGGATGCAGATACACTGTTGGTTCCTACCAAGGTTCACGCTTTGTGCTGCCCTCAAAGGCTGCCAATCCTGATGACGGCATTCCTGGAATCTTCACCACTACGATTGAAGAGTAGTGAAGTTCAAGATGAAAGCAGCATCGAACAGGTACGACCTTCTGTCAGTGATGCAAATCAGAATGTCAATGGAGACAATCATGCGCATGAATGCATGGTTACACCTATTTCCGACTTAGTGGAACTTTCCCATGAAGCTGTTGACAGTTTTTTCGAAAGCCTTAATGATATGATGTTCTCTCCAGAACAGAAATAGAGACTTTTGAGCAAGCTCGCACACGGCGTTCCCTGAATTCGGCCTTCAACTTTAAAAATAAAGTCACATGAACAATTACAATCCAGTTCACGGACAGCAATTTTCAGCAACCCCCTAAAATATTTTCCCATATTTTTTCCGGGACACTGATCTTCTGCTTAAAGTAAGAAACTATTCCTAGAGAACTAAGATTTCTATTTTTAGATACTTTATAAAACTTTAGTTGCCCGCTGGGATGTTCACAAATATTTTATTATGTGATGAAATGGTCTCGAACTTTCTTTCTGTATAGCCATATTAAGAGCCATTTCATGTGTATTTCTCATATACCAATAAGCAATAATGCATAAAAATGCGTGTTTACTTTTGCATTTTAATTCATAGCTTAAGTGCATACAATATATATGACTGCAATTTTTCAGTATATTTGAAAATTTCAAAATGCATTTATGTATTTTGGGGTGGTAAGGTATACACTATACTCTATAGTATGTTGTACTATGTTATACTATGCATAGATTAGTAGATATGACCATAGTTAGCGTGGAGTGGGTGTCATGTATTTCTATAGGTTCTGAATCGATCCCCCTTTTCCTGACCCTATTCTGGTTAAACTAACTATCTAGTTAACTAACAATCAGCCCATGAGGCAAGAACAGCCCCCATGATGCAGATACCGTTATCTGACGCAGTCACACTACGGCACAGGAACGTGTTATCTGATTAGGTCATAACGCTTGAGATCTAATTAGACAAGCGACATTCCTGGGGCCCCTGATAGTGCATACGACGTTCTCATAACAAATCAAACCTATGACAACCTGGAAAAATCCGTGCGGCCATTGTTTTGATTTCACAGAGAACTTTAGTAAAGAATGTGCTAACCTGCAAGTTGTATGACATCTTTATTGACGTATCTATGTCCATCCTTACGTCAATCTCGGCACCTTTAAGGTATAAATATTGCCGATCTTGCCCTATGCAAACACACGCGTGGTGACAAGACGGAGCAGCAATACTTGCCGAAGCCGAGAGCAGAAGCAGACCCCGCTGGCGCAGCCCCGCCTTCCTGACGCGCTGAGAGACGCGCTGCTATCTCAAGCCGAGAGACCCAGCACCGGCGCTTTCGGGCAGCCCTCGCAGGCAGCCTGGAATATCGAGACCAGAGAAAGAGATACCATTCCTCATTCATCCTAACTTCCAGGTACAGAACTGAATAACCCCTCACAGAGAATTCCTTTAGTTATTCACTTGGCAAAAACAAACTTAACTTAAACTGTAACTTTCTATTCCCGCCCACGCATTAGACTTAGGTCAGGTACACGGGGTAGGCGTATTTAGAAACACCAGTTGAGTACGTTTAGTCAAATGTATATGTGTATGTAAATATATTTTAATCATTTCAAACATCATATGGCTCAGAAACCATATCAATGTTTTTACAGTATTATTTTATACTATTGCTTTTAATGTATGCACTTTACTTAACTATAAGTATTGCAATAATATCGATCCATTTCTCTTGTACGAGAAAAGAGACTGATCAATAAATAACACCTTTTTATTGAACACGCCCGTCTCTCTTCCTTTTCTCTACAATCTGATGAGACTAAGAATGCACGTACTGACTGAGTAAAATAATTGCCTTGTGCTCACACGACTCTCGAGATTGACTCTTGATTAGGGGAGAGCAAAGTTGTCATGTTCTATGGTTGTCAGAAACTAAATCCCTTCTTGTCTAATCAGGGAAGTTAATTCCTCCTTGAACATTCGAGAAAGTTTCTAGCGAACTCTGAGCTACGCTGGCAAACCCAAAACTTAAGTCTAGTATCGACAGTAGTAGACCTAGTTAACGTCTGGCCTAGGCCTTTACTGCTGTAGGTATTATTCCAATGCGCAGAGCCTATTGGGAAAATAGGAGCTACACTACAGAAGACCCCTGATGACTGCATGGCTATCCTGAGAGAGGTGAAGCATATTTTCACAAAAGCTTCATGTACGTTGAAGTTATTTTTCTCTCAGTAAAAGTGCTATTTGTGTGGAGAAGACACTCCTCGACCATTGATTTGTGGAGTTATTTTTGTTTTGTGATGCTGAATCTCCGCTAGTAACCACTACACCTCTTAAAGTAAGCCTTTAATGCTCAACGGAGCTATACCTAAAGGGTCAAATACCCCAAGTAACTTGGTTATTCAGTGAAGTGTGGTATTGGTGGCCTTTGGTAACCAGTGGTTAATGTATCTACACCCGAAAAATACTGTTTAGTAATTCTAGGACTGCGGTAAAGGCCTCACAGGTAACTTCTATAATTCATAAATTAGCTCTTTGTAATTCTGATGTGACATTTTTACATTGATAAATGTAAACAAAATAGGTTGAGTTGTCAAATCTGCTTTATATTAAACTATTTAACATTGCTTTGTATTGATCAATTTAGGCAGTTGCTGTTTTTAAATCAATATGATGGTTTTGTTTTGACAGTGAAAGCAAGTTAAACAAATTGGTGCAGAAGCTTCATGAATTTTTAGCTCACTCATCTGAAGAATCTGAGGACGCTAATTCTCCTACAGGACGTTCAGTGAGCAAAGTTTCAGGTAAAATGAAACTAAATTCTTTGGTCTTATTCTTGTCCATGAAATTAGGGGGCATAATGTTGATCAGAAGTGTTAAAGATCTTTTAAACAAAGGTAAAACAGGAATGTATTTCTTCTACTTCCCCCAGGCCACCCCCCTAACACAGCTGGATAGCCGTCCCACTAACTTTATTTTCACATGAGTAACTTCGATCATATCCCTGAACACTAATTGTGTGTCTGAATGTAAGTGGGTTATATTTACTGAAAAAACATTTAGGGTTCTGTCTTCAACATAAACCATTGAAATTGGCTACTTATGGTTTGTGGCGCAAACCATAACTTAAGCCTTCAACTTGTGCTGTGAATGGCATCACATGTGACCTCAACAACACAATATAGTGGAATCTTCACTTATGTCATGGTTGATCTCCTTTGAGGTCATAGGTTTCACATGTTTTAGGTTAAACTCCGCACCAAGGGGCGGTGCAAGTTGTGGTTCAAGCAGTGGTGTGAATTTTGATGTCTTACATGGTGTTATTTTTTAAAAACCTATTTTATTGGAGTTTCAAGTAACACGTTTTGTATCCATTACATTACCATAGTTATTTTCAACAGTGAGTAACATATCGACCATTATTGCTTCAGCTCTACAGTTTTTTTAAAACATATTTTTATTGGCATTTTTATTTTACAAAGACAGATTGTGTTAGGATACATTTGTTTTGACTGTATTTCTTGCATTTTACATAGTTGTACATAACTATCCTCGCATAAAATGGACATTTATCCTGTCTTTATCAAGGTCTTACGTTAAACAATTCCTATATAGAACTTGGATATGAAACTGGGGGAACATTCATGGGATCCAGGGTACATATATTGGACGGGGTGTCAGGGTGGTATGCATCTTGCTGGTTGATATGTCTTTGTGCTGCGGGAGGAGAGGCGGGGGTGGTTGGTCCAGCACTGTCTTGTCTGCGAGTCTCGTGCGGTGTGTGGTGATGATATCAAGCAACGTTACGTGTTTGCTGCAAGAGCAGTTCCGGTGTGTGTGCGCTTACGGTCGGGGCTTGCTACTGTGGGTCCGCCGGGGTGTGTGGGGAGCCAAATGGGTCATTGTGGGTTGGTGGCTGTTTGAATTTGTGCAGTAATAGGGTCCACTCCATAGAGATGGGGTGTTTACATCATCGGATCTACAGTTATGGCAACTTGTACATGGTACTGGTGTTAATACACATTCCCTTATCAATCCTAAAGCCCAACCCCCCCTCTTCCCTACCCCCAAGCAGATCTCCAGCAGTCATCCTATATCAGTAGAAACCGTGAGGCTGGCCATTGAATATAATCCTCAAGGCCTACTCCCCAGCCAAGCAGTTCCCCTCCACCTTCTAATGTTAGAGTGCATCAAAATGCCCTTTCTAAAGCCCTGTCCCCCCGCTTGTGGTTCCGGGGTACCTCATGGGGACACTCCCATCGGGGTAGTCTCTCCCGATGTTCAGGCTCCTTCAGACTTGACCAGGGCCTCCCAGGCCAGAGTTCGCTCTAATGCGCCAATCCCTCTTTTGGCTCTTCGAAGAAGTATCCTCCCCTCGCTGGCTGCCCATTCTCTAGTTCAGCCTTCCAAGTGAGGTTTTTTTCCCCGTAATCTCCTGCTTAGCCAGGGCCAAGTCTTGAAATAGACTACTGACCCAGTTCTTAGCATTGTGTGGGAACCGCTCCATAGAGTGAGCAGGACTGGGTGTGATCGGACGATCTGTATCCCCCAATGGTGGCTGATATTGTTTCCAAAAAGGTCTGTAGCCCAGGGCATATCCACATCAAGTGTAGTAGTTCCGCACTCACCTCTGTACATCTCGAGCATTTCGCATCATCCCTCTGGAAGAACTTGTTTATCATGCTAGGGGTGAGGTAGGCTCTGTGCAATATGACAAAATTAATACGCCGGAAACTGGTATTTCTCTAGGATTTGCGGATCCCCTCAATACATTTTCCAAGGATTTGTCATCTATAGGGATATTCAGGTCTTCTACCAGCTTTTCTGGTATTTAGGCAGTGGTCGTCGTATCTCTTCTTAGGACCCCTTATAGGCATGTGACTGCTTAGATTTCCCCCCACCCCTTTCCAGTGCCCAAGTACCCACAGGTGGCATGCGGAAGGGGCTCAGCGGGTCTCAAATGCGCTCTAATCGTGGCAACTAGCCCCGCATGCAGTAGAAAATGTCCCTGGGGCAGGTCATGCCCTTCTCTGAGGTCCTCAAATGGCATGAGTTCCAGCCCCACAGTACAGATGCCCTCTTCTTGTCGCTTCTGCTGCTTCCCAGTCTTCGAGCCCCACCCAAGTTGCTCCACGAGAAAGCACCCGGAGTACGGTTATGGGGCGGTCAGGTGAGTATGGTCATCTGGTCTGCGTCTTACGGAGAACTCTTCTACAACACCCTCTGGCTAGTATTACCACATCAGAATCTTCAGCTGTATCTTTATCCCTACCCAATAGTAGCCTCCCTAAAGCTCTTAAGTCTGGAGCAAATGGGTCCACCTCGCTATGTCTTACATGGTGTAATGAATGTTTCTTTAGATACGTTATTTGCATTATTAATCGAATTTGGAATTAAAAATAAGCATTTACATAATTTATGACTTGTCAAAAAATTCATTGTAGAATCATTAATTTCTTAGTTCTTTCATAGTTGGTGGATCTCTTTCACAGTTGGTTTACTTTTTTTTTTGTGGTAAAATTCAACCATAAATTGTGTGGCGGTGTCCATAAACATGGCCTACCTCATCTCTGAATCAGAATGGAGAGGTTTTCTGCTACATAAATTGGGGGCTCTTCCAGCCAAACCCATTTGATTGAAATTTCAAATGTGATTGGCCAAAATCTAAACTACAGAGATGTACAAACGTTAACCCTTTTAATCCCAATGGGGAGTTAGTAGATTGGCAAGTTTTATTTAAATCTGCCCTTGAGATCAAAAGTTATAGACCAATCAAAAAATGTCTTTTCAATGGAAACTTTGTCTGAATCATTGCTATTGCCACTGTGTAATTTAAAATACATGCCTATTACATATCATTCAGCTGTGACATTCTTGCATCTATACTTAAGTTTGTCACAACAGTTTACATTCAAACCTTGTATTGCATCGATTAGTCAAGGAAGGAGTAGTCAAAAGGAGGGTCCAAAAGTATTCTCAGTTTTTCAGCGTGACTCTTTTCTTGATTTACATGCTTGCATTATCCTGCCATCTAGTGGTCAGGTCCAAAACTCTCCTCTTGTATTTTTTTTAAAAAATCTTTTTATTATTTTCAAAACAAAGAAGGAAATAGACATACCAGGTGCCATACATGCAGACATAATAATAAGGCGAACAGGCGTAGAAACAGGATAGATACTAAGCAACGAAAAAATGGTTGAGACGCCTGTGCTAATGTTGAAGAAACAGGATATGCAATGGTACAATATACGATCCACATTAAGCGCAAGCCCTCGGAGCCTGCCCACCCATAAATCAGGATAATAAAAGAAGCATAAGCACCAGATACTAGAATACAATCAGTCAGGATGTTCCACCAACTACACTTATAAAAGGAAAGTGAAAGAGAGTGCGAAGAAAAAGAAACCATAAAAACAAAAATGAGGGCAAAACAATAAACCCATCCCCCCACCCTGCACCCCTGCATATGGCTGTCGCCTAACCCCAACTAGCAGTGTGCCTGTCGCCCCAACTAACGAATTACTAAAAAGTAGAAAATGGAGGAGGGCATTTTCATACATACCCCCGGTCTCCCCTCCCCCCCGCCCGATCCAAGAATCCCCAGACTGAGGTCAAGAAATCGATTAGACTGCAAATACGTATCGCAACAAGGGAAACTTCAAACATCGCCCAGCCTCCCGAAAGCATCACGTTAGCAAACCCCTTGTCCAGCAAGACTCAATGTCAAACCCAGTCACTCAGTCTCATCCTTGACCCTTCCAATCAGACGTGTGAGCCTCTTCCGGACGAACTGTCGCTTCCGCAGGATAGTCCAAGCACGAAGAAGCTGTAGCAAAGTTCAAACCGAGACCTAGCAGAGAGATAAAAGTGTTGAGAACTCCGTCCGGTCCAAAGACTCCCCTCACTGTTATGAACTCCCAACGTTGTTTCGTCCGCCATCGTAGCAGTGCCGATGTATAGGGGAGTGACTCAGTTTTAAACCAATAACAGTTCCCATCAAAAGTCTCCGGAAAGGGAACATCAAGTAGTCCTTCCTTAGTCGGCAACGATCGTAGGCCTGACAATCCATTTGCGGCATTGAGCTCGCTCTCATCACCCAAAACACTGGTCAGAAGCTCTGACATCTCCCATAGTACGGGGTCTGCTTCCTCCATCGAAGTGGCTATCTCGAGTCGTTTCATTTCTTGTAGTGGAGCAGGGTCCGGTCCAATCCGCCCAATTGCGGACAAACGCGCTATCATTTTATAAATGTGGGCTTCAACGCAAACATGAAGTGACCCTATGGCTGCCAGCACAGTTCGCAGTGACTGGTCACTCTCGGTCCGTTACACCACTCCTTGCTCGGTTTCGATCATATTCACGTCCCCCGAGAGCCCGGTCTCCCCGGGGAGAACAGGTGGATGTGGAACGGATGGCTGTAGAGGGGGACTTATCGTTGGTTCCAATAACAATCCGGACTCCGCCACCGCAGGCGGAGATCCCAACCCGGCGAACACCGGCGGGGCCCTAACCGTGCCACCGGGCCAGGGACCCCCGTCCACCGCTGCAATTGTGCATCGTCGCCCCTCCGTCGATATTCACCAAGTCAGCCAATCGTCGTCAACATCGATCCAAGAAATCCTCCACTTCGGTAGACCGGACCCTTTCACACAACTACAGCCGATGTTGTTCAACTGAAACCCGGCTGGGCCAGTACTCGAGACCCCCGCTTCTAAGCTGGTCTAAGCCGCAAACTGCCACACGACGTATCTTTGTCTACCAAACTGGTAGAAATCTCGGGATCGCACCATTAATCTCTAGTCCGGTTCATACACACGGAGGCAGAGCGCAAAAACAGGATAAATAACAGTATCTTCTGGCAGGAGTCTGAGGTCGACGGAGCCGGGAGCCTACGCGGCCATCTTGTTTGCTAGCGTAGCTCCCCCCCCCCGCCCCCTCCTCTTGTATTTTGATCTTCTTTCCTTTTTAGGTCTCGGCCTAGTGTACACTGCGCAGCAGTGTCGCGCAGCCGAGATTTCATGTCAACAGTATTGGGGGCTTGAACCCGCCCCTCTTCTCCATTGGCTGGCTTCCTAAATGGAGGCCAGCCATTGGAGGAGAGGGGCGTCACTCCGATCAAGCCCCGTATTTTTCAGATTCGGGGATGTGTTTTTTAGGTTCTTTCTTTCTGTGACGTCTTCAGTCACTCAAACCTGAAAACACGCCCCCGAATCCCAAAATGACCATGTGTTTCTCCGAGGCATTTCTGCCTCGCCTCGGAGAAACGTGGTCTTGTTCATGGCGTGGTGGTGTTAGGTTTGTTTCTGCTCTCCCATGGGCTGTTGTCAAAGGTCTCCAGCCGTGGTGCAGTTCTTGCTGCTCCCGAAAAAGGTGCTCCGGTGTAGGCTCTGCTATGAGGCGGGGAGTCTCTTAGCGGGTGATCTCCGCTCCTTCGTAGGTGGTGGGTGCCATTTTGAGTGCTCCGCAGCCGCAAGGGTGTACCTCAATCCAACCCTGCTTGGTGAGTCGTGACGCTCTGTAGGGGTGAGGCGGTTGCCGGAGAATGCCCTGATGTCCTCCTCTGGGATTGCCGCAGGCCGTATATCTTCTCGGGCTGCTCAGCGAAGGGGTCGTGCCCTATCAACTCTGCTGGTTTGCCGCCGTGTCCCCCGACTGCTGAGGGTCGCATCAGGCCGGTTGGAGCGGAATTGATGGCGCTGCTAACTCCGGGATTTTTCCGCCGACCGGGAGCGGAGGTAAGACGCATCTACCTGGCCAGCTTGGCCGGCCATGTCCCGGCCTTTATTTTTTTAAAGGGGAGGTGGCCTCCCCAAAACAAAAGCGTCCCTTAGAGCCCCTTTAACTATGTTCCCGGTGCCCAACCGTGGCACCCCTCGTTGGTTGTGCTTGCTCTCCTGCCCCTGCCCCCTCGTTGCTTGTTGTGCCTCTGTGCCCTGCTTGTGATCAGGTTTTTGTGCCTCTGTGCCCTGCCCTGCTTGTGGTATGGTTTTTGTGCCTCTGTGCCCCCCTGCCCCCTCGTTGCTTGTGCTTGCTCTCCTGCCCCTTCCCCCTCGTTGCTTGTTGTGCCTCTGTGACCTGCTTGTGATCCGGTTTTTGTGCCTCTGTGCCCCCCTGCCCCCTCGTTGCTTGTGCTGGCTGCCTCCTCGTTGCTTGTGCTTGCTCCCCTGCCCCCTCGTTGCTTGTGCCTCTGTGCCCTGCTTGTGATCCGGTTTTTGTTCCTCTGTGCCGCCCTGCTTGTGATCTGGTTTTTGTGCCTCTGTGCCCCCCTGCCCCCTCGTTGCTTGTGCTTGCTCTCCTGCCCCTGCCCCCTCGTTGCTTGTGCTTGCTCTCCTGCCCCTGCCCCCTCGTTGCTTGTTGTGCCTCTGTGCCCTGCTTGTGATCCGTTGCTTGTGCTTGCTGCCCCCTCGTTGCTTGCTCTCCTGCCCCTTCCCCCTCGTTGCTTGTTGTGCCTCTGTGCCCTGCTTGTGATCCGGTTTTTGTTCCTCTGTACCTCCCTGCCCCCTCGTTGCTTGTGCTTGCTGCCCCCTCGTTGCTTGTGCTTGCTCTCCTGCCCCCTCGTTGCTTGTTGTGCCTCTGTGCCCTGCTTGTGATCCGGTTTGTGTTCCTCTGTACCTCCCTGCCCCCTCGTTGCTTGTGCTTGCTGCCCCCTCGTTGCTTGTGCTTGCTCTCCTGCCCCCTCGTTGCTTGTTGTGCCTCTGTGCCCTGCTTGTGATCCGGTTTTTGTGCCTCAGTGCCGCCCTGCCCCCTCGTTGCTTGTGCTTGCTCTCCTGCCCCTGCCCCCTCGTTGCGCCTCTGTGCCCTGCTTGTGATCCGTTTTTTCGTGCCTCTGTTCCATAGGGCGTTCAATCAATCAATCATAGACACTTATAGAGCGCACTACTTACCCGGAGGGTCTCAAGGCGCTTGGGGGGGGGGGAGGGGGTGCTGCTACTGCTCGAACAGCCAGGTCTTGAGCTTCTTCCTGAAGGAGAGGTGGTCTTGGGTCAGGCGCAGGTCGGTCGGGAGGGAGTTCCAGGTCTTGGCGGCCAAGTAGGAGAAGGACCTTCCTCCTGTTGTCGTTCTTCGGATGCGGGGGACGGCGGCGAGGGCGTGACGACTGGTTGATCGGAGATGGCGTTTGGGAGCGTAGAAGTTGATGCGGTTGTTGAGGTAGCTCGGGCCTTGATCGTGTAGGGCTTTGTGTGCGTGGGTGAGGAGACGGAAGGTGATTCTCTTGTTGATGGGGAGCCAATGCAGGTCTCTCAGATGTCCGGAGATGTGGCTGTGTCGTGGGATGTCGAGGATGAGTCTGGCTGAGGTGTTCTGGATCCGCTGGAGTCTCTTCTGGAGCTTGGCGGTGGTTCCGGCGTAGAGGGCGTTGCTGTAGTCCAGTCGGCTGGTGACGAGGGCCTGGGTGACCATCTTCCTGGTCTCGGTGGGGATCCACCGGAAGATCTTCCGTAGCATGCGCAGGATGTTGAAGCACGACGAGGAGACGGCGTTGACTTGTCTGGTCATGGAGAGGGAGGAGTCCAGGATGAAGCCCAGGTTGCGTGCGTGGTCTGTTGGTTTGGGAGCGGTGCCCAGGGCGGGGGGCCACCAGGAGTCGTCCCAGGCGGAGGGCGAGGAGCCCAGGATGAGGACTTCCGTCTTGTCCGAGTTCAGTTTCAGGCGGCTGGTCGTCATCCACTCGGCTACGTCTTTCATCCCTTCGTGAAGGTTGGCTCTGGCGGCGGCGGGGTCGTTGGTCAGGGAGAGGATCAGCTGGGTGTCGTCAGCGTAGGAGATGATGTTGAGGTTGTGTTGGTGTGCGATTGCCGCGAGGGGGCTAATGTAGACGTTGAAGAGGGTGGGGCTCAGCGATGATCCTTGAGGGACGCCGCAGATGACTTCGGTGGCCTCTGACTTGTACGGTGCTAGGCGGACTCTCTGTGTTCTTCCGTCGAGGAAGGAGATGATCCATTCCAGTGCCTTCTCCTGGATTCGGACGTTGCTGAGGCGCTGCACAAGGGTGCGGTGGCAGACCGTGTCGAATGCCGTGGAGAGGTCTAGGAGGATGAGGGCCGCTGTTTCTCCGTTGTCCATCAGGGCTCGGATGTCATCGGTGGCAGCGATGAGGGCGGTCTCGGTGCTGTGGTTGGCTCGGAAGCCAGACTGTGAGGGGTCGAGGGATCCATTTGTCTCGAGGAAGGCGGCCAGCTGTTTGTTGACAGTCTTCTCGATGACTTTGGCTGGAAACGGGAGTAGCGAGATGGGGCGGTAATTCTTGAGTTCGGTGGGGTCCGCTGTTGGTTTCTTTAGTAGAGCGCTGAGTTCGGCGTGCTTCCAGCTCTCCGGGAAGGTGGCGGTGTCGAAGGAGGTGTTAATGATGTCCAGCAGGTGGGGTGCGATGACAGCGTCGGCCTTGTTGAAGACGTGGTGAGGGCAGGGGTCGGTCGGAGATCCGGAGTGGATGGAGTTCATGGAGTTCATCGTGCGGACGGTGTCTTCGGTGCTGATCGGAGTCCAGGCGCGGAGGGTGGTGGTGGGGGGCGGTGGTTCGGTCGTGGCGTGTGTCGGTTGAGTGCTGAAGCTGTTGTGTATGTCCGCGATCTTGTTGTGGAAGTAGGAGGCGAGGGAGTTGCAGAGGTCTTGCGATGGGGTGATGTCGTTGCTTCCGGCGTTGGGGTTGGAGAGCTCTTTCACGATGTTGAAGAGTTCCTTGCAGTTGTGTGCGTTGTTGTCCAGCCGGTCCTTGAATGCAGTTTTCTTGGTGGCGCGGATCAGTTGGTGGTGTTTCCGGGTGGCGAGCTTGAGGGTGGTCCTGTTGTCCGGTGTTGGCTCCCTTCTCCAGGCTTTCTCGAGGGCTTGGCAGTTCTTCTTGGAGCTCGTGAGTTCGTCGGTGAACCATGGGGCCTTCTTGCTGCCGGGTCTGCTGGGCGGGGTCCTCAGTGGGGCGAGTTCGTCCGCGCAGTTGCTGAGCCACTTAGTGAGGTTGTCGGCGGCCCGGCTGGGGTTCGCTGAGCTGGTGGGAGAGTGCTGGCTCAGGGAAGCGGCGAGCTGGTCGGCTGTGATCTTGTTCCAGCTTCTTTGAGCAACCTGTTGCTGGTGGTGGTGGATCGTCGTTCTTCTGAAGGTGAAGTGGACGCAGCTGTGGTCCGTCCAGTGGAGTCCAGTGGCGTGGCTGAAGGCGATGTCTTTGCTGGATGAGAAGACGGCGTCGAGTGTGTGTCCGGCGAGGTGGGTGGGGGTGGACACCAGCTGCTTGAGTCCGAGGTTGGCGAGGTTGTCTAGCAGGGTGGTGGTGTTGCGGTCGTTGTTGTTCTCCAGGTGGAAGTTGATGTCCCCCAGGAGGATGTAGTTAGCGGAGGGGAGGGCATGCGGGCTGACGAAGTCGGCGATGTCCTCGCTGAATTGTGTGCGTGGTCCCGGGGGTCGGTAGATCAGGGTGCCTCTGAGGGTGGTCTTCGGGTCGGTGTGGATCTGGAAGTGTAGGTGTTCGGCGGTAGTCAGGGTGTCGGCGGTGTTGGTCGTGATGTGGATGGTGTCCCTGTGGATGATGGCGATGCCTCCTCCAGTCTGGTTGACGCGATCTCTCCGGGTGATCTTGTATCCCTCTGGGATGGCGATGGCGATGTCGGGCGCTGAGGAGTCGTTCATCCAGGTTTCCGTGAGGAAGGCGACGTCAGGGGCTGTGGTGTCGAGGAGGTTCCAGAGTTCGATGGCGTGTCTGTGGACGGAGCGGGTGTTGAGCAGGATGCACTTGAGGTGGTTGCTGCTGGTGTTCGGCTTGGCGGGTGCTGGTGCGGGGCAGGTCCGGATGCAGGTGAACTTGCAGGCGTGGCAGCTGAAGGGTCCGTGGGTGCGTCTCGGGGTGGCTCGGTAGCAACCCGGGACTCGGCCGGTGTTGAGTGCGTTGAGGGTGGCGGCGGTGTACGTCCGGCGGGTGGGCTGGGGTCCTCGTGGGCCAGGGGTTCGAGCGCTGGGCGCGGTCCAGGCGCGGACGGGCGCAGACGGGCTTACCTTTGGCGCGCTTAGGGCGCGCCCGCTGCACGTGCACGCTGCGCGTTGGCCACTCTGCCATATGAGGAGAGTGGGGGGGGGGCGGAGCGAGGGAGGGGCCGCTGGGAGGGGGAGCGGGGTGGAGAATGGGGATGGCGAGCGAGGGAAGGGGGCGGGGCCGCAGGGGGGCAGCGACGAGGAGGTGGCGGGAAACGCGGCCGGGGCTGGTCGAGGAGGGGGGAGCACTGGGGGCTGGGGAGAAAACGGGGGGGAAGAAAAGCAAAACGGCGGCGAGGCAAGCAGGTGGCAGGGGGCACAGGAGCTCCGCGGACCAAGCGGATCCGGCGGTCAGGCACAGCCAAGGGCACAGCTGGTGGCAGGAGGCACTGGAGATCCGTGGAAGCGGATCTGGCAGAGATGCGCAGGGCACAGGGCACAGCTCAGGGCAGAGGCGGCACCAGGGGACAGGCTCACTCACGGGGAGTGTGCTCGGGGGGTGACCTGCCCGGAGGGACAGTGGTCACTGCACCTTACTGGCCACAGAGGCCTCTAAGTAGTCTCGTGGGAGGGAGGGGCCGCTGGGAGGGGGAGCGGGGTGGCGATTGGGGATGGCGAGCGAGGGAAGGGGGCGGGGCCGCTGGGGGGCAGCGGCGAGGAGGTGGCGGGAAACGCGGCCGGGGCTGGTCGAGGAGGGGGGAGCACTGGGGGCTGGGGAGAAAACGGGGGGGGAGGGGGAAGAAAAGCAAAACGGCGGCGAGGCAAGCAGGTGGCAGGGGGCACAGGAGCTCCGCGGACCAAGCGGATCCGGCGGTCAGGCCCAGCCAAGGGCACAGCTGGTGGCAGGAGGCACTGGAGATCCGTGGAAGCGGATCTGGCAGAGATGCACAGGGCACAGGGCACAGCTCAGGGCAGAGGCGGCACCAGGGGACGGGCTCACTCACGGGGAGTGTGCTCGGGGGGTGAGAGCTCTGTCTGTGTGGCTCTGTCTGTGTGTGTGTGTGTGGCTTGGTCTGTGTGTGTGTGGCTCGGTCTGTGTGTGTGTGTGTGTGTGTGTGTGTGTGGCTCGGTCTGTGTGTGTGTGTGTGTGTGTGGCTCGGTCTGTGTGTGTGTGTGTGTGGCTCGGTCTGTGTGTGTGTGTGGCTCGGTCTGTGTGTGTGTGACTCGGTCTGTGTGTGTGTTTGTGTGGCTCTGTCTGTGTGTGTGTGTGGCTCTGTCTGTGTGTGTGTGGCTCTGTCTGTGTGTGTGTGGCTCTGTCTTTGTGTGTGGCTCTGTCTGTCTGTGTGTGTGTGTGGCTCTGTCTGTGTGTGTGTGTGGCTCTGTCTGTGTGTGTGTGTGTGTGTGTGTGGCTCTGTCTGTGTGTGGCTCTCTGTGTGTGTGTGTGGCTCTCTGTGTGTGTGTGTGGCTCTGTCTGTGTGTGTGTGTGTGTGTGTGGCTCTGTCTGTGTGTGTGTGTGTGTGTGTGGCTCTGTCTGTGTGTGTGTGGCTCTGTCTGTCTGTGTGTGTGGCTCTGTCTGTCTGTGTGTGTGGCTCTGTCTGTCTGTGTGTGTGGCTCTGTCTGTCTGTGTGTGTGGCTCTGTGTGTGTGGCTCTGTCTGTCTGTGTGTGTGGCTCTGTCTGTGTGTGTGTGTGGCTCTGTCTGTGTGTGTGGCTCGGTCTGTGTGTCTGTGTGTGTGTATGTGGCTCGGTGTGTGTGTATGTGGCTCGGTGTGTGTGTGTGTGTGGCTCGGTCTGTGTGTGTGTTTGTGTGGCTCTGTGTGTGTGTTTGTGTGGCTCTGTGTGTGTGGCTCTGTCTGTCTGTGTCTGTGTGTGGCTCTGTCTGTGTGTGGCTCTGTCTGTGTGTGTGTGTGTGGCTCTGTCTGTGTGTGGCTCTGTCTGTGTGGCTCTGTCTGTGTGTGTGTGTGTGGCTCTGTCTGTGTGTGTGTGTGGCTCTGTCTGTGTGTGTGTGTGGCTCTGTCTGTCTGTGTGTGTGTGGCTCTGTCTGTCTGTGTGTGTGGCTCTGTCTGTCTGTGTGTGTGGCTCTGTCTGTGTGTGTGGCTCTGTCTGTGTGTGTGTGTGTGGCTCTGTCTGTGTGTGTGTGTGTGGCTCTGTCTGTGTGTGTGTGGCTCTCTGTGTGTGTGTGGCTCTCTGTGTGTGGCGCTCTCTGTGTGTGGCGCTCTCTGTGTGTGGCGCTCTCTGTGTGTGGCGCTCTCTGTGTGTGGCGCTCTCTGTGTGTGGCGCTCTCTGTGTGTGGCGCGCTCTGTGTGTGGCGCGCTCTGTGTGTGGCGCGCTCTGTGTGTGGCGCGCTCTGTGTGTGGCGCGCTCTGGGTGTGGCTGTGTGGGCGTGGCGCTCTCTCTGGCTGTGTGGGCGTGGCGCTCTCTCTGGCTGTGTGGGCGTGGCGCTCTCTCTGGCTGTGTGGGCGTGGCGCTCTCTCTGGCTGTGTGGGCGTGGCTCTGTGTCCGCTAATACTCTACTACTCTCTAATGCTCACCTATTGCCATTGTAAATGACAATACTATTTATTTTTTTATTTTTTCTCACTCGTGATCTTCTTTCTTCACAATTTGGTGCTTAGTCCAACCTCTCATGACTCCCCTCCCCTGAAGCCTCCAAGCGTGGCCGCCATCTTCAGATTCTTTTTACCACCGCTGTGTCTGGAAACATTGCTGAAGGCTCTCCTATCGTCAAAAGAAAGAGGTGCTGAAGGTTCCTGGAAGTACCTCAGAGAAACTGTTAATACCGTGCTCAGATTTGTGGAAAGTAGAGTCAGTTTTTCATACTGCGTGGTGAAGTAAGGGGAGTACGAGGCTACCTGTCGAAGAAAAAGAAGAGTATGCATGCCCCTTCTTCCGAGTGATGCGGACCGCACACCTTCTTGCTTCTGCCCAGAGTGTTACCACAAGTTTGCCCAGAAGGACAATCATCTGGTGTGCAACCTTTGTGTACCAAGAGACCACAGGACTGAGAACTGTGAGGCCTGCGCATAAATCAAACTCAAAACTTTGAGAGCAAGAGATAAACAAAGGCAAGCATATTACGCCATGCAGGGGCAGAAGCGAACTATTGCTGAGAGATCTGAGTTGCTTGAGCGAGGAGGAGGAGGATGAAATTGCAGAAGGAGCCAAACGGTCATCGGCGTTGAGCAAGAACACAGAAACCACAAGAGAAGCAGGGATAGGTAACCTCAAAGAAGCTGGGTGCTGACGGGTCTCGGACACCGGACCCTAGAGTCCCAAAAGTTGCCTCTGTGCCAAAGTTCTCGCCGACCGAAGGCAAGCTGGAGTCTAAAGAGCACATTGGGTAGAACACTGCAGTTGGAAGTGCTGCTGAAAAGAATCCGGTGTCTACGGGTGACCGATTTCAAGAAAAGGCTAAGAAACTAACAACCGAAACAGAAAAATCCGAGACTTCGAGGTTGACAAAGAGATTAGCCAAACAGAAGAAAAGGCATCTCTGTCCGAAGTGGCTGCAATCCTCCAAAAATTAAGGCGTTTGACAGATTGCTCAGAGTTCTAAATCTTGTTGAAAGCTTTGACAGCAGACACAAGAGGGCAAGGACACAGTGGAATGGGTGCCTCCAGTACCCTCCACCTGCACCCTCCTCTCCCAAAGCCATAGGAAGAAGAGAACCCAGAGTCCCATGGCCTGTTTTAGGATTCTGAAGGGTCGGAATGTTAACTCTAATGCCCAGCTCAATAGACATGATTACCAACACTGGGAAGAGATGGCAGAGCTAATGAAACTCCTACTAGAGCAATAACAGAGGAGAGCGGCATCCCTTGCAGAAGAAGGGAAGAATTTCACTATACCAGTTTTAAAATCTGCCCCAGACACCGCAGACAAATGATGGCAAGGACAACCCTAAGAAGGCATGCCTGACTGCGTGTGACTGGCTTAAAAAGTGAATTTCAAGTCAATATCATTAACGCCCCTTTCAGTGGGGAGCACCTTTTTGGGATTGCAGTGGGCGATATACTGCAACAGCTTAAAGCACAAGTTACTACTTGTGTAACGATATATCTGTAAGAGACATTAGTTAGTGATAGATTCCTTACCTTACTGCAAGACAGTTGCAGTGGTGGCTCACGGACCGCGATTGGGTCAGTGGCAGGTCCCTCTCACTACCCCACCCGGAGCACGTAGTTGTGACGGACGCGTCCCTCCAGGGCTGGGGTGGCCACATGGGAGAGGCGGAGATCAGAGGACTCTGGTCTCCGGCGGAGGCCCGGCTCCACATCAACCTGTTGGAGTTACGGGCGATTCGTCTAGCGCTGAAAGCATTCCTCCCCTCTGTCAGGGGGAGTGTAGTGCAGGTGTTCACGGACAACACCACCGCCATGTGGTACTGCAAAAAACAGGGCGGGTGGGGTCGTGGACCCTATGCCAGGAGGCTCTGCGCCTCTGGCAGTGGCTGGAAAGTCAGGGTGTGACCCTGGTGGTTCAACACCTGGCAGGTTCTCTGAATGCCAGGGCGGACGAACTCAGCCGTCGGTGCATGATGGATCACGAATGGCGTCTGAACTCGGACGTGGCGCAAGGCCTCTTTCAGCAATGGGGAGAGCCTTGGTTAGATCTATTCGCCACCGAAGAGAACGCGCAATGTCATCAGTTCTGCGCGTTGGAATTTCCAAGGCGGCACTCGCTCAGAGACGCTTTTCGTCGCGAGTGGAGTTGCGGTCTGTTGTACGCCTTTCCGCCTATACCACTTCTGCCCAGAGTGCTGAAGAAGATCAGGCGCGACCGGGCCCAGGTTATCCTTGTGGCTCCGGACTGGGCACGAAGATACTGGTATCCCGAGCTACTCAGCATGTCAGTAGATCCCCCGATTCGTCTGCCCCTTCGGGAGGACCTTCTGTCACAGCAGCAGAGGACGGTCCTCCACCCGAACCTGTCCAGTCTCCACCTACAAGCTTTGACTTGCCTCCCGAAGTCTGTAATGTCATTCTGGCAGCCAGGCGTCCCTCCACAAAGTCTGTATACGCCTGCAGGTGGAACAGATTTGTGGCATGGTGCACAGCAAAGGCTGTGGACCCACACTCTGCCCCCCTTTCTGAGGTTCTCCTCTTCCTTCTTTCTCTTGCCCAGCAGGGCTCTGCTCTGGGCACTGTCCAGGGATTCCTTTCTGCCCTTTCTGCCTTCTTAAGGCTACCTGATCAGCCTTCTTTGTTCAAGTCCCCTGTTGTAAATCGTTTTCTTAAGGGCATCACGCACATGTTCCCTCCTGTTCCCTTCGTGATGCCCCAGTGGGACTTGAACCTTGTTCTTACCTTCCTGATGTGCGCTCCCTTTGAGCCACTTCACAACTGTCCTCTTCGTCTTCTGACTCTAAAGACTGCTTTCCTGGTTGCCATCACCTCTGCCAGGAGAGTGAGTGAGCTCCAGGCCCTTTCTTGTACTCCACCTTTCCTTTCTGTCCATCCGGACAAGGTTGTGTTGCGTACCAAGCTATCTTTCCTGCCCAATGTTGTCTCAGCCTTCCACATTGGGCAGTCTATCACCTTGCCAACCTTCTTTCCGCCTCCGCATCCCTCTAAAGAGGAAGAGCGGCTCCACCGTCTGGACCCAAAACATGCGCTCTCATTCTATTTGGATCGCACACGCCGGTTCCTGGTGGATGACCAACTCTTTGTTGGCTACGTGGGTGCTAAGAAGGGGAAGGCGGTACACAAGCGGACCATCTCCCGGTGGATCATCTTGTGTATCCAGGCATGTTACTCCATGGCTAAGAAGGAGCCCCCTGTTGGATTGAGGGCTCATTCCACTCGGGCCACGGCGACTACAACTGCCCTGGGCCGGGGAGTGCCCTTACAGGACATTTGCCAGGCAGCTACGTGGGCCTCGCTGCTGCCTTACCGACCCACCCATCCTCCCCGTTCTGCGAACCGATATCTAGGGTTAAGGTCATCCCCTTTCAGGGCCCTAGTTTCTTGGCACCAGTGTTGGTTCTATCATGGCTCTGCGTATCTGGCGCGGAAAAGCTGTGTATCAGAACTGACGTCCGCGCGCATGGGCGGCGTCTAAGTACTCCGACGTCATTCCGGCGCTAACGACGCCGACGACTGACGCGGAGCCGCAGACGACGCCTACTGACGCGCAGGGGTATTGCTACGCAAAAATTTCCGGATCCAGTCTGACGCCTGGGGATATTCTAAGGTAAGGAATCTATCACTAACTAATGTCTCTTACAGATATATCGTTACACAAGTAGTAACTTGTGCATCTGAAAGAGACACGTTAGTGATAGATTCCTTACCTTAGAATAGATACCCCAGCAATACCAACCCCGGTGGTGGGTCTGCGAACCAATAATCACACCAGAAAGTCCTGGAGGACGCAACGGCCAAAGAAGCCATCCCTCCGGACTTGACTGTCCAGGCAGTAGTGTCGTGCGAACGTGTGCAGCGAGGCCCACGTAGCTGCCTGGCAAATGTCCTGTAAGGGCACTCCCAGGGCAGTTGTAGTCGCCGTGGCCCGAGTGGAATGAGCCCTCAATCCAACAGGGGGCTCCTTCTCAGCCATGGAGTAACATGCCTGGATACACAAGATGATCCACCGGGAGATGGTCCGCTTGTGTACCGCCTTCCCCTTCTTAGCACCCACGTAGCCAACAAAGAGTTGGTCATCCACCCGGAACCGGCGTGTGCGATCCAAATAGAATGAGAGCGCACGTTTTGGGTCCAGAGGGATGCAGAGGCGGAAAGAAGGTTGGCAAGGTGATGGACTGCCCAATGTGGAAGGCTGAGACAACCTTGGGCAGGAAAGATGGCTTGGTACGCAACACAACCTTGTCCGGATGGACAGAAAGGAAAGGTGGAGTACAAGAAAGGGCCTGGAGCTCACTCACTCTCCTGGCAGAGGTGATGGCAACCAGGAAAGCAGTCTTTAGAGTCAGAAGACGAAGAGGACAGTTGTGAAGTGGCTCAAAGGGAGCGCACATCAGGAAGGTAAGAACAAGGTTCAAGTCCCACTGGGGCATCACAAAGGGAACAGGAGGGAACATGTGCGTGATGCCCTTAAGAAAACGATTTACAACAGGGGACTTGAACAAAGAAGGCTGATCAGGTAGCCTTAAGAAGGCAGAAAGGGCAGAAAGGTAGCCCTTGACAGTGCCCAGAGCAGAGCCCTGCTGGGCAAGAGAAAGAAGGAAGAGGAGAACCTCAGAAAGGGGGGCAGAGAGTGGGTCCACAGCCTTTGCTGTGCACCATGCCACAAATCTGTTCCACCTGCAGGCGTATACCGACTTTGTGGAGGGACGCCTGGCTGCCAGAATGACATTACAGACTTCGGAGGCAAGTCAAATGGCCTCAACTGTCGCCGCTCAATCTCCAAGCTTGTAGGTGGAGACTGGACAGGTTCGGGTGGAGGACCGTCCCCTGCTGCTGCGACAGAAGGTCCTCCCGAAGGGGCAGACGAATCGGGGGATCTGCTGACATGCTGAGTAGCTCGGGATACCAGTATCTTCGTGCCCAGTCCGGAGCCACAAGGATAACCTGGGCCCGGTCGCGCCTGATCTTCTTCAGCACTCTGGGCAGAAGTGGTATAGGCGGAAAGGCGTACAACAGACCGCAACTCCACTCGCGACGAAAAGCGTCTCCGAGCGAGTGCCGCCTTGGAAATTCCAACGCGCAGAACTGATGACATTGCGCGTTCTCTTCGGTGGCGAATAGATCTAACCAAGGCTCTCCCCATTGCTGAAAGAGGCCTTGCGCCACGTTCGAGTTCAGACGCCATTCGTGATCCATCATGCACCGACGGCTGAGTTCGTCCGCCCTGGCATTCAGAGAACCTGCCAGGTGTTGAACCACCAGGGTCACACCCTGACTTTCCAGCCACTGCCAGAGGCGCAGAGCCTCCAGGCATAGGGTCCACGACCCCACCCCGCCCTGTTTGTTGCAGTACCACATGGCGGTGGTGTTGTCCGTGAACACCTGCACTATACTCACCCTGACAGAGGGGAGGAATGCTTTCAGCGCTAGACGAATCGGCCGTAACTCCAACAGGTTGATGTGGAGCCGGGCCTCCGCCGGAGACCAGAGTCCTCTGATCTCCGCCTCTCCCATGTGGCCACCCCAGCCCTGGAGGGACGCGTCCGTCACAACTACGTGCTCCGGGTGGGGTAGGGAGAGGGACCTGCCACTGACCCAATCGCGGTCTGTGAGCCACCACTGCAACTGTCTTGCAGTAAGGTAAGGAATCTATCACTAACGTGTCTCTTTCAGATGATAATGATACAGCAAAATCATTGGGGGAGTGCGCAACGTACACCAGTGAGCAGACAGGTGGCAAGGGGTGCTTTCAAGGCACAAGCCAAGTGCATACTCGTACACAAGAGTGGCCTTACCAAGTGCCACAGAGACAGCCCTTTCGCGGTTGGGAGAGAGTGACAGAATAGCTTCAGAGGGGCGTCCGCACCATCTAGCCAGTAAAAACCCCAACCACACACACCTGTTGGGGGTGGAGATAATAGGAGCCTTCTTTCAGGAGTGAAGGAAGTTCAGTCAGTCAAGTGGATACTCCAGATCATCAAATACAGCTATTGCATAGAATTGACCAAATGCCCACCAGGCAGAGGACCAAAGAAAAACACTCATACAAGAGAAGAAAAGACCTGTATATGATGAGAGGTGAGTGAATTGTTGCAGAGAAAGGCAATAGAATTTACCCCAGGAGATCAGCCAGTGAAACAACTCAACATACTTCCTGGTGTCAAAACCAGATGGGTCATTCCAGCCTATATTAGACCTCTGTTTCTTAAATGAGTTCATAAAGACACAGAAGTTAAAAATGACAACACTGTCATTCCGCTGTTTCAGCAGAGAGACTATATGGTGACCGTAGACCTAAAAGATGCAGATCTACACATTCCAGTGAACAATAGCCACAAAAAAATAATTGGGCTTCATAATGACAAAACATACCATCAATTCAAGGGGCTGCTGTTGGGAATAAGATCTGCACCCAAAGGGTTTACGAAATGCTTAGCAGCAGTTGCGGCACATCTGAGAAGGAAAGAAATACACGTGTACCTTTACCCAGACAGCTGGCTTGTAAAGGTAAACAAGTGAAGGAACCGCATAAAACCAGTGTTGGCGACACTCCACAGACAACATGGAAAAATAGTCACCCACACCAGAAAAAGAGAATCTCTGGGAGCAAGACAACGCATCTGAAGCGAAAGCGTACCCATGCGAGGATACTGGCAATAACACAGGCAGCTTGCCAATACCAGAAGGGTCAGTCTCCGACTGTAGGGAAGATGCTGACCATGATGGCTTCCTGAATACCACTTATACCATATGCAAGATTACACAAGACCAGTACAGGAAAGGGCCCAGAGCCAGTGATCACAAGCTACGGGGAGTTGGGAAAATCTATTGGTTGTCATGCAAAGAGTGCAGGGTAAAAAGGAGTGGTGGAAAAAAACCCAATATAACAGGAAGACCCTTCATATTGTCAACTCCCGCAGTGACTATCACTACATACACTTCACATATGGGATCGGGAGCATGTAAGAGAAAGCTCCGAATCGGAGTATCTGGAGACCGGAAGAGGCAGTACAAAACATATAAACTTAATGGAGCTAAAAATGTGTTACTTGAAAGACTTAAAGAGCTGTGAAAATCAACAAATTTCAACAAGCTGACAACACAATGACCATGCTCTACTGCAGCAAAAGAAGGAGGGAAAGCCAGAACAGAGTGCACTGAGTCTAGCAGTATGGCTCCTGAAGACCTAGAGTTTGGACACCTAGGACTTCCAGAAAAAGCAATGGTGGACCTCAGAGAAGCAAGAATACCAACCAAGAAGGAAATGCTTCACATCCAATTGGCAGAGATACACCAGTTGGTGCCTGAGATCTAGTCACTCTCGGGACTGTACACAAGACCCTACAGTTATCCGATACCTCACACACCCGCTAGACAGTAAGCTCACCTATCTGTCACTAAAGGTGCACCTGGCGGCAATAGTGGCCTACACAGTGGGATACATAGTGTGAGAAAGTGCCATCTTTCTTGCCTTGGTATGCCCCCACTTTTTTCTGAACTGCTGGCGTACTTTGACTGAGTGTGCCCTGGGTCCCTGCCAACCAGGTACCCAGGGCCTGTGTTCCTCCCCTACAAAGAAAAGCTATGCTAAAACAAATCACATAATTGGCATCTCTGGCCACCTGTCAGCCCCTAGTAAATGGTACCAAGGGCATGGTGACCAGAGAAGACCTCTGAGGGCTGCAGCACGTATTGTGCCACTCCCAGGGATCCTGTACCCTGGCACCCACACACTGCCTTTGCAGGCTGAGTGCCTGATAGAAAAAATCAAAGCTGGGAGCAAAGGGGAGAGTGGAGAAGGTTCGCAGGGGTTGATGTCATCCGGGGCAGCAGGGTCAGGGTCAGGGTGAGCGACAACACTGATTTTCCTTGATGGGTCTATCATGAAGTTTAATGGTAGTAATTAGATCAGTTTAGTACATGCATCGATTAAGTTAGATGCTCTATGTAGTAATGTTCTCTTTTTTTCTTCCTGCTGGTTTTTTTCTCTTTTTTATTTGTTACTTTTTAACACCGTGTAAGGGGGGTCCGTCGTAGAGCATGATTGCTCAAGAAGGAAAGGAGGGTTCCCCAGGGTGGGATGGGGGGGGGGCTGTTGGGTCAAGGGGGGGGGGGGGTGCAGTGGGGAAAAAAGAAAAAAAAATGTGTCCTTATCTCTACTAACTGTACAAGAAATACTCACACCAAGCAACATCCTATTATTGTATCGCTCAGTCAGTTGCTGGAGTAAGCGGGGGTAGGAGATTACAAAATATGGTGCAGGGTGATATAGGTTTTTTATCTTGGAATGTTAATGGGCTCAGATGTGTCAGACGCAGAAGATTGATATTTAAATACCTAGAGCAGTCGGAAGCTAAAGTGATCTTGCTCCAGGAAACCCATCTGACAACAGTAGAAGCTAAAGAGGCCTTTGGGAGAGTCAGATGGATTGATGCTTTTTGCCATTCAAATCAATCCGTCACTAATAAAGGTGTAGCGATATTAGTTAAGGGTGGCTCTGGCGGCTCAATAAAATCATTTTTAACTGACCACTCAGGCAGATGGGTCCAAGCTCTGATTAATATCAGGGGGAGGGATCTGACTGCGGTTTCATTCTATGGCCCCAATATAGACGATCCGGTATATATACATAAGGTTCAGGACAATCTGTCAGAAGTCCGTTCTATGTCACTCATAGGCGGAGACTTCAATGTTCTTCTTGACCCCAGGCAGGATCGTTCCAACCACCGTCAGGTGGTAGTGGCTCCAAAGACACGACATGCAATGAAGAATATGATCCTAGACCTAGGATTAATAGATGCTTGGAGAGCAAAAAATGGCCCGATCCCAGGTTATACCTATTTTAGTAAAAAACATGGCCATGCTTCGAGATTGGATTACATTTTATTGGACCGAGAAGGTTTGGAGTCAATGAAGGACATGGCCATTTTACCTAGTGTGTTATCCGATCATGCACCTATTCTGGTTACCTTTAATTTTGGAGGAGACCGGTTAAAAGTAAACCCTAGGTGGACTCTTAAGCGAGGGGCCTTATACGACCAGGAAGTTGTCTCTATGATAGATACCTCCTCTGTCAGTTTTTTCACTGACAATTTGGGCTCGGCATCTCTTGAATATGTATGGGACGCTTATAAGGCGTTTGTTCGTGGTCAATTTCTAAGCGCAATAAGCTCCTGTAACAGGAAAGAGACTGACTGCTAAGTTTAAAATAATAGAGGATAAGATCTCCTCTTTAGAAACACTGAGAATGAGCCTAAATGCGGGAGATGCTCCCCGAATTTCATCTGAAATCGATCTTCTTCGCCAGGAATATCGGGGGCTTCTAGACCAGAAGGTTAAGGCTCAATGGGCTTCATACTCTATGGAGAATTATGAATATGGAGAAAGAGCAGGCGCAGTGTTGGCAGGGAAAATAAGAGCAGACCGAGTCAAGAATAACATCAACAGGTTGATTATAGATGAACAGGGCACGATATCATGTCTGCAGATAGAGATGGAAAAATGTTTTTTTTCTCACTTCTTGGAGCTATATAAAGAAGAGCCTTCCAGTAGCTCAGTAAACGCCATGCGCTGGTTGGAAGATAAGGAACTACCAAAGCTATCGGAGGATGGTCGTAACCTGCTGGATAGTCAATTAACAGAAGATGAGATTAAAATACAAATCAATAAAATACAAAAAAATAAAGCAGCCGGGCCTGATGCTTTACCGGGCGAGGTCTATAAAATATTCATAGATCTTCTAGCACCTAGACTGTGTGAATTATTTACCTTTATTTATAGCCCGCATGGTAAAATTCCACCTTCTTGGAAAGAGTCCACTATTGTCTTGTTATTAAAACCTGGAAAAGACCCTCTCAGGGCGGAGTCTTATAGGCCAATCTCCCTGCTAAACGCCGATTATAAGATCTTTACTGGAGTTTTGGCCGGGAGATTGGCCAGGCTGGCCCCGTCCCTGATTAATCCAGACCAAAAGGGTTTTATTCCAGGGAGGCACATCCACGAGCTGACCCTCCAACTGATAGGCTGTATTGATCTGGCGGTGGCACGGTCGGAGCCACTGGCGGTGGCTGCATATGACGCCGCCAAGGAGTTCGACCGCGTCAATTGGAGATTTTTGTGGGATGTGCTTAAAACTATGAGGTTTGGGGGGGACATTCATTAATACCCTGAGGAGTTGCTACGAGGGAGCCTCGGCAGCAATACTGTTGAATGGTCTGTTGTCTCCTCGATTAAGTGTGGGGAGAGGAACTAGACAGGGGTGCCCTATCTGCCCCTTTTGTTCAATCTATACATTGAGCCCCTGGCACAGGCTCTTAGATTGGACAACAGAGTCACCCCCTTTAGAATAAATGATTATTCCTCCCAATTGGCTCTTTATGCGGATGACTTAATGATTTACACCAGTAATCCGGCGGAGGTCTTCCCTAGAGTGGCGGAGATGATGCTGGACTATGGACAGCATTCTGGTTATTTAATAAACAACACTAAAAATGAAATAATGTGCTGGGGAGTCGAGAATTGGGACGGCCCGCAAAGTAACCAGTTTAGATATCTGGGAGTCTTAATTACCTCCGACCTTAATAATATTGCAAAGGTCAATCTGACGAAGGTTATGAAGGATATTAGTTTGCTGTTTTTGAAATGGCAGAGCATCCCCTTGACGATTTATGGCCGGGTTAACTTGGCTAAAATGGTTATTTTGCCCAAGCTAACATATATATTCAATGCTATACCCTTAACTTTCCAAAATAAACTTCTGGGGAATATTCAGGGGAAGATAGGTAGCTTCATTTGGGCAAACAAGAACGCCCGGATCTCATGGAAAAAATTAAAAAGGAGTCTGCTAAAGGGTGGAATGGCGCTTCCGGATGTTCTTTGGTATTCTTTTTCTTTCCAATTAAAAAACATCCGTACCCTTTTAACCACCCCAGACGAATCTCATTGGGGCCGGACATTAAAGGTGATGCAAGATCTAGAAGGGGGGGTCCGGGTTTTTTGTATAAATTTGGGTCCCCAAGATTCTTCAAAATAGTCTGTCTAAAGTTCTTAAGATCAGCCTTGACTCTGTAGTGCAGACTGAAGCGATGTTGGGGTATAAAATATTATTCAGATCTGGCCCCCATCTGGGACTCCCCTGGCACGCCAATATGCCTTAAGGACAGTCTTTCTCAGGCTGTCAGGAGTGCAGGTGTAGCTACCTGGTCAGACCTTGTCACAGTGGAGGGTGTTCTTCCGTGGGAAGTTCTGCGGGCTAAGATAGGGGATTTTTTCCCCCGATTTAAATACATCCAACTCCGCTCCTGGTATGTTAGAGAAAGACAACATAGGGGGAAATTGGGAAATTGAGGTAGCACTCCAGTCTGTGGGTGTTAGGAAGAAAGAGGTAGCCCTCTGGTATAGAGAATTGCTGAATTCGGAAGAGACCACAGCCACGCCTTTAAACCAGGTATGGAGTTCATCGGTCTTTGAGGCCTCTGCTGCTGAGCTTTATGAAAGATCTCTTAAATTCTTATATAGGTATGTTAAGTCGGCTTCATTGAAAAATAACCACTATTTTGTATTAAATAGGCTGTATTTTACGCCCAAAAAAATAGCAAAGTTTGTTTGTCCCCCCCCTTGTGTCCAAGGTGTGATTCAGCAGAAGCGGACGATATTCACATGTTCTATGATTGCCCTGTGATTGGTCCCTTTTGGACAAAAGTGGGAAAGACACTGGATAGTGTTTTAAAAGTAAACATTGGTTTGAATGGGGTGAGGGTAATATTTGGGTTGGATTCGGAAACCACTAATGAGCTCAGTGAGGAACAGATCGCCTTATTTTTTACTCTAATTATTATTGCTCGCAGAGAAATTCGTATGCTGTGGAAAGATCCAGCCCCCCACTGCATGATAAATGGCTACAGTCTGTTCTAAAAACTGCACGGCTAGAGTTGGGGGGCTATACATAATAGAAATACCATAGTTTGGCTCCCACTTTGGGAATGGGCACTCGAGCTGAGGTTGGTATCCGACTCTGAGATTGTCAAATGATTACACCGGGCCCCGGGATAAAGGGGTAGCCAGGTCGGCTTCGGGTGCAGCAAGGACCCCGACCCTGGGCGCACAAGAGAGAACAAAGGGTTGCTGGTGTCTTTCTTTTGCAAGTGCCAATGGTGAGATAAGGACAACAAAAATGAAAAGGGAAAAAAAAACAACAACAAATAACACAATTTGCATCTCTGGCCACCTGTCAGTCCCTAGTAAATGGTACCCAGGGCATGGTGACCAGAGAAGACCTCTGAGGGCTGCAGCACTTATTGTGCCACTCCCAGGGATCCTGTACCCTGGCACCCACACACTGCCTTTGCAGGCTGAGTGCCTAAGTACAGAACTAAAGCAAGAGTCGACATGGCACACATCCCTGTGTGCAATGCCCACAGAACCCACTGCCCTGGCATACTTCAGTCACCCCTCTAGCTGGGTGCCCTATGCCAGAGGTGAGGGCACAGGGGCATGAGCCCTGTGCCCCTACAGTACCCAGGGCCATTCCTGGGCACTGTAAGTGCTGTGATGCCATTTAAGAGTATATGGTGCTGGGAGGTCGTCATTACGAACTCCACAGCACCATATGGCTACACTGAAGACTGACAAGTTTGGTACCAAACTTCTCAGCACATTAAACCCGCACTGATGCCAGTGTGGGATTTAATGTACAATGCACGAGAGGGGATCTTGGAGATGCCCTCCAAAACCCGGACCTACAATCCCCGTCTTGGCTGAGTGGCTGCAGAGGCTGCCACACAGCAGACCTGTTGCTGGACCCCTGGGTGGAGAGCCCCCCGCTCTCCCGGGCCTGTTACAATGCACATCCTGGGCGAGGTGATATGTCTCCTCCCCCAGGATGGACAGGGGGAAGCTTCAAAGGCATACCGCCTCTGGGAGCTTCACCAGACCATTTGCTGTACCCAGCAAACAGCCCCCACCAGACCTACCCCCGCTCTGGTGGGAAGACTGGCGGGAAAAACTACATCCGGAGGGGCAGGTGTACCAAACTGTGCCAACTCCACCCCTCAGGTGAAGGAGAGGTGAAGCACGACCCCGGCCATCATGTAGATGGGGAGTCCTGCCCAATTCCAGCTAGGCTCCTGCCCCCCTCCCACAGGAGAGGAGCAGACTAGGGGGTGTACTCGCCCCAGGACAGGGACCCATGGTCCTTGCCCTTGCCCTACCTGTAACGCCCCTAAATTCAGAATTTAGGGGCTCCCTGAACCTTCCTTGGATCCCGATACCAACCAGAAGAAAGAAAGAAAGAAGATCAAGAAGAAGACCCGCCGCGCAGCTGATAACCACAGGACAACAACAACTGACTTGGCCCCAGCCCTACCGGCCTGTTGGAACCTGCTCCTGCCTGATCCCGGTGACCTCCGCGGACAGCAACCTTGGGACTCCCAGAGGGACCTGCCTGCCTTGACCCTCTCGAAGATTGGGACTTCCATCAGCAGAGGCTCTGCTGCAACAACCCACCTGGTGCCCACCAGGAAGCTCCGGACCAGCCCACTCTGCACCAGCCGAGCCCGGGCCGGGCCAACCCCCCCTCCCCCGGCGACTGGGACCCGAAGTCCAGTGCCCAAAGACCCTCCTCGACGAACCAGCAGACGCCTGCAGACTCAGAGCCAGGTGTCACCCCGACCGCGACCAGCCGAGGGTAAGCTTTTCCGGCACCCAAAGACACCCCTGCACCTGGCGCCCTGCAGCCCCCTGTGCCTCCCTTTGGGGTACCTACCTGTGCTCCAGCATCCCAACTTACCTCTCGAAGTGCTGGTCACCCCCGGAGAGTCACCGCCCCCGAGCCAGCAGCCTTTGTTCCTTTGTCAAGATCCTCATTGGATAACATTGAGCGCCCAACGGCTCAAAAGCACCCTGCACCCAGCCGTCCGAGTGCCGCTGGCTGTGACCTCTCTGTCCTAATCTACATCCCCCTTGCCCTGAGCAAGTGACCAGGAGCCCAGCTCCCACAGCCGCGTGGCCTGCTAGCCAGCCGCCACCAACCGAAGGCCCCCTTTCCTCATTGAATAACATAGTGCCTACCTTCCTCTGCACCCGGCAGCCCCTGCGCCGCTGGGACTGAACTAACTGTACTCACCTGACCCTGGGGGACCCCATGGTCAATACCCAGAACCCTAGCTTCACCAACCAAGTACTCTCCTGGAAACCGGTATTTCACTTACCTGCCATTGGATAACATTGACCCATTTTTGACTCGAAAATTTTCTAAGTGTGAAGTTTTGAAAACGGAGAATATTCCTTTAAAATCAGCCGAAGTCCGAATTCGAAAATACTCACCTGTGATCAGGAGAGAAGCCAGTGCTGTACGTTTCAGCCTAGTACTGAACCACAAAAGTAATCCCTAGCGGGTTTACTAGTAACCTGTATTTTCTCTATAGGACCCTATTGTCTGCTTTTCTATGAAATTTCTTTTATGTGTCTACTTTTGAAAACTGCAAATATTCTTTATAAATCGTACGAAACACTGAAACGCAATTACCTACCTCTTTTGAGTTAAGCCCCCAGTGCTGGCCCTAGTAAGCTAGTGCTGGGTTACAAAAGTAATGCAATCGTACTTTACCTGTAACCTGAATTTCCTCCCATTGAATAACATTGTGAGAATCACCTCAAAGTTTCTAAGTGTGAACTTTTAAAACGGCTTTATATTCAGGAAAAATTATCACTGCAACTAAAACGTTTTTGCTAATCTGGTTTCAGCTTAGACCCCAGGACTGAATCCAAGATCTAGTCCTGGAACTACCACAGTAATCCATAAAGTAATCAACTGTACTTTCCTATGAAACCCCATTGAGCTCAATGCTAGAGTGTGTTTCAGAACTGTATTGCTTATTAGCTAACCTGTAATTATTGTATGTACAAATGTATTGCTCCTCTGCAAAGTATTTACATGAGAGTACTCGTAACTTGAAAAGTATATTTTGATAACTGTTGGTTCTAAAAATAAAACAACCATATCTTTGGATATACAAACAATTGGCCTGGAGTTCAGTCCTTGAGTGTGTGAAACCTAACTTTTTGCTGACAGAGTGTGTTCATCAAATGCTTTACACGTCCTCTGGTACTGCCTTACTGCTCGACCAAGCTACCACTTTGGAGAGTAAGGTCGGTTCTGACTTTAACCTCTGTTAAACCTTTGAGGTTTGTGGACTCTATACACACTGTACTGCCTTATTGTCCAGTATATATAGAGCCACCTTCTCACATTGGTGGATCAGCGGTGGGATACAAACTTGCGTTTGTTGGACTACTTGGTTACCATCTGATCACACGACAGAACTCCTTAATTGCCTTTAGAATTCTGAAATTGGCCTCTTCCAAAAATACTAAAAATTGGATAGGGCCTTCCTTAAGTCCCATTAGAATTTTGTGAAAATAAGTCACTATAAGAGTGTTAGAACTACCAGGTTAGAATGTCTCAACAGAACCCAGCTGTTAGTGAAGATAATACAAACATGGTAGAGGAACTCGACCTCACACCCTACTTGCACCAGGACTTCAAGGAATTGAGGGCCCTATGCAAAGTAAAGAAAATAACTGTAGGTCTGGATCCAACCAAACAAAAGCTCCTGGCTGAGTATGCAAAAGACCACCCCTCTGAGCAGGGTGACACCCAGCTAGAGGAAGGAGTGGATGAGGAGGAGGACACTGATAATCACCCCCCCCCCCATCATTCCTAGGGAGGAGGGGGTCCCTGTACCCCTGACTCCAAGAATCAACCTCTGGGAGCCTAGGGACCACACAGGTGGACTAGTCCCCATGGAACAGATTGGGGAAAGCCCCAGTGAAGAGGACAGCTTCCTAGCAAAGTTGGCCAAGAGTTTAGACCCAGAGACCAGGCTCCTGGCTCTGAAAAAAGAAAGAAAAGAGATGGGCCTAGCCCCCATCTCTGGAGGCAGCAATACCCATGACAAGGGTAGAGAGCAATCTTATGACCCTAAAATCCCCAAAGGGATTGTCCCTAAATTTGAGGACGGTGATGACACCACCAAGTGGTTCACAGCCTTTGAGAGGGCTTGTTATATAAGACAGCTAAAGAAACCTCTCTGGGGGGGCACTCCTGTGGGAACGGTTCTCTGGTAACTGCAGAGACAGACTTCTGACCATCTCTGGGCCAGATGCAGGGTCCTATGATTTCATGAAGAAGACTAATTGAGGGATTTGGACTCACCAATGAGGAGTACAGAATTAGGTTCAGGGGGGCTCACAAAACCCAGACCCAATCCTGGATAGATTTTGTAAACTACTCAGTAAAGACACTGGATGGTTGGTTAACTGGACACAATGTGCATGACTTTACTGGACTGTATAATTTGTTTATGAAGGAACACATTTTAAGTAATTGCACAAATGAAAAGTTACATCAGCATTTGGTAGACCTAGGTCTAATTTCTCCCAGAGAATTGGGAAAGAAGGCAGACCACTGGGTCAAGACTAGGGTGACAAGGACAGCCACTGGGGGTGACCAAAAGAAGGTGGTCACAAAGCCCCCCCAGGGAAAAGGTGGTGAGAATCCCCCAGATAAAAAGTCTGAGTCTTCCAAAGGGCCCCAAGAACCTGTTTAGGTGGGTGGCTCCCTATGTGCCTCAGCCCTATAGGGGAAGAAACTTTGATCCTAACAAGGCCTATAGTAACAACTGTAGGAAGGTGGGACATTAACTGTAGACAATAACTGCCCCTACAACAAAGCCCCTAAGGCACCCATTCCAGCTACTCCACAGACAGTAAATCTACAGATGGGATCAGAGGAGTGCCCAGAGCAAATCTGGGAATACACTCAGGCTAGTCTAGTTTGCTTTGGGAACATGGAGGTTGCCAGTGTGGCTGGGTGGCTAACCAACTGTAACAAATATATGCAATACCCCTCCATCAATGGAACCAGAGTTGAAGCCCTGAGGGATACAGGTGCCAGCATCACTATGGGTAAGGGAAAAGCTTGGTTCCCCAGAGCAATACCTGATTGGGAAAACCTACCCAGTCACCAATGCTGACAGCATTACCACCCAACGCCCCCTAGCTATGGTAACATTAGGATGGGGGAGGTTACTGGCCTGAAACTGATAGTAGTCTCACCACAATTGCCAACTGACTGTCTGCTTGGGAATGACCTGGAGACCTCAGCCTGGGCTGAAGTTGAGCAAGTAACCCATGCAGCCATGCTGGGTATTCCTATATTGGTGTGTGTCCAAACCAGAGCAAAAAGAAGGGTGAACAAGTGGGGTTGGAGCCTGAAAGTATGGCCCAACCAACCAAGAGAAAAAGCAAGGAGACTGGGGAACCAGCTTCAACACAGCCAGCCTCTCAGGACCCCTCTCCTCAGGGAGAGGACTTGGAAACCCTAGAGGGAACTGAGCCTATGGAGCTGGAGCCCTAACAGGCTGGACTTCTGGGCCCAGGGGGACACACTAGGGAAGAGCTGTGCCAGGGCCAGCGAGACTGCCCCACTCTTGAAAGCCTGAGGCAGCAAGCAGCTGCAGAAGCAAAGGTAGATGTCAGTGGTACCCACAGAGCTTATTGGGAAGAGGTATTACTGTATGCTGAAGCAAGAAACCCCAATCCTGGAGCTACCAGGAGAGTGGTAGTGCCACCGAAGTACAGGGAGTTCCACCTAACTTTGGCTCATGACATTCCCCTAGCTGGACACCTGGGGCAAACCAAAACTTGGGAAAGGTTAGTTAGCCACTTTTACTGGCCCCAGATGAACCAACAAGTGAAGGTGTTTGTGAGCTCCTGTTTTACCTGTCAGGCCAGTGGCAAGACAGGGTGCAAGCCAAAGGCCCCCCTGATACCACTACCAGTGGTGGGGGTGCCCTTTGAAAGGGTAGGTGTGGACATTGTGGGTCCACCGGAACCTCCCACAGCCTCAGGGAACAAATTAATTCTAGTAGTAGTGGATCATGCTACTAGGTACCCTGAGGCAATTCCCCTTAGGGTGACTACAGCTCCTGCAGTAGCCAAAGCCCTCCTAGGTGTCTTCACCAGGGTAGGGTTTCCTAAGTATGTGGTTTCAGACAGAGGTACCAACTTCATGTCTGCTTACCTGAAACATGTGGAAGGAGTGTGGGGTGCAGTACAAGTTCACTACCCAATACCACCCACAAACCAATGGTCTTGTAGAAAGGTTCAACAAGACATTGAAAGGTATGATCATGGGGCTCCCTGAAAAACTCATAAGGAGATGGGATGTCCTGTTGCCATGCCTGCTTTTCGCTTATAGGGAAGTGCCCCAGAAGGGAGTGGGGTTTTCACCCTTTGAACTTCTGTTTGGTCATCCTGTAAGGGGACCACTCTGTCTTGTAAAGGAGAGTTGGGAGAGGCCTCTCCAAGAACCCAAACAGGACATTGTTGACTGTGTGCTTGGCCTAAGGTCCAGAATGGCTTAGTACATGGATAAGGCATGCAAAAATCTTGAGGCCAGCCAGGAGCTGCAGAAGCACAGGTAAGACCAAAAAGCTGCCATGGTTGAATTTCAACATGGGCAACAGGTGTGGGTTTTGGAGCCAGTGGCACCAAGGGCTCTCCAAGACAGATGGAGTGGTCCTTAACCTATCCTGGAGAAAAAGAGCAAGGTCACTCACTTAGTGGACCTGGGCACCAGCAGGACACCCAAGAGGGTTTTCCATGTGAACCGCCTCAAGCTCTACCATGACAGGGCTGACCTCACCATGCTGATGGTGACTGATGAGGAACAGGAAGCGGAGAGTGAACCTCTCCCTGATCTCCTCTCTGCCAGCCCAAAAGATGCGTCAGTGGATGGAGTAGTCTTTTCAGACACCCTCACTCCCCAACAGCAGGCTGACAGCAAGTCTTGCAGCAGTTTGCTAGCATCCTTTCCTTGACCCCTGGTCTGACCAGCTGGTGTACCCATGACATGGACACTGGTGACCGTAACCCTGTCAAAAACAAAATCTATCGACAATCAGACCAAGTCAAGGAAAGCATCAAAGCTGAAGATGCTGGAGCTAGGGGTGATTGAACCCTCTGAGAGTCCCTGGGCCAGCCCAGTGGTTCTAGTCCCCAAACCTCATCAACCAGGTGGATTGAGAGAGATGAGGTTCTGTGTGGACTATAGAGGGCTCAACTCTGTCACCAAGAGAGATGCTCACCCCATTCCAAGAGCAGATGAGTTGATAGACAAGCTAGGGGCAGCCAAATTTCTAAGCACCTTTGACTTGACTGCAGGGTACTGGCAAATTGGCATGGCCCCAGAAGCCGAAGAGAGAACAGCATTCTCCAGCCCTGATGGGCACTATCAGTTTACTGTGATGCCTTTTGGGTTAAAGAATGCCCCTGCCACCTTCCAGAGGTTGGTGAACCAAGTCCTGACTGGGTTGGAATCCTTCAGTGCAGCCTATCTTGATGATATTGCTGTCTTTAGCTCCACCTGGAAGGATCACCTGATCCACCTTGGGATGGTTCTGCAAGCACTGCAAGGCTATCAAGGCATCCAAATGCCAGATAGGGCAGGGCACTGTGGTGTACATGGGCCACCTTGTTGGTGGAGGCCAGGTCCAACCCTTGCAGGCCAAGATCCAGAGCATCCTGGACTGGGCAGCTCCAACCACCCAGACTCAAGTCAGGGCATTCCTTGGCTTGACTGGATATTACTGAAAGTTTATGATGGGATATGGGCCTATTGTGACTCCCCTCCTAGAAAATGCCCAAGAAAGTGACCTGGACCGTTTGCTTCTTTCAGAGTGTCAAAAGCCTTTTGGCAGCTATGTGCTCCGCACCCATTCTAAAAGCACCAGACTACTCCAAGCAGTTCCTAGTGCAGACTGATCCCTCAGAGCTGGGGATAGGAGCAGTCCTCTCCCAGATCAATGAGGAAGGCCAAGACCACACGGTTGCTTTTATAAGCAGGAGGCTACTCCCCAGAGAGCAGCGTTGGAGTGCCATTGAGAGGGAGGCCTTTGCTGTGGTTTGGTCCCTGAAGAAGTTGAGGCCCTACATGTTTGGGAGTCACTTCCTGGTTCAAACTGACCACAGACCTCTCAGATGGCTAATGCAGATGACAGGGGAAAATCCAAAACTACTGAGATGGTCCATCTCCCTATAGGATATGGACTTTGAAGTGGAACACCGACCAGGGACTGCCCATGCCAATGCAGATGGGCTTTCCAGGAAGTGGAACACCGACCAGGGACTGCCCATGCCAATGCAGATGGGCTTTCCAGGTTCTTCCACTTAGACAATGAAGACTCCCCAGGGCAAGGTTAGTCTCATCACCTTTCATTTTGGGGTGGGGGGGGGGGGGGTGTTGTGTGAGAAAGTGCCATCTTTTTTGCCTTGGTATGCCCCCACTTTTTTCTGAACTGCTGACGTACTTTGACTGAGTGTGCCCCGGGTCCCTGCCAACCAGGGACCCAGGGCCTGTGTTCCTTCCCTACAAAGAAAGGCTATGCGGAAACAAATCACACAATTGGCATCTCTGGCCACCTGTCAGCCCGTAGTAAATGGTACCCAGGGCATGGTGACCAGAGAAGACCTCTGAGGGCTGCAGCACTTATTGTGCCACCCCCAGGGACCCTGTACCCTGGCACCCACACACTGCCTTTGCAGGCTGAGTGCCTAAGTACAGAACTAAAGCAAGAGTCGACATGGCACACATCCCTGTGTGCCATGCCCACAGAACCCACTGCCCTGGCATACTTGAGTCACCCCTCTAGCTGGGTTCCCTATGCCAGAGGTGAGGGCGCAGGCGCATGAGCCCTGTGCCCTTACAGTACCCAGGGCCATTCCTGGGCACTGTAAGTGCAGTGATGCCATTAAGAGTATATGGTGCTTCACAGGGTTCGAAGTGCATTACTAGACCTTTTGGGCCCTGATATGGAGGAACCGCCTGAAGTCCCTGAGCTCACATACGTAATTAACACGCCGTCATCTCGCAAACTGGTCACCAATCTCAATAAACTAGGTGTCAAAACATAAACAGTTCCAGTATTCCAAGGCTAGGACAGAATGGCAGCATGATCTGCAATTACAAATAGACGATGAGATGTGGAAGTACTGCTGCACTAGCACGAGAAAACTGTCCCTTAACGGAAGACACAGATTGATACATTTTAAATTTATCCAACGGGTTTACTATACACCAGAGAGATTACACCGCTACGGGCTTCGGCAAACGGCGGAGTGTGAACGCTGTCATGCCCAGGTTGCAGATTTTATCCATACGGCGTGGTACTGCCCGGGCGTTCATAAGTTTTGGACTGAAGTTTTTTCGGAAATTAGTCTGATATTGGGCTCTGAGATACTTGCAAAACAGGAAATAGCACTACTAGGATACTCCAAGCCATTGCCGGTTGCCCAGCATCGATTAGTAGATATGGCCCTTCTCATGGCCAGGAGGGTGGTCGCCATGTGCTGGATGAGAGGCCCGTTACCGACCAAGAAGAGATGGGCCGGTGACCTGCTGTACTGTTGTACACAATCTGAAGTATACAGTGAGCTGCTCCCACCTAGGAGCCGCCCCAAAAACTTCTGGAGCCTATATCAGACTTACACACGCTCAGGGGTAGAGGAGGAAATAGAGCAAGACGAGGCACTAGATGTCCTAGAATCCCTCGAGGAGCAGACTGGGCAGGAGTAATGGGGGACCTAGTCATGGGATGGGCATACACCTTGCTCCCGGGACCTGAGGGAGTGTGGTGCCCACTTACGAGGAGAGCTAGAGATGGAAGTATTTACACTCTCAACGCCCCATGTGGAGGGGCAGAGCGGAACACAGAATATCCAGCACCGCATTTACGTCAGGATAGGTTAGACTCTGGAGGGGGGGGACTCGCTCTTCCTGTTGATAGGTGGTGGGAAGGGATAGCTAATAGCACATGCACTGGGGGACGCCGCAGATGATGTCGGTGGCTTTGGATTGGAAGGGTGGGAGGCGGACGCTCTGGGTGCTGCCGGAGAGAAAGGACGTGGGCCAGTGAAGGGCCTTCTCTTGCATTCCAGCTTCTAGGGGGCGTGTCTTTAGAGTGCGATGGCAGACCATGTCGAAGGCGGCCGACCGGTCCAGGAGGATGAGGGCTGATGTTTCGCCGTTGTCTAGTTGGTGCCTGATGTCGTCTGTGGCGGCGATGAGGGCTGTCTCGATGCTGTGGTTTCGTCTGAATCCGGATTTGGATGGGTCCAAGATGTTGTTGTCTTCCAGGTGGCGGGCCAATTGCTTGTTGACGATTTTTTCGATGACCTTTGCCGGGATCGGAAGCAGGGAGATGGGCCGGAAGTTCTTGAGGTCCTTGGGGTCTGCCTTGGGCTTCTTGAGGAGGGCGTTGATTTTGGCGTGCTTCCAGCTTTCCGGGAGTGTCGCTGTTTCGAAGGAGATGTTGATGACTTTCCGTAGTTTGGGTGCAATGGCTGCGTCTGCTTTGTTGAATACATGGTGTGGGCACGGGTCTGACTGAGACCCTGAGTGGATGGAGTTCATGACCTTGCGTGTCTCGCCGTCGTTGACGTTGGACCAGGAGGTCAAGCGGATGGCGCTGGTGGTGTTCACAGGGGAGGTGGAGTCTTGCGTAGTCTGGGCGGTCGTGGTGTTGAAGCTGTCGTGGATGTCGGCGATCTTGCGATGGAAGAAGATGGCTAGTGAGTCGCACAGTTCTTGTGAGCGCTGTATGTCATTGGCGCTGGTGTTGAAGAGTTCCTTTACGATGCTGAAGAGCTCTTTGCTGTTGTGTGCGTTATTATCCAAGCAGTCTTTGAAGGTGGATCTCTTGGCTAATCTGATGAGTTGGTGATGTCTGCGGGTGGCGTCCTTGTGGGCTGTGTGGTTGTCCAGTGTGCATTCGTGGAGTCATATTTTCTCCAGTTTCCGGCATGCGCGTTTGGAGGTCTGGAGTTCGTCGGTGAACCAGGTGGCTCTCTTGCTGGCGTGGCTGTTGCAGGGTTTCTTGAGCGGGGCGAGGGTTTTGGCGCAGTCTTCGATCCACTGTCTGAGGTTGCGGGCTGCGGTGTCTGGGTTGGTGGGGTCGCTGGGTGGGTTCTGGGCGAGGGTGGTGATCAGCTGGTCTTCTGTGACTTTGCTCCAGCAGCGGCGAGGCAGCTGTTGGGTGCGGTGGTGCGTGGTTAGTTTCTTTAAAAAAAAAATGTTTTTCATTTCGGAAACATAGAAGGCTCAGGCTCTCGTCGCCTTTCAGACAGACCGAGGGTGAAAGAGTAGTTACATGCAATGTTCAGAGTAAAACACAGCCATATGGACCCACATCCCGGGGGTTGGGCGGCGTAGAGACAGTGCATGTCTCAAGGAATCATAGCCGTTCATGAACAATATGCATACATCACTGTATCCGTTGATTCTTAGTTATTTACTCTCTCCCATGTCTTCCATACAGTCCCACTCCTCACCCACTGGGTAAATACTCTTCGCAATAAACATAGCCTTAACCTAAAACAAAACCCAACAAACCCCCCGTGCGTGGCATCAGTAATAAAATATGCGGAAAAGACAGGTTATCCATGTGAGGCCCGAAAGCTGCAGGCAGACCATCCAGACGTGGACCTACGGGAATCAAGGCAAATCACAGATACATACAACAGGGAACATTAGCGCGCGTTTTAGCAAGACATTACTCCGGACCAGGGCCCTCCCACCCCAACACACTCTGAATCAGACCCCCTAGGGGTGAACAATTCGGCACTGGTAGCGTCCGCGTCATCATCCGTCAACCCCTCCGCACACATCATCCTCCAAGTAAGCAAATCATCTTGAAGTTTATCATCACGGCGTGTGCGCTGCATGTGTCTCCTCAGCCAGGGACCACTCTCTAGCATCCCTAAGCCAGAGTGATATCTCAGGAGCCCTCTGCCCCATCCAGGTTATAGCCACACGCCGTCTTGCCAACACCAGTAATAATTGTAGAAACTTGTAGGACAGGTTCCTCTTTTTTGGCTTGGGTACCAGCTCCGAGAGACAATGGAGCGGGTCCAGAGCAATCCGGAGTTTTGTAGCACGACCAATATGGTCCACCACCTCTCTCCAAAAGCCACCGACCAGTGGGCACTCCCAGGCTAGATGAAAGAACCCAGCTCTCTCGGCTCCACACCTAGGGCAATTGTCGTCTATCCGCTGAAATGCGATTCAGAGAGACCGGGGTCATATAAGTACGGTGGAGAAAGTTAAAGTGGATCAACTTGAATCGTGCATTACACGAGACTTTCCGGGTCAGTAGGCCAATTCGCTTACGCTGTCCCGGCTCCAGGGCCAACCCTAAGTGTGCCTCCCAGGCCGCCCAGGACGGGGCGGTCGGCGGGGACGAGTCCCGTCGCATGGCCGAGTAGAAGAGGGAGACCAGCCTCCTTCCTCTACCACACGACAAAAGGATGTCGAGGGTGTGAGTCAGCGGCGGTGCCTCCGGGAACTGTGGCCACGTAGTTCGAGCTACTTCCTGGAGCCCTCTATAATGCAGATATTGCCCCCTGCCCAATTCGAAGGACTCCGTGGCCCATTCAAAGGACACAAAGGATTCATCCGTATAGAGGTCCGCCAAAGTCTCACAACCTCTGTTCCGCCACTCCTGGTACGACACGCTCTCCTCCATTCGGAGCACCGGGGCCAAAATCCACACTGGCAGCTCCCTATGGAAAGGGGCCTGCCTCAACACCTTTTCGACAAACCGCTGCCAAACTCCCGCCATGTGTCGCACCACATAGGGCAAGGCCTCGTCTGCTCCTCTTCACTGCATCAGAGCCTCTCTGAGCTTTCTCGTTAGCTCTGCCCAGCAGTAGTTGCAGCTCCCAGTTATCCTCGTCAGCGAACCACCGTGCAGCTGGCAGGAGCTGCGCTGCATAATAATAGAGGCCAATCTCGGGGCCTCCAGACCCCCCTCTTCCCAACTCCGGACCACCGTGCACAGAGCAACTCTGCTACGCCCGCCCGCCCAAAGCAAAGAGGTGAGCAGCGAGTCGAGCGTGCAGAATATTCGAGGGGGAAGCGGGCACAAGGTATTTTGCAGTATATATAACATCCTGGGGAGCATCACCATCTTGGCGATCGCCAAACGTCCCATAAGGGAGAGAGGAAGTGTATTCCAGAAGGACACAGATTGGCGGAGAGTCCTTAGCACTCGGTCGGCGTTGCGGGCTAGAAGGTGTTCATCGGTCAAGGCCACCTGAATGCCAAGATAGCGGAACGCCTCGCGCTTCCACGTCAGCCCTAGACACTGGGGGGGACAACGTACGGGTCAGCAGTACAGCCCGCCAGCGGGAAAATCAAAGATTTTCCAGGATTGATGCGCAGTCCAGAGGCTGCGCCAAAGCGGTCCAAAATCCGCATCAAAGCGGGAAGCGAATCGCTGGGGGCCGTCAAATAGAATAGAGCGTCGTCAGCGTAGAGGGAGATAACGTTTGTGGTCTCATCCACCTTGATGCCCCACTGCTCCAACTCTGCGCGCGGGGAAACTGCCAAGGGTTCTATGGCCAAGGCAAACAGGAGAGGGGACACCCCTGTCGGGTGCCTCTCCCCAAGGGCCACTCCTCAGAGCGGGCCGACCTAAGCCGGACTCTAGCCCGGGGCGCCCCATAGAGCACTCTGATCCAATTGCAGAACACCGGCCCTAACCCCGTCCTCTGGAGCACCTCCAGTATATACCACCAGTTAACTGTGTCGAAAACCTTAGCCAGATCAATTGACACCAGTACGTGAGAATCCTCCCTCCCACACACCTCATGGAGGATATGGTTCAGACGCCGCAACTTCATCGCTGTGTTACGGCCAGGTATGAACCCACACTGGTCTGGGTGGATCAAGTGGGCCATATGTGGGGCTAAGCGAGTAGCCAACAGCTTAGTGAGGATCTTTGCGTCCGTGTTGATCAGGGTGATGGGCCGGAACGCCGCGGGATCACAACCACCCCCACCCGGTTTCAGGATCATACAGACCTCTCCCTGGTTCATAGTGGGTGGGAGAACGCCCGACTCCAGGGCTTCGTTATAGACCTGCAACAAGAGGGGGGCTAGGACTCCACCGAACGAATGGTAAAATTCAGGTGGGAAACCGTCCCCACCTGGGGTCTTAGCCCGTGGTAGGGCGGCCAACGCAGTGCTGATCTCCCGAAGCGTTAACCCTATATCCAGTTCCTCCGCCGCTTCCCCCGAAAGGGCCCGGAGATCCAAGTCCTGAAGATAGGGCCGACAGGAAGCCTCCGTGATCGAGGGGTCAGCTGCATACACGGTCTCCAGATAGGATCCGAGGACCTCAAGAATAGCAGACTCCGAGTGCACCATATTCCCAGGTGGGGCCCGCAGGGCAACTATCCTCTCAGGTGTGAACTCCTGTCGAAGAATCCAGGCCAGTAGCCGGCCATATTTGTCACCCTCTCGGTGGAGATGCTGTCTGTACTGGCCCAAAGTGTATTTATCAAGGCGGTTGAGAATGTCATGCCTGGGCTGTCTTCCTGGGCTGTCTTCTCCGCCTCCTGATCCGAAGTGTTTGGATCCGGCCGAGACTGACAGCGCCGGAGGACGCTCTCAGCATCTTGTAAGTCAGAGAGTAGCTGTTTCCGGACCCCATATGTGAGGCCCATACAGGCTCCTCGTATCGCCGCCTTCAGGGCCTCCCACCAGGTGGAGTAGGGCATGTCACCACTCTCCCAGTTCAAATCTATGTAGTCCGACAGGGCAGTCGCCACATGTTCCCTTCCCACCTGGTCCTGGAGAATGTCTATCGGCATCCGCCAGGTACGGGGACGGGCAGCCTGGTCAGCCCACTGTGCCATGCATGTTACCGGGGCATGATCCGACAGGAAGCGGGCCTGGTGTGTAACCGTCAAAGTGAGGGATGGAGGAAGATTTGCCGCAAGAACGCGGTCCAGTCTACTATGGATCCCGTGCGTCGGGGTATGACAAGTAAATAATCTCTGTGAGGGGTGACTCATGTGCCACACATCCACAGCCCCCAAATTGTGCATGACTTACTGAAGGTGCGCCGTCATACGCGGCTTCGTGCCAGATCGAGGAGGGTGTCTGTCCAGTTCGGGGTCCAATACGCAATTGAAATCCCCAAACCAGAGGAAGGGAGCATCCAGGTCAGAAACAACAAGATCCTGAAGGTGGGAGAAAAAGGTCGGATCATCGATATTCGGTGCATAGGAGTTAAAGAGTAAGAATTCCTGGTCATCCAGCCTGATCCGCAAAAGCAGATACCTGCCTTCAACGTCCGCTTCAGCATATTGGACAGCACAGGGAATCCCAGGCGCCACCCAGGTAAGGACCCCCCCTGGCATACGTGGAGAAGGAGGAATGGAACATCTGGCCTCTCCACTTCTTGGACAGCTGCTGAGCACCCTCCTCATCTAAATGGGTCTCCTGAAGGCACGCCACTGAGACCTCATGTCGCTTAAGGAATGAGAGGACCCTGTGTCTCTTGGCGCAACTACCCAAACCGCGCACGTTCCAAGTTAAGAATTTAAAACCCATGGTCGAAGACTGTGCCCAAACGGGCCATTTGATGCATACAATGCGACCTGCCACCTCCGGGCCCAGACACCAGCCGGACCGGAAGGAACAGCCCACCCAGCCAGCCATATAGAAACCTGAATCACAATATATTTGTTGCCAGTAACATTTTCTGCACCCCCCCATCCCTTCCTCCAAAAACCCCCAAACTCAGAACCCCCTCAAAAACACCCCCCCCCCTCCCCCCCCCCCCCCCCCACACCCGCGAGCAAGAGGACAGCAACAACCAAACATGCTACCCCGCTTTTCCCCGGCTAGTGCCAGGACGTACACAGCCACCCCATCCAGCCCACTCAACACACACTCAAGCACAACCAAACCAATTCCGCCCCCCCCCCCCGCCCCCCCCCCCCTTCCCAGCTCCCCAAGGGACCCAGCTTCGCAGGACAATCTCTAGGCATATCTGCTGATATCAGCCTCAGGTCGGGCCGGTCCTCCGTCCAGGAAATGGGGACCCCACCCAGCATACCTCTGTCCTGTGGGATGCAAGTCCTCCGTTCCACCCAGCTATCCAAGGACTCCCAGTACAAGTTAGGAGCATCAGCGAGCCAGCAATGGATGAGTGGAAGGCCCATCAAGGACATTAAACCATAAACAAGACAGTACCTCAAGCTGGAGCCTCCTCCAGCCGTGGCTCAGAAAGGCCAGTTTCAGGGATCACCGGGGCCATAGAGTCCGTATCAGGTACAGTGTCCTGCAGGGTCTCTGGGACAAATCTCTCCAGGGGCAGACGCTTGGGGGACCCTGGAGCGGCTTCTGCCGACGACAATCCCATGCGGAGAGCACCATCAGCACCCACCGTAACGCGGGGCTCCAGAGAACCCTGTGAACCAGATTGGCGTCTCCCTCTGCCCCGACATCGTCGCTGGGGACGGGTCCCCCACGACTCACGGGGACCACCACGTTCACCGGGGGGCAAGTCGTCCCCCCTTATCTCAAGCCACTCGCACACCTCCATCGGGGATTCAAAGAAGTGCGCCTGGCCCTGCGAGAGCACCTTGAGTTTGGCCGGGTATAAGAGCATGTATTGAATCTTCATCTCCCGGAGCTTTTGCTTAACTCCCAGGTAGATGAATGTATGTGAGAACCGCACTCGTTGAAAAATTAAACTAAATATATTGATAAGTGTGCGATGCCAGATTAGTGCCTGCTTGCATATGTATATATGTGAAAGTGGCCTAGCACCTATAGGATGCTAGGACTCTGGCATGCAACCACAGTGAAAAATATTTTAGATCATAAACATTTTAATCATGTCAACAAACACGATTTCAACAATCATATAATCACTTGTTGTTATTCATAATGCTTTACATTGCAACAAATGGTTATTTCAGCAAATACAAAATTGAGAAAGCCATAATACATTTCAATTAGTATATAACCCAATGCATTTCGGAACGAAAGTTCCTTCGTCAGGGGTTCTGTCAAAAAACACAATAAAAGGAAACATTTTAGTATTGGTGCCCTCCACTTTGTGTGTGCAATTGCTCGTGTGGAAACGATTGTGGTAATATGTCTTACCTAATAAATGAAGTGGATTTTCTGAAGCACGCGTAATGCCATTTCAAAAACACTGTCGAGGTCTGTGCATAAAAAGAGAATGTATGACGTTGAAACGCTAAAATAACGTGAGAAAAGTCTGGTCCCTTAAGTTATAAGACTTACCCGTCTCGATAGGTTTCAAGGGATTTGATGGCAACCTAGAGGGTGATAATATGGTCTATTTGCTGAAATAACCATTTGTTGCAATGTAAAGCATTATGAATAACAACAAGTGATTATATATTGTAATTGATTGTTGAAATCGTGATTGTTGACATGATTAAAATGTTTATGATCTAAAATATTTTTCACTGTGGTTGCATGCCAGAGTCCTAACTCCCAGGTAGGACTTCCGTTGCTCCTGCACTTGTGTATAATCAGGATATATGGACACTCTGCTGTTCTCGATTGTGAGGGACTCCGCTTTCCTTGCCGCCATCAAGATACAATCACGGTCCTTGTAGTTGAGGATCTTTGCAATTAGAGCCCTAGGGGGTTCACCTGGGCGAGCAAGGGGGTACCAGAGCCCTATGCGCCCGTTCGATGACAAAAACACTGGACAGGCCTTGCGGACACAGCTGGGTGCGGATCCAGGTCTCCAGGAAGCGCTCCGCATTTCCCGCCTCCAGTTGCTCCGGCACTCCCAGGACCCTGATGTTGCTGCGACGGGCCCTTCCTTCCGCGTCCACAGCCCTTCTCTCGAGCGCTCGTGTAGAGGCCGTAAGGTGTGCGACCGACCTCTGCAAGGAGGCCACCTCCCCCTGCAGTTGAGTGATATTACCCTCAGCGTCTGTGACCTTGTCCGTGATCTTTCGAAGATCAGTGCGCAGCAGATTAACATCTATCGAGACAGTCTCTATCTGCCTCTCCAGGGCAGAGTGGGATCCCTGTATGGCCTTTAAAATCTCTGCACGGGTCGGCTCCGCTGGACCATCCCCGCTGTCCTCCGGACCCGTCTGCCGCGTAATCCTCTGCGATGGCAGACGCGGCGTAGTATACTGCACAATGGTGTTAGGCTGGGAAGACCTCGAGGTCCTATCCTTGCGGGTCGCCATCTGTAGGAGAAGGCCGCACACCTCTTGCAATGCGCCACAGAGGGTTCCCCCAGTCACCCCCGGCTAGGCACCCAGTGCAGGGACGTCCTGGAGTCGGAACCGTCGGTTGATTTTAGCTCTCCACCAGTTAGCCTCCAGCAGGTGCAAAACGGGAGGGAACCATACAGGACAGATCTGCAGTCGGGCCCAGCAGGGGCGCAGAGGCAGCTCACCCCACGTACCACAGTCCAGTTCCCCGGAGAGCCCCCAATGACTGAGCGTCCAGCGGCGCACAACCCACCCGTCGGAACAGGTGGTGGGAGCAGAAGCAATCCGGCTGAGTCAAATGGCAGAGCCCCCGCGCCGGGCGCGGCGTCCGGATCGGCATCAGTCGCCCCCCAAAGCAACAGCACAATCTCCAAGGCTCCAGGGGCACCCCTTCTCAGTGAGCGCCCGGGGGCAGCACAGCGCCGGTCAGCGGACCTGCAGCTAGCGTGTTCCTGCGGCGCAGAGACAAGCGCCTCGGGTGAAGGGCAAGATGGCGGCCCAGTGGGGGAGGGGCGGCGATCCGTCCGTGCCCGCTCCCTGATGTCCAGCACTCCGATCTGCCACAGGTCGCACCGCAGCCCTCCGGGTCCCCAGAGAGCAGACAGAATCCCACCGCAGGGGCGCTCACCCGTTGGGAGGCCCCGCTCCACTACAGCGTCAGGAGGAGGGACGACCGCCGCGATTCTTCCTCCCGGGTTCAATGGCCTCCAGGCCACCAAGGGCACCCAGCCGCTCACCAACGCCTGCCAGATGCCGCCCCAGACAAGGAAGGTTCCGCTGATTCTGGGCCCGACTCCGGGCCGGTTAGAAGCCACGTATGAACGGGCCGCCGCCACCGCCTCCTCCACAACGCTCCGTTGAAGGCCCAGACCACGGCCTCGCGTAGTTTGCTCCGGAGCCCTCAGTGCGCCCGCAGAATCACCGGGTCAGTTTATGGAGGTTTCTCGAACGGGCCCCCCCAGCACGAGGGATGCTTCAGGCGTTGAAATCTGGGGAAAAACAGCCCAGGCAGGATCTAATTAAAGGATAACTGGGTCCACGAGACGGGAGCTCACGTCCTGTCGGCCATGCTACTTAGCCACGCCCCCGCGTGGTTGGTTTCTTGAAGGTGAAATGGATGCAGTGGTGGTCGGTCCAGTGGAGTTCGTGGTCTAAGGCGACGTGGGTGCTTGTGGAGAAGACTGGGTCCAGCGTGTGGCCGGCGGCGTGGGTGGGTGCGGTGACGAGTTGTCTGAGGCCAAGGTTGGCGAGGTGGTCGATCAGGCTGGCGGAGTTAGCGTCGTTGTTGTTCTCAAGGTGGAAGTTCAGGTCCCCGAGGAGATTGTAGTCCGTGGAGGCGAGTGCGTGGGTTCTGGCGAGGTCGGCGATGGAGTCACTGAACTGAGCCCGGGCTCCAGGGGGTCTGTAGATGAGTGTTCCTCTGAGGATGGTGTTGGGGTCGGTGTGGATCCGGAAGTGTAGGGGTTCGGCGGTGTTGAGGGGGCCGTCTGCGTGGGTGGCGACCTTGAGGGTGGACTTGTGGACGATGGCTATTCCTCCTCCGGTTCCGTTGGCGCGATCCCTGCAGGTGATCTTGTAGCCGTCGGGGATGGCTATGGCGGGTGCTGAGGAGTTGTTCCACCAGGTCTCGGTCAGGAAGGCCACGTCTGGGGCGGATGTGTTGAGCAGATCCCAGAGCTCGACGGCGTGGTTGCTGTTTGTTGAGGAGTATGCAGCGGAGGTGGTTGGGTCCAGTCCTTGGAAGTTTGGTGGTTCTGTCGCAGGTGAAGCTGCAGGTGCGGCAGGAGAAGGGTCCGTGGGTCCGTTTCGGGGTGGCCTGGAAGCAGGTGTGGTTTAGGCCCGCGTTGAGTGCATGGAAGCTGCTGGCGTCGTAGTGGAGTCTGGTGTCGTGGCGTTCGCGGGGTCCAGGGTTTCTGGCGCTAGGCGCGGTCCAGGCGTGGATGGGCGCAGATGGGCTTGCCTTAAGTGCGCCTTTGGCGCGGCTGCGCAGCTGCCGCCATTTTAGTGGGAGCTGGGAGGCAGGAGGCAGGGGTTACTGAATGGGGGCGGGGCCGCAGGGGCAGCAGCAGTGGGAACGGCGAGCAGGGGCTCTGGGCCGGGGGGGGGCGGGGCGGAGGAAAGACAGCGCCCAGGAATGGGCAGCAGAGACTGTGGTTGCAAGGCTCTGGTGGAGCTGAGCTGCAGCTGAGGGGGGAAGCAACCTACCTGGCAACAGGATGAGTTTGCCTTTAGTGGCACTGAAGAGCTAGCTGGTCTACCACCCCCTGTATTCTACAGCGTTGTAGGTATTTATTTTATTTATTTTCTAAGTTTTATATAGCGCGAACAAGATCTTCACAGATATCAGAGCGCTTTACATAGAGGGGTACATGAGGGAACATAGTCAAACAATAAATCACTAGATCATACAGTACAAATAGGTGGCTACAAAGCCCATCACGAGAGTAATAAGACAGCTCATACAAATAAGTAAATGGGTCAAGAATGTAGTACAGATCGGTGCAGGGTGTTAACAGAGTTCGAGATAGTAGATCAAGTGTATTTAGCCATGAGGATAGCTTTTACTTCCTTTTTAAATAGTGTAGTCGAGGAGATAAGCCTGGTTTCGGGAGGGAGTGAGTTCCAAATCCTAGGCGCCAATCCTGAGAAGGAGCGCTTGTATGTTTTTTCCTTCCTGAATCTTCGAGGTTTCAGCAGAAGATTGTTTGTGCCTCTCGTGTTTCTAATTCCCCCAGAGATTGTCAGTTTCTGAGCGAGGTAGCCGGGTGAGTTTAGGTGTACCGCCTTGTGTGTCATGCAGGCGATTTTCAGTTGTATTCTGGCTTCAAAAGGCAGCCAGTTCAGGGATTTCAAGTCGGGGGTAATATGGGAGTGCTTTTTTGACCCAGTGATGAGTCTCGCTGCAGCATTCAGAGAAGCTCTTAGTGGTGCGGTAGTAGTTAGGGGGAGTCCGCAGAGGGCGGTGCTGCCGTATTCAATACGTGGGATGACTAGCGCTTGTACTGCTGTTAGGAAGTCTTTGGCTGGGAGGTAGGGTTTAAGTTTCCTCAGAGTATTGATCTGGAAGTTCGCTCCCTTTGTTGCCTTGCTGATATGTTGCTGCATGTTGAGGTTGGTGTCAAGTGTTATGCCTAAGGATTTTGCTGAATCCACTATGGTCGGTTGGACATTGAGTGCTGTTAAGTGCTTAAGCCATGTTTGTGTGGTAGATATTTTCGTGGGAGGTGAGATCAGAAGGAACTCAGTCTTCGTAGCGTTGAGTTTGAGGTGGTTATCAGCCAGCCAAGATTGGGTGCTTCTGATCGTTGAGTTCAGACGCAAGATGTCTTTGGGGGATTCTAGCTTGAGATATAGCGGAGTGTCATCGGCGTACATGTGAAAGTTTACGTTGGATGCATGTAGCAAGGAGGTGAGAGGTTCCATGACTAGGTTGAACAAAGTTGGGGATAGAGAGGATCCTTGGGGGACGCCTAGCGTTACAGGTATTGGCGAGGACATCAGGTTGTTGCTCTTGAATTTCTGCGACCTGTTGTGAAGAAAGGAAGTGAACCACTTGAGAACAGTTCCAGATAAACCCATTCTTGTGTTTAGTAGTTCTAGTAGATTCTCATGTTTAACGGTGTCGAATGCTGAAGAGAGATCTAGAAGGATGAGGAGGCAGGTGTCGTTTTGGTCTAGCATTTGAAGTGCGTCGTCAATTATGTGAGTCATGGCAGTTTCTGTGCTGTGTCCTGCTCGGAAGCCTGACTGGTGGGTGTTGAGGAGATCAAATTGCTCAATGTGTTTAGTCAATTGTAGTTGTATGCATTTTTCCAACAGTTTGGCGAGAGTAGGAATATTGGTGATGGGACGGTAATTGTTGAGATCAGAGGGGTCGGCTGTAGGTTTTTTTAGTAGAGGTGTGACCTGACCAACTTTGAGGGAGTCCGGTATGCTTCCTTGTTGGAGAGGGCTGTTGATAATTTTAGTCCAGAGAGGGAGAAGCAAAGGGGTAAAGTCTTTTACTGCGGAGGCAGGGAGGGGGTCCGTGAGGTGATTGGATGGTTTCAGGGTGCTGAGCAGTTTGCCAATTTCTTCTTCCGAGTATGTGCCGAAGGTTGACCATGTAGCATTGTTTTTTGGTTCAGTGGGTGCTAGGCATTGGGGTTTGGAGTAGAGGCTTGCGTCCATGAGGAGATCGCTTTTTATTTTGTCAGTTTTTTGGATAAAGAAAGCAGCGAAGTCTTCACAGGAGGGTGCCTCATGCCCAGTGTTGAGCGGTTGGGGTTGTTCCTTGGATTGTGTTCTGATTAGCTCAAACAGTTTTCTTGGGCGGTTTTTTGCTTGGTCGAGTTGGAGGCTGAAGAAGTCTGATTTTGAGCGTTTTATTTTCCTGAAGTAGGCGTTTCTCTTTTTCTTCAGCTCTTTTAGGTGCATTGCAGAGGGAGCTGATCTCCAGGTACGCTCTGCATTCGCATGTCTCGTCTATCCTCATTGAGACTCCCGTCGTACCATGGTTTGGAGATTTTAGTAGAGACTCTTTTCAGCTCCATAGGAGCAGCCTCATTGATTATAGAGGTCATAGCGTTGAGGTAGTGGTCAGTCAGAGTTTGTACGTCTGTAGCGCCTGTCGGTGGTAGTAGGAGGTTGCAACTGTTGGGGGGCAAAGAACCTGGGTTGAGCTTTTTCGAGTCTCGTTTCCAGACTTTGGGCTTGGAGAGTTGAGCCGGGTTAACTTTGACTTTTTCATTGATAAAAAATGTGACAATATGATGATCTGACCAGTCACAGGGTTGGATGGACTCGAGTTGGATAGAGTCCTCTTTGGAGATGATCAGGTCGAGGGTAGAACCTTTCTCGTGGGTCGGGCTGTTGCATATTTGGGTGAGGTTAAGGGCATCGAGGAAATTTTTTAGACTATTTACCACTGCGTCGTTGCGATCGTTCCAGTGGAGGTTGAAGTCACCAAGGTATATTTGGGTGAGTTGCCGTCCGGAATTAGTTGAGATCAACTCCATTATTTCTTGGGAAAAGGTTAAGTTGTCCCTGGGTGGGTGGTAAATGCTGTGAAGCGAGCATATCGGCTTGCCCTCACTAATAATGTCAAGGCATATGTATTCCCAGGATGTTGGGGATGGTAGGGAGGTGGAATTGACTTTCTGAACAGAGAGGTTGTTCCTGTAGATGCATGCGATTCCACCACCTATTTTGCCTGTTCTGTCGAGCCTGATAATGTGGTAGTCGGGAGGAACCAAGATGTCCATTATAGGTGTCGAAGATTCAGTTAGCCAGGTTTCAGTCAAGATGATTAGGTCAAGGTCCCGCGATAAGAGGAGGTCAGCAATGGCGGCGGAATGTTTCTTGGCTGATCTGCAGTTGAGAAGAGTGCATTTGAGACGGGGTGTGTTGGGGGTGGTAGATGGTTCTAGAGAGAGAGGGATTTTTCTCAGGTTATTGGGGATGGAGAATCTGCTGTTTAGTGTGGGCGGTCTAAGGGGATTTGAGTGTATCGAGGGAATGTTGAGGTGTGGGGTGGTTGTGTTATTTTGGGGGGTTGGGTCATAGGAGCGGAGAAGGGTGAGTGTGTCGAGGTCAGAAGAAGAGTTGTGGGTGCGACGATGGCGGTTGTTGCGATTACGACCTGGGATTGAGGTCAGATTGGGGGATAGCTGAGTGAGAGAGTTAGTCGGAAGGGTGGGGGATAAGTTGGGCAGGGAGGTGTAGTTGCGTGAGACGTTGCGGGGGTGATGCGGGGGCCGAGGGCAGTTGCTGCGCCTATGAGCGGGGATTGACGCCCGGTGTGGGGCGTGTTGAGTGTGGGAGTCAGCCGGCGGAGTAGGGGACAATTTGGGAGGGAATGTTGAGGTGGGTGAGAGGTGTATAGGGTGTGTAGAGAGTAGTTCTTTGATGATGTGTATGTCTTCTTTGATCTGATTGAGGGTGGCCATGATGTATTCCATCGTGGGGGAGGTGGTGGGGGTGGATGTGGCAGTCAGGAGTGATTGGCTGACAAGGGAATTCGTGTGCAGGTGGGAGAGAGGGCTGGTGTTCGAGCAGGTCTGCGTTGTGGTGGTGTACCGGCTGGAGTTAGGGGGGCACGATGTTTTGGGCGGGAGGGGTGTGGATGAGGTAGGGAGGACGTTGGTGGTATGAGTGAGGGCATTGGTGGTAGGATCTGGCAACCACTGACATGACAACCCGATTCCTCCGGTATCCTTTGCTCAGTCACTCGTGTTAACTTTTCTCAGAATACACATAGAATGGCGATTGGAACGGTTTCAATAAGAGGGGAGAGGAGTTGGCCTAAGGGCTAGGGCGGTCGACCTCTGAGCTGGGGAACCAGGTTCGAGTCTCGGCAGGGACTCAACATCCTGTGATTCTGGGAAAATCACTTGGGGCTAGATGTAGGTAATTTTAAATCTACTGATTCGAAAATACCAAATTTTACCGATTCGGTATTAAATCGATAAAAAATACTGAATCGTTAAGATTCGGTATTTACCGAATCGGTGTTTACCGAATCGGTAAAACAGGGAAAGAGTCAAGGGTGTCAGGGTGTCACTTTGACACCCTGTTGCACCCCTGAATAGTGATGGTGTGCACATGTGGCATGTGTGTCTGCCACATGGCACTGTTATAAAGGCACACATTTGCATTTACAGAGCTATTCCTTATTTACCACCAACTAATAGTTGGTGGTAAATAACGAATCCTTAAGGCACAGAAGCACTCCTCAAAGTGCTTCCTACATGTCATTTGCCGATCGGTATTTACTGAATCGGTAAATGATGATTCGGCAAATACCGATTCGGTATTTACCGAATCGGTAAATTTGCCACCTACATAGGAAATGCCTATTGCCGGTCGGTAACGGCCGATTTCGTAATAGCCTTTCTACATCAGGCCCATAATCTCCCTGTGAGTATTGATTTTAAAAATTTTTTTTTTTTTTTTTTTTTTATGAATGTGTCCTCATGTAGTGCATCTGGTACTGGTGTAAATCTCTGATACCTGATACCTATGGGTCAAGTTTGTGCTATTTAAAACTCAGTTAAAAAAAATATCATTTATTGGGCAGTCTAGTATGAAACATATTGGTTGCGACAATCAAAAGTCCGGAGCAGACAAATGTGATTGCTAGCACCAATATCGTAAATAGCAGATACATTTCTACCTTAGTGCCATTAAGATGACTACAAGCAAATTATATAAAACAATAGCATCGGCGTACTCCTACAATGCTTATCCGATCTGAATGTACCAAGCCTAAATATGTAGGTGCAGCATGTCTATGTATGTGCTAGGCTATATCCTAATGGAGCCAAGAATCCCCCGGGGAAGTGCTATCCCTCACCTGATGGTTCTGAATGAAGGACCCAGTCTCTGCGTCGAGGATGGCACCCCACAAGGGATGTCAGGTCTCTGCCTGTCGAAGGATCAGCCTGCAGAGTCTCTGTCCAAGCTGTAAGGAATTCTCCTCTCTCTCTCTCTCTGTATGGGGGGTGAGGGTGTTTTATACTATAGTGGTCACTCCAGGGTTTCTTCTAGAATCTCTGTTTTGAAAACATTCACTAATCCTCTGCTTATCCTTTTCTAAATAAACCTGATCATGCACAGCTGGCTGTTGGCCATGGCTGAAAAAGTGGTGACCCACATACTGAATAAATCTGCCGTGCCTGGGGACATGTTTATGTATGTCCGGTACAGGGATTAAGATACGGAACCAGGAGCCTGATGTCGGAGAGACAGAAGTAAGCGACTAGGTAAAAGGTCACCTGTGTTAGGACCTTTGTCGTGTGGATGGGACAAAATGCTATGTACATGAGGGGACTATCCTAAAGGACGTGACGGATCGATAGATTTCTGCAAGGGGCCAAAAGAATAGTTCCACCAAGGAGTGCATTAACACCTACATGGAACCTAAATCTAGTGCTGACCTACCTGATGAAAGTACCTTGGGAACTGCTACCCAAGGCCACCCTAAAATTCGTCCCGCTTAAAACAGCCTTTCTAATTGCAATGACATTTCTCCATAGAGTATGTGAGTTGCAAACCCTCACCATTCAGGAACCAAACCTACAAATACCCAAGGACAGAGTAGTCACGAGGACCAACCCACGCATCCTAAAAAGACTCTGGGAGAAAGAGTACTACATACACTGAATGCCTTATTGTATATGGAGAAAACCATGCCCATCAGGAAAGAAACTCTTTGCATCATTCTCAGACAATAACAAAGGGAAACCAGTCACTGAACACCATCGCAAGGTGGATTACTCAAAGCAATCTAAAAGTGTTACAAGACAGCTGCCGTACAGCTAGAGACTAAACCAAATGTAAATTGATACTTGTATAGCGCACTACTCACCCGCAAGGGTCTCAAGGCGCTTGTACGAATACCGCTGTGGAACCCATCCTGGCTTTCCCTGTGAGGTGTCCACTCCTGGGCACCCCCAAGGTGGAGGCCAGGCATCCTTAGAGTTGTGGGGGCCGTTGTGGAGATTAAGCAAGCTATTGCCCAGAGTTGCAGAGTGGGACTCCATAATTGGAATAGGCACCGAGGCGAGAATAATCAGGTCCGTGGAATTTGAGCCCAAGACCCGCCGAGGCTGGGAATTGAACCCTGGTCCCGGGCTAGACCTCTGCATCAGGGTCTGCCGCTGTAACCATTGAGCCACACACACCAAGAGCATGTTGGACACGAAAAAAGGAGCTACAATAGCCTTCCTGGTAAATGTTCCGTTAAACGACATGTATAGCAGCCACGTGGTCGTTAGTACACATTCACAAAAGGCAACTGCGTTGACGTGCAGGTGAACCGGGACACACAAATGGAAAAGAATCCTGTCCCCTTTGTTTACAAGCTCAACCTCCTCTCCTGCCCAGCCGCCACAGTGAAGAAAACTGCAACAAAGTCAATGCACAGCATGTGACTTTAGAAAAGAGTCTCTTTCAAAACAATTTTATTTTTATTTATTTATATTTAATCTTATAGAGCGCGCAGCTACCCGAAGGTTTCCCGGTGCTAAACCAAAGGCAAAGGGAGTGTGCTTGCAGACTCGTTTATTGATTAGAAAGCCAGGTTTTAAGATCCCTGCGGAACGTAAGATGGTTAGATTCCGTTCGAAGAGGAAGAGAGTTCCACAGGGACGGGGCTAAGAAGGCAAATGAACGACCGCCCATTCTGGCTCTCCTAATTCTGGGAATCTGGAGTTTGTGTTGGTTGGAAGACCGCAGAGAGCGCGAGGGGATGTACAGATGAATCAAGGATGTTAGATATTGAGGTGCCTTACCCCAGATGATTCTATGTGTGAAACAGAGCGCCTTAAATTTAGAGCGACTCTCAATGCGGAGCCAATGAAGGCTACGCAAAGAGGGGGGAGGTGGAGGATTGAAAGGGTAAATTACATAACAGACGCGCTGCCATGTTCTGGACAGTCTGTAATTTACGAATTACCTCTTTGCTAGCCCCCAGAAGAAGGATGTTACCATAGTCCAGGCGAGAAGTAATAAGCGCCTGGACTACGGTTTTCTGGGTGTCTAGGGGGAGCATCCAGGCAATTTTCCTCAGTCATTTAAGGATGACTGTGCAGGTGGAAGAGACTTTAACAGCATGTTGCCTCATGGACAATTGGTTATCAAAAATGATGCCCAAATTGCGTGCTGTTTTGGAGGGATTGGGAGGGGTACCCATTTGGACAGGCCAATGGGAGGGCCCCCATAAGGCGGTGTTATTGCCAAACAGAAGAAGTTCTGTTTTTCCTCCGCTTAATTTTAGCTTGTTGTTGTGCATCCAGGAGGCGATGTTGCTAAGTCCAGAACAAAGGGCAGATCTAGTGACATGACTGGTAGAAAGTGAAAAGATGATCGGAGTGTCATCTGCATATGAAAATATGGAGAGCCCCGCTTGCTCCGCAATGGTCGCCAAGGGTCTGACATACAAATTGAAGAGAAGGGGGCTAAGAATGGAACCCTGAGGAACTCCGTGTATTGATTTGTGAGTTTTTGACGTAGATGTGGCCGAAGAAACTTGGAACGTCCGGTCATACAGAAAACTGGTAAGCCAATTGAGGGCAGAATGAGAAAGGCCTATGGTTTTGAGAGTGCTGAACAGAATGGGGTGGGAAATACAGCTTTTACTCATAGGAGTAGTTTTGCAGCTGAAAGAATTTTCTGTATTTACATGCGGCCGACCTGCTTCCCCAGGAAGTGAAGCGAGCAGCAGTTAAGAAGGGAATTATAGGCTATAGACAAGAGGAAGCCCACAAAACCCCAAATAAACAGATGGTCGCAGGTGAAAAAAAAATCTGATGATGGCAACTACACATAGAGCTTTCTAGGGAGATGTGTACGACATAGGGAGAGGTTGGATTCAGCTCCAAATGGTGAGGACAGTTGACACCCGACAAAAATAATAAAAGCTAAGATTAGGACCATTATTCAAGACCCAACCAATAGATGGCGGAATAATGCACATAATGTGAATCCAGAAAATTCTTCATGCTGCAAAATACTCCTACTGGATAAGCAACCATTTATTTTTAACTCTTAATATCCCCATGGACGACTTCTTCAGGAGATAACCAGAAAGTGGCTAAATGAATATGGAGCAAATTAAACAGGCTTGTTGTGTGTACTTTCTTGGAATGCTTTTGTTGGTTTAGTGCATTTTTGCTCAGCCAGTCAAATAAGAAGCCAAAGGTGTTCATCATACATGCGTTTGTGTGGGTGCGTTTGTGTGGGTGTGTCTTTTTGTGTTTGTTATTAGCCTTTTCTGCATGGTCTCTGGATTTTTCATCTTTGTAGAACCCTTTTTTTGTTTGCTGGGTTTAGAAGTCTCTCAGCACTTTAACCCTACTAGTTCGTAGTAAAGTGCCAGCACTCAATTTTTTTTAACATGGTTGCATGGGCCTAGTCCTAAGTGGTGTACATAACTTGCCTGTATTCCCCTAGTGTATATTGTGTAAAAACTGTACACAGGGCCTGGCAGCTAAATGTCGCCAGCGGACTGTAACGCGTACTGTAACATCCAGTAATGTGCGTAGCCTGACTGTAAACAGTACAAAACATGCCAGACAACCTCTTGGAATAAATCCTTTTGACAGGTAAAAATCTTCATTAAAATATTGTTACCCCATGTAGACTTGTAACCCACTAGGGTAGAGTGAATGGTGTTTAAAAGCATATGTTGACTTTTTTTAACAATCTTTTTATTATTAAACCAGCTCATCATACAATACATAGTCTGAGAATACATTACGGGTATACAGATACAGCACAGCTTGAGTGGCACTCCACTGGGAGGCTCCACCACAACCCGTAAGTACATGAGTGCCAACCCGCTAGTTCCTGTTCCAATAACAGTTTGTATACCACCCCTCGCCTTCTCACTGGCAAAATTTGCCATCTCCCGGAACGTAGTTCTGTCAAGTGCCCCATATTTTCTCCCACTTTTTGGGGCATCCTCTATAATGATCCATCACTTTGTCTGCCTGCTGGCACCAGTCTGGATCAGCTTCTCATTCTGATACTGATGGGGGACAGGGAGGGCCCCCCCCACTTCCTCGCTAAGTTGCGCTTCGCCCGCAGCTAGTGCCAACCAAAGCCTGTTGTGTTTATGTCAGTTCTCCTCCCCCTGTATCATCAATAGCAACCACTTGGCATCCAGTAGCAAACTCACCACTAGAACCTCAGACATCATCTTCGTCTCTCCCTGCCAATAAGATTGAATCACAGGGCATTCCCACAAAATGATAAAAGGAGCCCTCCTGCGCGCACCCTCACGCGCATAATGAAGAATTTACAGTCCCCATGCAGTTGTGTGCATGAGTAATTAGCCAGATGTAATGTCTCTGGGGCTTTTTAGGGTTCCACCCAATCTTTGTCTTCCGTGTTCCCTATGTCATCTGTCCAGGTGCCTCTCAGGGGGATCCTAGGTTTGGGAGAGTTATTCATTAACTTATGATAAATCACCCCCTGTTTGGAATAGGGTCTTGAAGTGGGCGGACCTCTAATGGGGAGGCATCTGGCTGGCCTTTGCCCTCTTGGAAATTAACTCGGAGGGCGTTCCCAAGTTGATAATAGTGGAACTTTTGGGTAGGCTCCAAATCTTATTCCTGGCTAAATGTTTTAAAGACCTGCAGTGCTCTATCTCTCCAAACATCCCCAAGGTGCTCAATTCCTATCTTCAAACTAGACTGGCTGATGAGGGCTGTTAGCCCAAACCGGTCCCAGGATCCTTGTTTCTGGTCTAGGGAAGACATGGCTTGGCAGTTCGGGCTGGACTGTTCCCATGAGGCCCAGGGTCAAGACTGATTTGCATATAGCTGTGTCCGAACTGGGATGGCGAAGTGAGCTAAACAACGATGGATTCAACCCAGATCCGTGACTAGGGGTGAGTGTCTGAAAAGTGTCATCACTCCGTCCATCACCTCCTTCTGTTTGCTCAATTCCTGTCTTTGCCCCTCATGAGACAGCCACTCGGCTCATCACTGTGCCACAGGGTTGGTTTGGGGGAGGGCAGTGTCATGGCGGTCAGCGTGGTCTGCCATCCTAAATAGCGGTCAACCTCTGTTTAGCATTTCACAACAGCCCATGTGTGAAGTGGTAAGCCCTCTCTCCTCCGACTGTCAAAGAGGATGGTTTCATAATTATTAGTGTTCATTGCTTCCCTATTGACCCGGTATACCGGCTGTCTCCAATCAGAATTAACTCCGTCATTGATCATTAATTTGACATTTAATCAAGGGTGTGAACTTTAATAAAATCTCTGCCTATCCATTGGATAGGTTGCTACATAAATCTACTAGTCCTGTTGTAAAAAACAACACTTGCCCCTTTGGTACCACATAGTGCGGTGACAGATTGTGGCAGATATCTCATTATATAAGAGCTCTGTTAATGCCCTCTGTTACTATAGTAGGGTTTGAATACTAGCAATTCATTTATTTTGCCACCTATCCGCAGATCTACATACTGGGGCTGGAGGTAGTTGTAAGCAATAGTTCCAGAGTTGGAATGCCCTTTTGAGTCTGTGCAAACCTACTAACTTGCATAGTTAAGGGGTTTTCATCTGCTCTTTTCTAATCCTTTTGCCATACTGAGAATGGTTGGAAATTCGCGCCTGACAACGGCAGAAGTAAAACTTCTTCCAGAGTTAGGGGGGAAATCCTGGCTGGAGGAAAAGTGGGGGGGGAGTATGTGGCCTAACGGCTAGGGCAGTCTAGCTTGAAGCTGGGGAACCAGGTTCGAGTCTCGGCAGGGATGCTAAACCTACTGGGAATCTGGGCAGATCACTTAATCTCCCAGTGCTTAAAAATGAATGTGTCCGTCTGCATTGCAACTGGTGCTTATGTAAAGAGCTCTGACACCTTCGGGTCAAGTTTGTGCTATATAAAACTCTTAAATATTTTATTAAAAAGTGAACATATAAACCTCAACAGATTTGCGTATGAGCAAATCTGCACATGCATATTTGTTTATGGTAAAATGCAGTTAACTGTTTTGCCAGGAGTCCGATTTCCTAAACAAAGACAACATTTTAACCAGGATGAATCTGATTGGGGTATCTGACCTAAGTTCCATCGAGGTCCACCTCAAATTGTGCCTACGTTCTCGTCTGCTGCGACCATTTGACTATCATTGGCACTTGATGCCTTTTGGTGTGATTTCTGCTTAACTTTACTCCTGTTCCCTCTTCTTTTGTCATTTTGGTGTAATTTCATTTATTAAATAATACTGTGTTTTTCTAATTCAGTTCCGTTTTTTATTGTTTTGAATTTCAGTTTTTTGTACTGCATAATTCGTTTACACATGACTTTAAGTTGAGACGCTCTGCTCTGTGCCGTACCTACCAGGGGTTGAAATCATATTTATTAGCATGAAGCCTCAAGGTCATTAAATTATAGTTGTGAATATTCACCGAGTTTAATAATTCAGTTTCTTAAAATGGATATGTCCCATCGCTACTATGTTCCCATCTGGCAGAAATTTGTTTCACCTTGGTGTTTGTCTGTTGATTTCTCTTGTACAGTGTTTATCTTTTGCTGAGCTCCTCTTTGGATTAGCCAGGTAAAACTTTGATTAGAAGTGTGTAGCAATTTGGATTTAATTTGTGAAATATTTTTGTAGAAATTTTATGAACATTTCAAGCAGTTAGTAAGCATTTTTTAAAGCAAAACGTAACATGTCTATATGCTCTAAATTGTATATCTTTCCATTTTTGTCTGTAGTTTTAAACAAGGCTGCAAAGCTGTGTCCAGTTGAAAACATGGAAGAGGTATGAACACACTTTAGTCAATATTAAGTTGTCATTAGCCTGTGATATCTTTGCATCAGGATTTATGTCTCTCCGTGTGTTTCATTGTTTTATTAGTCGTATTATATACATGTTACACTATTGGAGTGCAGTGCCGAATGCCTAAGGGTATGCACAAAAACATGGTTGGTGTTCATTATAAACTTATGCAGCTTATAAATGAAGTGTCTAGTGAAAGGGCAACTCATGTAGGGAAGTGAGCCACAAAAGCAGGCATGCGGGTGGGAGTGGATAAACCATTATAATTTCTCCTTGGTTGAGTAAGACTACAAAACACCATTTTGAAATTTAATTTTCAAAACTGATAAACTAATGGCTGTCAAAGCCTCAAGAATTTCACTTTAAGTTACAAAACGTGGACAATGAAACTAGTTAATATCAGATTTTGATGCATTAAAAGATTGGGGATGGAAACCCACTCTAGTTTTGCAAATTATGCATTAACCCACTATCGATTGGGAGGTCTTGGAGCAGTAACTGGTTTACGGAAAAGTTTCAAGATTGAATGTAGACATTAACAAAAGGAACAGGCTTTGTTATTCCCGGGAACGTTGATCCAAAACCCACAGTGCTGGACACTCTGGACATCGTCTTCAGATTGTTCCCCCCCACCACTCCCCCTTTTGGATCGCGGAAAGGGAGTTCCATTGATAGCCTTCACCTTCTCTATTTGGGGGCGATAGTTCCATCTCCTAACACAAACTCCAGGTATTTCACTCTGTGGAACGCGGCTCGGGATTTTTTTTGCGTTTATATGTAAACCTGCTCGTTTCAGGGCTGTGAGGATGATAGTCAGATGTTTTAGGTGCTCCTCCCAGCTGCTGCTGTACACCACGATATCGTCCAGATACGCTGAACTGAATGACGGATGTGGCTGCAAGATGGTATTCATGAGGCGTTGGAACGTGGCAGGTGCTCCGTGGAGGCCGAAAGGAAGAACGTTTAATTAGAGTAACCCTTCGTCTGTTATAAAGGCTGTCTTCTTTCGGTCCTCTTCACGGAGGGGCACCTGCCAATACCCCTTTGTGAGGTCAAGCGTCGTGATGTAAGTGGCGTCCCCGAGTTTTTCTATTAATTCGTCTACCCGGGGAATGGGGTAAGCATCAAATGTAGAGATCTCATTTAGGGCCCTGAAATCCATGCAGAAGCGTTTTGTTCCATCCGGCTTTGGAACCATGACGATTGGGGTTGCCGAACTGCTTTTCGAGGGGCGGATGACCCCTAGTTCCAGCATATCTCTTACTTCCCTTTTCAATGCCTCTTCTTGCGGCCGGAATCCAATAGGGCTTCTGCTTCACCATTTTCCCAGGGTGGGTTTCATTGTTCTGCTCGACTAACGTAGTGTTCCCAGGTAGATCGGAGAAGAAAGCCAATAGGGTCTTCCTCAGGTCTTCTTTCATCTGGTCAGTGAGTTCTTCATTTATTATTTTATTATTATTTACAACAAGACTTTCCATCGTAGAACACGTTTTGGGGATTGTGGGTATTAGCAGATTTGTTCCCTTGGGAGGAAGACCAATCCATTTCTTCAGCATGTTTATGTGATAACATTGGGTTTTAGTCGGAGTGATTTGTATCCTGTATGTGGTATCGCCTATCGTACCCACCACCTTATATGGGCCCACCCAATCATTCCTGAATTTAGAGGTAGAGGGCAGGAGTAACAGTGCCCATTCTCAGACATTCAGTTTTCTTAGCTTTTTCCCTCTGTCGTAGTATTTCTTCTGTTTGTTCCTCTGTTCCAGATTGGAAAATGCAAGGTTTCTTAATTTACCTAGCTTCAACCTCAGTTGGTGACTTTATTCAAGCAAAGACCTCTGCTCTTGTTCCCCTTCCGTCTCCCAGGCGTCTTTAGTCATTTCTAGTAAGGACCTCAGGTGTCTTCCATTTAACAGTTTGATGGCTGAGCAGCCCAGGCTGCTTTGTTTCTGTGCTCTCAGGGCATACAGGGCCAGTGGTAGGAGTCTGTCCCAATCCGGTCCCTCTGCAGTAAGCATCTTCTTTAGAGTGACCTTTAATGACTGGTTGTATCGTTCCACGAGTCCATCCGTTTGGGGGTGATCTACTGAGGTCCGCAGATGACGCAAATCCAAAGTTCTGCATACCATCAGGACTTCTTTTGGGAATCCGACCCTGGAGAATAATTCTACAAATTTTTCCGCAATATTAGCAGTTGTTGGTGCCTTCAGAGGGAAAGCTTCTATGAATCTGGTCGCGTAATCGACTATTACGAGCACGTATAGATGACCCCTCGGCGTTTTCCGCAGGGATTCCTGTTACATCCATGCCTACCCTTTCAAAAGGGTTTCCAATGATGGGTAGGGGTCGAAGTGGTGCTGCCGGAGGCCTGTGTACATTCTTCTTTTGACAGATTTCGCACTTCATACAATAATTTTGGGCGTCTTTGTATATCCCGGGCCAATAAAAATGACGCAGTACGCTCTCCGTTGTTTTCTCTCTTCCTGAATGCCCGGCCGTAAGGTTGGCATGCACAAAAAACACTTGGTCCCGGAATGACATGGGAACCAACAGTTGTGCGTTTACTCCTTCAGCCTCCCTATACAGTAGCTCGTTCTTAATTTAAAAAAAACGGGGATTTGTGATGGTTTGTACGCTTTGCGATACATGGGCATTTTCCCAGGCATTGAACAAGGTGGTTTTGGAAAAGGGGGGTGGTGATGGACAGAGTTTCTGAATGATGCAGAATACTCTTACCAAGTCAAGAGATCATGGTTTTAATCCATCACCGTTTTTTAGCTCACTGCACCATCCCAGCTCAGAACCTGGCTATTTGCAAATTAGTCTGTTCCTGTCCCAGTGCATGATGGGAACAGGGCAAACCAAACTACCAAGCCAATTCTTATACTGGGAAGGAAACAAGCTTCCGGGGACCGGTTTCTGGCATCATTGAACAAGGTGGTGTTATTGGCCTGGGAAAAGCGAAAGCTGCGGTCCATGATCCAAGGCTCAGGAGTGATCAGAATTGGTATAGGGCTAGTATAACGTCTTCATGTAGGGAGTCCACCACCCCCACTTTCATTGTACAGGGCTCTTTGTCAAATGGTATCATGGTAACCAGTGCAATGGGGTAGGCTTGACATCGCCGTGTACGCAACGTATGTGTACCATAGTTCCCTGGACATATTGATTGGGGAGGATAAGCCTTTTTTGAACTACAGACTGCCTACACCCCGAATCCTAAAAAGGCTTTTACCACTTTGCCATTCATCCTTACACTCTGGTAAAAGATGCTCCCATCTCTGCTGAATACAGGACCGTCTTGGGAAGATACCCTGCTTCCATAGGTTCTTCGGCTGGTCTTTTCCTGGAACACATGCGAGCAATGTGGCCACATTCACCACACTCGAAACACTGTGGCACACGTATGGGTGGCGTGTCCATTCTGAATTGTTTGGTTCTTGCAGCTTCCACTATGGGTTTTTGTTTCTTTTCTATTTTAGCGGTATGGAACACCCTTATGCATTTTCTCAATATCCCAGCCTGTGGTCCGAGGTTGAGCTCGGGGGTAGTTTGATGCCATCTCAATGGCTTGTTCTATGGACAGTCCGGAATGCTGTTTCAGCCATCTTTGGGAAGCGTATGGTAATGCCTCCATAAACTGTTCTAAGTATATCTTTGATATTACTTCTTCCTTAGTGCTGGTAGATGGTTTTAACCACTTGTCCGTGGCCATTTTAAGACGAAAAAACAAAGTCTTGGGGTTTTCCCCAGTGGTCCCTCGTTCTTTTCGAAACCTGACTCTATAGGCCTCAGAGTCGAGTCCCAGGTGGCCTAGGATCACCTCTTTGACATGGTACGGAGCGTTTCCCACTGGATTGGCCACTTGATAGGCAAACTGCGCCTCGCCTGTCTATGGTACCAAAAAGAAGGGCCATTTCTCCTCGGGCCACCCTAACGCTCTGGCGGCTCTTTCAAAGTTCAACAAAAACGCATCGGGGTCTTCCCCGAGCCCATACTTCTGTAATGCAATTCCCGAGGGGTTTGGGACTGGGGATCTAATGTCCACAGGAACGGATACTGCTGGGACAGATACGCTCTTCTGGAGACTTTCTATGTGTGAAGTGATGGTGTTTTGGAGGAGTTCCCTGTCTTCTTGAGCTGAGGAGAGTTGTCTTTCGACTGCCCATTCTAGCTTTTCCTGCCCTTTGATGATGTGTTGTATGAGGGCATCCATCTCGGTTGTACAGACGGACTGGGATGGAAATCCCACTTCTGACACCAGTTGTGGCGGGGTATCAGAGACTGAGTCAGAGAGATTAGTGGTGCTTTTAAGGGAAGGCTTTATTTTCATCAACCCTCGTCTTTGCCGACTAGTCAGTCTCTCTTTGGCAAATGCGTCAGGATCCGTCTTGACTCTCCTTAGCGGATCCAGAATGAATGGGTTGTTGGTTGTGGATTAGGTAATGGGATTGCCGGAGCTTCGGGGACTCCCTCGGGATAACCGAGACCCAAAATGAAAGGAAAAAAAAAACAGGATTAGAACGGTCGTCCTTACAAAGGTTCACAAGGGGTGAGGAAACCAAGTGCTCATGTGTCCACTCTGGATCGGCGAGATATTGTGCTCTGGTGCTCGTGAAGGAGGGGAGGGAAGTAGACTGTACAGGCACTATGCACAAGAAATATGTACAAGAGGGCATGTAGATTTAAGGGAGCGGGTTTTACACGGCAGGATAGCTTAGTCTCCCCACCCAACCCGCTACTTTGCCCCGTACCTGTTATAGCCACGCTCCTCCCTTGGGAACGTGACAGGGAGGCTCGTGGGGACGTTGGCCTCCTGGCTTCTCGGTTCCGCCTTCGGTACTCCGCCTCCAGTCCTCCTTGTCTGCTTCTTCCTCCTTCGTCTCAGTATTCATTCTCCTTCTCCACTCCCGAACTCCTTCTTCCTCGAGGGAAACGCCGTCCGTCCTCTTCCGGGATCCTCCTTCATTTGAAGGTCCAGACGTGGCGATGTCACTCAGGGGAGGGGTTTCGTCTTGCTGGAAACCCCAGTTACAGGAGCCTTGTCCCTGTTCTTCTTAGAGTTATTAAATGCTGATTCTGCGGGAGCCACTCTTCATGCTGGTAAGGGATGTCTTCCTGCTGGAAGGGGACATAAGTCGGTGAGAGAGAGGCCCCGCCGACAACCATTCGCGTGCATTCTCTGGTCCATCAGGACATCGACCCACCCCGTCACAGTAACCAAAGCCTTCCTGGATATTTGTGGGTTCATAAAAGTCCGGCAAGTCATGTAGGAAGTCTAGCAGGGCATGCTTTTGAAGGCCCTTGAGACAGCTTGTGAAATATTTAGTGTAGAGGGATTTACTTCCATTCTCATGAGAATTAAAGTTCTCATGTGAACTTGCAACTATCTTGCAAGATCACCTGTCGAAGGGCTATTGTAAGGAATCCAGTTGCTCTGAAACTGAGTTACTAAGTTTACCACCATATTTCGATTTGCATTTGAAGAATCTCCTTTGGAGCTATTTATAGTGCTTTGTTTGATCTCTGTGATCAATAATTCCTGTTAATTCTTGCATTTTTGTAATTTACAGCACTATTCTAGTTCAGTGCTGGGATGTGGAGCGCAAGTATTTTACATATATTATCAGAGGAGTGGTGGATGGGTCAATGCCTCGTGTTACATTGGATTATGTAACTCATGGAGTACCCTTTCCACACTACGTAACTCATGGAGTACCCTTTCCACACTACAACGTTTACTCCTTGTCCGACTTCTGTATTTATCCTTTCAACCTTCCCCTATATTCTGGTGAGCCTCCCTTTCCCTAGTCATAGAGACCTCAGCTTAGTAAATGACTAGCGGTTCAGAAGTAATACTGATCTGAGTAGGAGGTGTTGCATATTTCCAACTGGGTATGATATGGGGGTGAGGTCAGTCTTTACTTGAATACTTCAATTCCTATTTTAACTGTTGTTTGCGTGGCCAAAACTAGATGTGGATGGTAATCCATGACCGCCATGATCCTGTACTTTCCAATAAATTTAAATAAAAGTATCTGCCAGTGCAGTTAATTATGGGACAAGGGAGTTCCTAGCTACTTTAATGTTCAGTGTTTTTTCAATATTCAGTTGGATGAAGCTGTTGCTGATCTAGCTACATATTTTCTTTCCTTCCCAAAGGTGTCCTAAAAGGTGGATTCTGTTCCTTGACCGTCACAATAGTGGAGTTTGATTCAATTAGTTTCTTTAAAACCAATCTTTTTATTACTCGGAAGTCGTAATGAGAGAACACCGCATCCTGCCTACATCCATCCACCGGCCGGCAGAGCTTATCTATTGCAGTAATACACGGCTTTTGAGCCAACAACCCGGAGGCCGGCAGCGTGGGCTATGCGCCTGCATTGTAATGATCAATCACTTCTGAGTTTTCATAGGAACAAACATAAGAGGCTACAGGAATACGTAACAAACAATAAAGGAAAACAGTACTAAACCAACCATTTCCAAGACACCTGTTACCCTTCCCCTCCCTCATCTGCACCAGCTATACCTCCTTCCTTTATCCCAACATGGGGGGACTGATGGTGTGACTTGTCTAGATGGTTGTCGGCGCAGCCGTAACAAGCGTCTCTTGCAGCGGCAGCTTAAGGATTTGTAAATATTTAGGACAAGTAATTTCTCTCATGTCTTTAGCTAGCAACTGCAAAAATGGTGAACACCAAAATGGTGCCCACAGTTTGGGATATACCTCCCCCCTGCCCTCCACCACTAGGGACATGCGTTCCATAGCCAGAAGGTGCCACAGGCGATGTAACCAGTTCAGTATTTCAGGACCAGACTGTGTCTGTAAAATAGCCTGTCTAGCTGCCAGCAGAGCTAATGCTATTTGCCTACCTCGCATCGACCTCAATAGAAAAACCTTTGGGTGTGAGAGAGCGAGGAGAGTGTATTCTGGGGAATGGGGTATTAAAGTGTTAAAACCTCGTCTGTATTGTCAAGGATCTCAGTTCAGTAGCGCTGTTATTTGGGGCAGTCCCACAGTCTCTCCAGCAAAGGTCCGATTTTCTCTTGTCCCAGCTATGGATTCGTACGGGGGTGTAATACCAATGAGAGAAGACTTTAAATGCGGATTCGGCCCCAGCAGTGTTGTGTTTGGTGTGATGGGTTCTATAAAGTATGTGCTCCCATTCCTTGTGGGTCAGCAGCCTGCCCAGCTCGATTTCCCAGCGTACTTGCTCCCTTGTGCGTTGTTCGGTAGATCGCGCTGTAATCGTGGTGTACAATTCCGAGATGAGACGACGATCGTCGCGCTTGCGAAGCAACCAGTTTTCAAACGTGGTGAGGGGGCGCGGCATTTGAGTGGAATTGGAAGGCGTCTCGATCCAGTGATATAATTGGTAATAGGCATAATCAGTCGCTAGGAGGTCATAGTTTTTCTTAAGCTGCACAAACGGGGCAAGCCCCTCCGTGTCAAAAAGAGACCCCACCCTTTTGCAGCCTTCCTCCCTCCAGCGCTGAAAGACCGCTTATGTTGGTCCTGAGGGAAAGTCCGGGTTATCCACAATAGGGGGTCATAGGTGAAGGGAAGTAAGTCCATCCCTTCTTTACAGCTAACATATCCTAGACCTTAAGTCGGAGAGGTGATGGGAGAATAATATAACCCCCACGCCCTGTGCTTGTGAGGCAACCATAGCTCTCTCCAAATATTGATGCCCACTACCGTCTGATCCATAAAATTCCATCTGGTCTATGAGATTAGTATAATTAAGGGCAACCTTCAGAACAATGGTCGGGGCTATACACATTCCCAGGTACGATATGTCTTGCTGGGACCATTGGAATGGGAATTGTTGCTGTAAAACATCTACCAGGACCTGGGGAACCGACAAGTTCAGTATATTGTATTTACTCAGGTTGAATTTAAACCCAGACACTTAACCAAAAGCAAGGAGTTCGTCAAGGTGACCCGGCAGTGTCTATTGCGGGTTGGTAAGGGAGAAGATAACATTGTCTGCATAAAGACTTATTTTATTCACGTCCGCTCCGAATTTCAAACCTTCTATGCGCTAGTCCACTTGTATATGTTGGGCCAAGGGCTCCATGTGCATCACAAAAGGGCAACCCTGCTGGTTCCCCTGGGAAATTGGAAAGGAGGAAGATCTGGTGCCGTTTACCCTCAAAGGCCGTGGGTGCACTATAAATGAAGCAAATCCATTTGATAAAGTTCTCCCCAAATCCGAAGTAGCGCACAGTATCAAACAGATGGGTCCACCCCACCCTGTCAAATGCCTTCTCTGCATCATTGGACAGGAAGGCCTGCCTGCCCGACCGCTGTATACTATCCATTAGGTGGAAAAGGCGTTTAGTATTGTCTCCCCCCCTGTCGTGTGGGAATAAAACCTGACTGGGGTCGACTAGGTCTGCCATGAGCGGATTTAAGCTTGCTGCCAATATACCTGCAAATATTTTCGCATCAAGATTGCGGAGGGATATAGGCCTGTAGGAGCCGCAGTCTTGTTAGTCTTTAGCAGGTTTTAGAATAACCGAGCTAGCAGCCTCCAACATGGAGGGTATCACCGCCCCTGTCTCTAAAAAAGGAATTGAACAATTTAGTTAAAAAGGGAGCCAGCTCTCTACAAAAGGTCTTATAAAAAGAGGAAGAAAATTCATCAGGGCCTGGTGATTTGTCCAGTTTCAATCTCGAGGCCGAAATCACCTCTATGAAAATAGCAGAATCAAGCAAATCTGCCGCAGTCTTAGAGAGCAGGGAAATCTCGAATTCAAGTACGCAAGTGGGTCCTGGGCCTGTGGGTCCTGCCCAGGATATAAAGCGACATAGAACAAGCGGAAGGTGTCCACTGTGTGTGTATCGGCACTGTTTGACCCCATCATGATCCCTAATCGATTGAATCATAGTTGCTTGAGTTCCGGTTTACCATGCTTATCACTGCTAAGGTAGAATTTGTGGCTGAGGCAAAGAGGGGCGTATTCTGTCCTGTCGAGGTCAAGATGTTTTAATAGGTACCTACGTTTCTCCACACCCTCTGCGCCCAAGTTCGTTTGTGTATAGATTCAAGTTCCTCCACCCCTTTCTCAAGCTCTCTGCGCTTCTCTCTCTTTATTATCAGCTGCAGCTATAGCGATACTCGCCCCTCACGACTAATTTCAGGGCCTCCCACACTGCTGAAAATGGCGCGGAACCCACATCAGTAAGCTGTAGGTACTCCTCCAACGTTTGCTTGATGCGTTGGACGGTGTCTGAAGAGTGTGGGAGACTCTCCCGTAAGCGCCACCCAGGGGAAATCGCGTGAGATGCCTGTGCAGGGACATGTACGGTAATGAGAGCATGATCGGACAAGGATCGGGGCTCAATTGTGGCATTGCGCAAATGGCGTGCTAAGGGCGAGGAAGGTAAAAAGCGATCAAGCTGCACATAGGTTTTGTGGGCTGCAGAATAAGAAGTGTAGTCGGGTGTTGTGTGCGCCAAACATCGTGTAACCCAGTATCTGCCAACCACTCCCTTCCCCGTAAAGTGAATGTCCCTGTTTGGTGTGTCACCTTGACCCGATCTATCCAGCTCCGTGTCCATCACTAAGTTAAAGGCCCACCCCCCGACCAGTATCGCAGCATCTTGTGTCGAAAGGACCTCCTTGAGGGCCACGATAACAAAGGATTCCTGTCGTGTGTTTGGCGCATAAATTGAGTCAACTGTGATGTGCATCCCCCCCATTGTACTCTAATCGCTAGCAAATGACCTTTGATCTGCCACCGTCGCTACAACCTTACCCGGGAAATGAGCCCCAACCAGAATCGCTACCCTGTTTTTAGGTCTCGCCTACGCAGCGCGCATGCGCTGCTTAGGAGGGGACCTCTTGGAATCTATCAGCTTTTTGGCCAAAAACGTGCAAGTTTTGCATTGTTTTCTATTGCAACCCGTGCACGTTTGGTGTTTAGCTTGCGGGAGCGAGCTTTGGCGACATTGGTTTGTAATTATCTTGTAAACAGATGGTGCCCCTGCTCGCTCTCGCAAGGGAAATGCTGTGTGACTGTGTCAGTTGCCTTTCAATTCAATGCCATGCCGCACACTCCCTGTCTTGCTTTACTCTCGAACTGCCCGCGAGCCCTCTCAATTTAGACACAGCAAGGCAGTGATTTGACCCGGGTGAAGTTTTAATCAATAACTCGTAATATGTCAATTTCGAGTTCCTCAACAGTGACAGAGGCGACATGGCGTTAAGCGACAAGCATGCAAGTCATTTTTTCTTTTTTTACTAACACCCCTCCCCCCCTCCCCCCTCCCCCTTTCACCATTCCCTAGCCGCTGCCACTAATACCACAGATGCTCATCTCTCCTCTTGTGGTCTGTCGCTCTTCCAGGGGTCGCTTGTCCGTTATCCCCTTGTGTGCTATCAACTGTATGAGAAAAACACCAAAGATTGGAAAACGGAAGGATAAAAAGCAGCCCTCTGTAAGGAAGCGCACGTTGTCTTTTGCCGCACGCCGTGGAGCCTGGTGGGGTCTGAGCGCCCCTCGGCAAATGTTTTCATTTTTGGTTCTAATTATTGCATCTAGTCCGCGCTTTGGCCTTTGGATGCTCCCGCGCGCCCGGATCAGTTTGCGCTGCCTGTGCTCTGAGGGGTGATTTTTTTGAGTGGCACGTGGATGTGGGGCAGAGCACGCGCCACGGTACCTGAGAGAAGTATCCAACCTGGCGAGGGACTGCAAGGTAAACCACCACCACAGCAGCAACGGCAGCTCCCAGATGCGCTGCCATGAATTGCCTAGAAACAGGTCAGACGCCGCACTCTTGTTGTTTTACACCGAGGGCACTTCCGCAGTGCAAAAGTATTGATTCTCTTCTCTGTGTGGAGATAGAAACTGTCAACCCTAGCATGCTGACCATGGCACCGCTCAGACAACTATTCCCCACCCTGCCTACTCTACAGAACCCCCACAGGAGATGTAAAGGCAAGCAAATGCCAGAGTCTGCTGCACACGAACAGCACGAAACCGGAGCCTCGCAGTCCACTCCTGCCCCCTGTGCCGCAGGAGGTCCTGGCAAGCAGTTGTAAACTACGTTCTACGTGACAAGAAGCTTCGATTTGTTGTTTTTCTTTCTCGAGACTCTCAAAAATGCAAGAACACCTACTGCACGTAATTGGAACGGCCAGGCGATTTGTTGAAAGAAAAATGTATTTTGAACACTCGTTTAAATTATGCTTCGGATTTTCAAGAGATTAGTGCCGACAGATAAAGTGAATGGCTTTTAGCTCTGGGCAGTGGCTGTGGATGCGTCTCAGGTATTTGTTGTTCGCATTTAGTATTTTTTGAGATTCCTGGCCAATTGTCTGGCTTTTCTAGCCATTTGCCATATCCATGTCTTCAGAAAGCGAGCAAAGTGCTAAAGAAACAGAGAAAATTCTTTAAAAGGGTTTCCTTGACAGCACAAGCTTATTCTCATTAACCACTGGTTTAACCACTAACCTTTGGTTCCAGAGTATCAGGCTACTCTCGCTGTAAAGTGCTCAAATGCCACACCAGGAGTAGTAAGTGCAATATAAATTCAGTTAAAATAAATGTCCAGCACAAACTGCTAGCCTTGGTGCTCTCTAGATGGCCACTTCCTGAGGTGGCAGGTGTGCAAAAAAAGACTGACTGGATTGGGGACTGAAGTAATATGTGCGGGGCAGTGTAATGCTTATGGATATAATGCATGCACTGCACCACCATTCTTAATGATAATTGCACTGATATATATACCTTTGAAATAAACTGTGCACCGCATTTCTAATGGAGTGTTCGATGTGTTGGTGTTGTCTGTCTCACTGAAACGTGTGGGATGCATCACTGTTCTTTGAAATAAGATTTGTGCAGTGTACCTCCAGGCTTACACAACATGTACACTGCGCTGTTTTAGCAATGACATGTCTGTACTTGTAATTGTATTTATACGGTGCTTACTACCGCTGACAAGGAGTTGAAATGCACCACTATCGCCAATAAAAAGTGCAAGGCCCTGACATTAGCACTAATAAAACGAGTGCAACGAATACCTTATTCCCAAAACAAACTGTGTGCTTTGCAACACTACCCAAGCCAAGGACGTGTGAAATGACCCACATTTCCTAAAATTAAATATGTTGAAATGCTGGCGCATGTGGCCAGTCCCATAAAAGAACTGTGCGCAATGGGCCTTTATTCTATTCAATGACATGCACCAAGCGCTACAGATAGAAGTGAAACGTGCATGCACGACTACTCCAAAAAATGAGATGTTCAGAAGGCGCTGAGATTCCTAAAACATGAAATATGTGTAGCGCACCATCGGCCCTGAAAGTGAGCCGCACACTGCTGCTGACATCAATAACGTGTTCTATGCACAGTGATTCACAGCAGTGAAATGTGTCCCAGACACTATTGATCACATTACTTGTGCGAGCATGGTTCACTAAATTCCTTGTGCACAACGTCTCACTATTTATTGCAATCCGATTTGTGCAGCGCACCACTATGCATAACAATAAAACAGTGTGCTCAGCACTATCGTTTCTAAAACTGAAGTACCTGCAACGCACCATGGTTAACTGCAATGCAGTATCTGTCAAGCAACACTTTTAAAATGATAAAAATATGTTGAATGCATCACGATTCATAAAAAAGAAAACTGGTTCAGAGCTCCCCAGTCGTATTCATTAAATGTGTGCAATGCGAGCGGGGGGGACTTCAACCCCCAGTAGCCTTTGCGGGGGCGCTCACCATCACCCCCTCCGCGTAGCGGGACTCGAGCGGGACACAGCGCGGGGCTAAGCCCGGGTAAAGGGCGGGCCCTCTGTGGCCCTCAGAGGCCTGAGGAGCCTGGCCAGGGCCATACACCCTGCTCGATTTCCTTTAACCCACTGACTATTGGACTATTGGACATCTGAACTGTAAGCTGTTTGCCCCCTATATACATTTATCCTAACTAACAGGGGTGTATTCTGATTTTTCCTGTCACTGTTGTTTATTTTTTAATGACTAAGGGCTGGCTAACATAACATAGTGTTGACCCATTTAACTGCTATATTAGTGTGTAGCAGTAAGGTCTGTTATGAATTGTCGAGAGACCAGAAGTATGGCTGCAGGGGGAGCAAAAAAGTTGACTGGCACCCTGGACGATTTTATTGTTCGCACTAATGCCCTAATTGATGAAGGGATTGTTTTAATGGACAGAAGGGTGTCCCAAGAATTAGCTATGGCTAAGAGATCCTCCTTAGGTCTTATTGCCCAGGCACGTACGCCTAAAACCGTGACTCGCCCAAATACCCTTGCCAGAGTAGATTACGCTGGGGATTATGATGTTTCAAGTTCCCAACAGGGTCAACAGGGTCTGGAGGTCACCCCTAACCCCATTTTGTTAACAGAGGGTGGTATAGTTAGTGATGTGATGGATAACCCACCTATGGCCACTGATATAAATCAAAGAGGGTTGAAAGAGGGGGCAATTCCTAAACAAAAGACCAATAAATCGACCACCCATAAAGGTAGGAAAGTAAAAACCACCTACAACCAGGATACAACCATCTTAGATCCTGTGGCTGTGAGCGGGGACCTGGCAGTATGTGTCAATGACAAAGAGGGGGCATATCCGGTAAATGCTGGCCTACCATTAAGCCTCCCGGAAGATACAATTGTAGACAGTAGTTTGGAGGAAATTTTGGAACTAAGTGGTGCAGAAATCAATCTGGCCAAAATTAACCAGGATGGAAGTGGGATAAGCTTGACGAATAATAACATTTTTGAAATGTTAAAGGCCCTCCTTGAACCTATAGAGGTTAGACTACGCTGTCTAGAAACAGTGTTGAAAAATATCCATAAGGATATAAGTGCCCCTAGTTTCAGCCTGAATAATAAGGTCTCCCATGTGGCGACCACAGTAAATAAGCTACCCTTGGCTGATAAGTGTCGCCCCGGCTAAAAATATCGTGCCAAAGAACCTTAGTAATATCTCAAACCCAGGAGGTGCAAAAGCCAAGACTCCTGACCCTAAACAAACACAGAACCCAGCTAAGCCCAAGATAACCCCCCCCCCCAAGTCAAATTTAAAGACCCTATACCTTTGATTCCAAATCTGGATTCGGCTCCAAGAGACAAGGTAGAGGCCCGAAGAAATATCCATCTCCCTCCTGATGCTTGCCCCTATGTAGTGACCTTGACTGGGGTTACGGAAATTTCACCTACTGATGTAGAATCCTACCAGACATTAAAAAACAAAGTGTGCCACTGGTTATCAAATAATCCCCATCTACCGCCAAATATCCCAAGCAACATCTTAATTGTGGAGAGAACCCCATGGGTGGGAGGGAATAGAAAAAATTTACAAGGTGACTGTATCGTGGTAACCTTCGAGAATCCACAGGTGGTAGAACATATCTGCAGAGGAACCTCTCGCTATCAAGCGAGTACTGTTACTGCTAGGCCTCTCTCTTATTTCTACCTGCCTGTGAACCAAGTGGACAAAAGATGGAGCTGGTTAAGGGGCTCACATGAACAAAAGACTAGACTGAGGTTTAATTCTCCATGGGAGAGGCAACCTTATGGGTGGGATGAGGGCGGAGAGGACGGTTGGAACTTGGCCAAGAGAAGAAGAGGTAGACCCATTCAAGGTGGGTTTGCCACAGGGTTACAAAATGGCCATCCACTCTATTACCCCCAGACTGCGAATGGGTATGAAAACCACTTTAACATCCCAATGGTTAACCGATATGAGTGTTTGTCAAACTTGGACTGGGTTGATTGACAAAAACAGGGCACACCACTCAGTCTGATGCGAAATATTCCTCCTATCCCCTTACAAAATGAAAACAGTATCCAGGTTGTGCAGGAGTTAAACACTGATCAAATTTTATCTAATGATCAGGGTGCTGGAGGAGGGGCCTCACCGCACGAAAAAATGGATAAAGTATTGGGAATGGGGGAGATAATTGTGACAACATGGAACATTGCTGGTCTCAAGAGTAAAGTGGATGACCCCTTCTGGAGGGATTTTATAGGCACTATGGATATAATAGCCTTACAGGAAACCTGGGACACACAAAACACACTTACTGTTGATGGTTTTACCACTTTTTTTCTACCAGCCGTTAGTTCTACGCGGGGGCGAGCAAGAGGGGGCCTGGTCACTTTGATATCCGCTAAAATCCCGGGTACATATACGGAAATAGTTACTGCCTGTCCCTATTGCCTCGCGGTCCAAATTACCCACAGGGGTTTTCATAATGTGCTGGTAGTGAATTTTTATAATTCCTTTGATAGGGATCATTCAGTTAGTAACCTGATGATGTTAAATTCTTTTTTGTTTAACTTTAAAGAGTCATCAGAGTCTGAGTGTACCATCATATTAATGGGGGATTTTAACGTCCATGGCTGTCAGGACAAATGTCCTTCTAACGTTCTATTTGGTCCTCCGGACGAGGAAAATACTCATTTTGAGCACTCAGACCAGGGTATTTTCTTGGAAACCATGTTGGCCGAAAATGGGCTGATACTACCCAATGGGTGTGATGAGGACATTCCTACATTTACAGGACATGGCAGCGGGTCTGTGATTGATTATTTTTTTTTAAGTAGTAGTTGTGGAAGCCATATTACTAGTTATTCAGTTGTGCGGTCCCATTTTAGCGACCATAACCCAGTTGTATTAAGGGTTAAAAATGTAATTGTTGCTATGGAAAGCAGATTAAATTTGGTGGACAAACGCGACATGCGGCTGACTGACCAAGCCCGTAGAATCAAGTGGTGCAAGATAATTCCAGAGGAGTTCTTTTGTAATCTTTGTAATAGTAGCCGGGAGGAACTAAAGCTTTGTATGGACGACCAGGCGGGGGACAGTGAAGTAGTGGAGGCGTACAGAAAGGTTTGCCTCGACATTGTCTCCAACCTGACTCGTCAGGGTAAAGGCAAAGCACAAGGGAAGGAAGGCTGGTTTGATAAGAATTGTTCTGTGGCCAATCATAAACTTAAAGTGGCCCTTAAATCCAAACCAGTAGATAGATCGCTTGTGGCTACCCTTAGGAAAGAATATAAGACAGTCGTTGAAAGAAGGCGGCGTGAGATTAGAGAGGACGCTTGGGCTGAGTTGACATCAATTGATGTGTTGAAAAGTAGTGCCCAGTTTTGGGCCGTGGTCAACCAACCCTATTTTGCTGACTCTAGTAATAATGAACTGGATTGTGGATTTCAAGAAGACAAATGGCACTTGCACTTTAAGTCTGTCTATGAACAGGAGTTTTGGGGGGCAGAGGGCTTGACCACCTTTTCCAGATTGCCTTACATTTTAACTGTAGAAGAGGGTGAGGTGGCCGTGGCCATTGGTAAAATGACTAGTAATAAGGCCCCCGGGCCAGATGGCGTTCCCTCCCATCTTTTTAAAGTTGATATTTCTTTCTGGTCCAAAGTTTTAGCAAATGTTTTTAATAGAATTTCAAAAACAGGAATTCCAGAGACATGGTCCCAGTCGGTGATCGTCCCCATCTATAAGAAAGGGGACAGGGGTGACCCTGGCAATTACCGCCCCATATCTCTTATCGATTCCGCAGTAAAGGTCTTAGGGAGAGTGGTCCTATGCAAACTTACTGATTGGTTAGAGGAGACCAATACCCTCTCTCCTCTACAGTATGGTTTTAGAAAGGGGCGTAGTACCATTGACCAAAGTCTGAATTTACAATTGCTTATTGGTAAGAACACAATAGCGAAGCAAGGATCCCTGTATATCGCCTTCATGGATCTGTCCTCGGCATTTGATCGAGTAAACAGATCCAAGTTGTGGGGCCAGCTTCTTAGTATTGGAATAGACCCTAACATTGTGTATTTTTTAGCAGACCTCCATAGGGACCTTGCAGCCACGGTACGATATGACAGAAAAGGTAACTGCACTGGTAAAATCAGTATCACCAATGGTGTAAGGCAGGGATGCATTCTTGCTCCCCTGCTTTTTACACTATATATAAACGATCTGGGTGGAGTTCTGGGTGCAGCGTGCAAGGACATCCCGAGGGCAGGGAAGTACCTATTGCCCGCATTATTATATGCGGACGATGCTGCTCTCCTAGCTAGAACTGCAGTGGGTCTCCAAAGCCTGTTGAACTCATTTTTTGATTTCATGATAAATCTTGACTTAAGTGTTAACTATGGTAAATCCCATGTTATGGTGGTGGCCCAGAAAGGGAAGGCCAAGAAAAATGTAATGACACTGCATTGTAATGGACACAAATTGACAAGAGTCTCCAGATTTCCCTACTTGGGGGTTGTTTTCGATGATTGCTCTACGTGGCACCCCCAAATGCTGGAGAAAAAAAAGGTCCTGGCGCGCTCTATCTCTGCGGTGATGGGCTTTTCACGTAAATTAGGGGTGAAACCTCTGGAGGCAGTCTTAAAGGTATATGCTGCTAAATGTATTGCCATCGCTATGTATGGCGCTGACCTGTGGGGTTTTAGGCCAGTTAAAACGCTTCAGGTAACAGAAGATAACTTCCTTAAAATGATTCTTTCCCTGCCAAGATCCACGGCCAGCTTCATAGTCCATCAGGAATGCGGTGTGGATTATCTGGAGGATCGAATCGCCATGGCCCCCCTATTAAAATGGATATCAGTCTGGCTTAACTTGGAACTTGAAGTGAATCACGACATTTTTAAATATTGCCTAATGCTAGATCATTGGGACAAGATCCCCTGGTTGAAATATGTACAGCAAATGTGTGTAAAGTTGGGTCGGCCTGAATTGTTCAATAAACCATCTAACTTAGTGAAAGGAGATTTGAAGTGGGTTAAAAACACTTTTTTGTTGAACCGAGTGATGGACAGAGAAGGCTTGGAGCTGTTAAAGCCTTCTGTTAGGACTCACCAACTGATTGTTTCCTCTGGTCATGATCTGGAACTCTACCTAAAGGTTGTCAACAACTCAAACCATAGGTATCTTTTAACCAAGTTCCGATTGGATAAAATCCACCTGTTAATTTCAGGCCGCCCTGGTTGGACCAAGCCACTTGATCTAGACTTGTGCAAATGTGACGGCTGTTCGATTATGGATACTGTTCACTTTTAGTTTTTTTGTGATTATTTTAAGGACATCAGGAAAAAGTTTATTATACCCTTGCTAAAGGGGAAAGGGTTTAGGCAAGTCAAGCCAGCTTTCTTGCATCTCCAACTATTAGTAGATATATGGGAAATTTACAATGTAGCTACATTTTTAACCATAGCGGTGAGACTCAGTAAAAAGATTAACTGGTCCTAGATCTACTGTAAATATTGACCATTGTAACTTGAATCAAGTTTTAATTTAAATTCTCTCATGTTGCTCTTTTTAACTATAGAATGATGTATATATTGTTGTTTTTAAATTTTGACATCATGCGCTGCATATTGTAATGGGTACGCCCTCCCTTTTTATATTGTATTTTTATGTCTTTGTCGCCTGGTGACCCATGGACCGTTTTTGTGTGTTCTTGTACTTTTTATGGTTTTTGTAATTGAACCGAATAAAGTATTTCTTGAACTTGAATTGAACGTGATCCTTGCACCACTATTCCTCCAAATAAAATGTGTTCACTTGACTTAAAATGAAATGTATGCATTGGACTGCTATTTCTAAAACTGCAATAAGTGCAATATTTCACTATTCAAGTCACTTGAATATATCCAGTTCACCACTAATACTAAAATAGAAATAGTGCACTATTACTAACAAGCATTGACATAGCCAATAGGTCTTGCTTTTGGGACCTTCTGCATAACTAAATACTTCTAAGGTCCCTAAGGCAGGACCTATTGGCTATGTCAATGCTTGTTCTTAGATGGCCCTGCCGACCAAAACTGCTGCGGGAAGTGCGTAATAAGCTTAACCGGTGTATCCTTCAATAGGAGATGCGTCTCCTGTACGAGACCGATGTCGTTCCCCGAGTTTTCGAGTAAGGATAGTACTGCTGCTCTTTTGATGGGGTTGTTTAGGCCCCGTACGTTAAGGCTATCTATCTTGAGGACCTTCCCCATCAAGTAAGCATGGTGAGAGATCGTGCTGGTGTATTGGCCTCCCGCCGACGCAACGTAGACCGAACCAAGAGTCTCCCCTTTTTTTCAGGAAGGCAATGTCCAAGAACTAACTGGTGCGGAATACCCCAAACTAAAACCCCAGCAACCCCAAGCCCCAAAGGGAGAACAAATGTCAGAACCTGAAAATAAAACAAAAGATGACTAAAGTTCGTCAGGGTATGAAAGACCCAGAAGGCCGTGGCTCGAGCAGCAATCCGGTATGCAGGGAGTCGAGACGGCCCCCACCTACCAGTGGAGAGGTTGTGAACGGGTAGCAAGGATAACCACCCGTGCCCCTCCCCTGGCAACCCAACATACTACCCACCCTGGTGCAGTCAAAATATACCGCTCAAGGGGTAGCTGGAGGGTCTGATGGCTGAGAAAGGGAGGAGAGCACTGCCTCCCTCTCTCTGGTCATTGTAGCCTGGTCAGGTTTCAAGGCGGCAGCTGACTTGCCCACTCTCTGCCATCTTGGCGCTTGCCGAGGGCCCCGCTCTTTAGGCTTCTCCACCTGCTCCGATGTCAATGTGCTATCGAGGCCGAGGGCTTCTGTAAGCGAGCGGATCTGGTGCTGTTTCCCTTGGAATTTAAAGACGATGCGGAAGGGATGGCCCCAGAAGTAGGGGATGCCCTTCTTGTGCAGGTGTGAGGTGACCACCCTGAAATCACGTCGCTTAATCAGAGTGGATGCTGCCAAGTCCTGTAAAATGGAGCGCGCCTGTCCCCGGAAAGTTTTGAACTGAAAATGATGGACGCACACAAGAATGTCCGGCGGTGGAGCCCTGTTTCCCCGAACAGCCAAGTCTTTACTGCCTTTCTAAACATCAAATAGTCAGAAATCCTCCAAATAGCAAGAGGCAATGAGTTCCACAAAGTCGGAGCCAATACCCTAAAAGAACGGCCTTCCAGTTCTGACTCTATGGAAGCAAGGCACATGCATCAAATTAAGGTCGGCAGAGCGCAGTGCGCGAGATGGAACATAGTGGTGGCCCAAGTCATTGAGGATCGCAGGGCAAGAGCCCGTCAAAACTTTATGCGTAATACAAAGCGATTTGAACCCAATTCTCTGCTCCAGTGCAGTTGACGCAGTATCCCTGAAATTGAACTGTACTTGGGCAGAGCAAATAGAGTGCGAGCTGCCCCATTCCTAGAACGTTGAAGCCTGTTGCAATAATCTAATCTGTACATGATGGTTGCTTGAACTGTGTTAAGTTGAGAGGGCGCCAGGCCCTATTGTGATTTATGTGGTGAGCAGGAAATGTGATCTATGCACCCTGATTTATGCCTCTACTGTGGTTTATATTTATGAGGTTATTTGCATACTGTGGTTTATGCTTGTGCGCTTATTCTCTACTGTGATTTATGTATCTAAGGTGATTTATGATTAGGAGGTTATGGTTTAATGTTTAGGCTTATGAGGTTGGCGCATAATGTATTTTACGCCTGACGTGATGCGTATTGCATACTTTGTTACAGGATAATGCTTAGTACAGTGTTTTGCCAGTAATTACTTATTTATTATGTTATACAGTTATTATTTTCACTTTGTGATGATTCTGACAGTGGCCCAATTGGCCCTGTCATGTGTATATAATCCTCTGTAAATATTGCCTAGTGCCAGTTGGCACAGTATATATTGCGTGATTACTATTCTAATGTGTTTGATAATACAAAGGCTATTTTTATACATAACCTTGTGTGGAGTTCCTTCCTTTTGTGGTGTGCCTAGTATGTTGCTGCTGTGTGTTGTGCAAACAATTTACACATAGCCTCTGGGATAAGCCTGACTGCTCGTGTCAAGCTATCAAGGGGTGAGCAGGGGTTATCTTCAGCGTGCAACTCCCTTGCCCTGACTAGAGTGGTGGGTTCTGCCTGGCTTAGGCGCAAGCACTAGCCAACCAGAAATACCATTTCTAACACTCTCCCTTTCACCGTCTCTCCATTTCACACCCCTCGTTCTCTCTCCATTCTCATCATTGTAAATTGTAAATTGATATGTAAATTGATACTTGTATAGCGCACTACTCACCCGCAAGGGTCTCAAGGCGCTTGTACGAATACCGCTGTGGAACCCATCCTGGCTTTCCCTGTGAGGTGTCCACTCCTGGGCACCCCCAAGGTGGAGGCCAGGCATCCTTTAGCGTTGTGGGGGCCGTTGTGGAGATTAAGCAAGCTATTGCCCAGCGTTGCAGAGTGGGACTCCATGATTAGAATAGGCACCGAGGCGAGAATTATCAGGTCCGTGGAATTGTGAGCCCAAGACCCGCCGAGGCGGGGAATTGAACCCTGGTCCCGGGCTAGACCTCTGCATCAGGGTCTGCCGCTCTAACCATTGAGCCACACTTCTCCGTCACATCATTCACCTCACCTTAGCATCAGAGTGATAGCCCTAATAAAATACATCAAATTATTACATGCTACAGATTCTTGGCGAAAACGGTGCCAATTTCCAGGACTGGAAGGGAGCACTGAAATTTTTAGCCCTGCATGCACCTTTAGCTTAGGGAGTAGGGAACGGCAGCCTCTGAAAGCAGAAGGGAACAGTGCTGTAGGCACTCTCGGATCTGACTGCTTGCACTGAGTCTAACTGAACTGTTGCCTACCCAGTGCCTGGACCAGAGGTCAAGACAGAAAGAGTAGGTGTCACACTGCCTTTCAATTCCCAAGGGCTGCATTTTGCTTATGGCACTAGAGTTTGTAATTTTATTTTTATATGTTCCTTTAAATAGACATGGATGAAAAAGAACAAATCTGGTATTGAGATTCCGAAGCGCCATGCTCATGTCCATAAACGACTTCCTCCTATCAGCTGTCATTAGCATAGTCTTGAGTAAAGAAAAGAGTGGATCCTTTCAATGAGATTTGACCTTTGAGTTTAGCTGCTCGTTGAACTTTACATAGATCAGTGTATTATAAAAAATTAAATAACTCCTCTTGGTTTGGTAGACACCACAGTACGTGGACTATGTACCAGGCGATGTGCTCTTTGAATATGTAGAACAGGAGTTGCAGGAAGACCAAGTACTTTTGGAAAAAATTAATTTTTAAAAAAAAATACCATCCGAACCCTCATTCTTCTGTCAATCCATATGCGCATATTATTACACCTGTTGCGATTTTCGAGATTTTTAACTTGTTTAAGATGAGTTTCATTTGCATAGAGTGAACCTGACTCACCACAGTTTGAAAGGCGTCTACACGGTGTTTCAGTTGCTCAACTTTATTCACCATTCATGACCATTTGTCATCAAGTGTTTGAAGACGTTTAACAGTTCTATATATTAAGACACGGAATAGGTGGTCAGGGCCCTCAAGTCCTGCACCAGTAAGTATGTGTATTTATTTATTTTATTTTCAAAGTTTTATATAGCGCGAACAAGATCTTTGCAGATATCAGAGCGCTTTACAGAAAACAAGGGCTGGAGGAAACAAGAGGGTGATTAAACAAACTATTGGGTACAGTATAGTATTCGGTAGTAAATGAATAGCAAAATAAGATGGCAATCAGACAAAAACATAATACAAAAAGACAATCAGAAAACCAATAATACAAGAATGGTGCAGAGTCTTTGATCCAATAAAAATAGAGTTCAGGTGAATTTAGCCATAAGGATGGCTTTTACCTCTTTCTTAAAAAATGCAGTGGAGGAGATAAGCCTGGTTTCAGGAGGGAGTGCATTCCAGATCCTGGGTGCCATTCCCGAGAAGGAGCGTTTGTATGTTTTTTCCTTCCTGAATCTTCGAGGTTTCAGGAGGAGATTTTTTGTGCTTCTATTGGATCTCGAGCCTCCTGATATAGTCAGCTTTTGAGTGAGGTAGTCGGGTGACTTGTGGTGTACGGCCAAGTGTGTCATACAGGCGATTTTCAGCTGTATTCTGGCTTCAAACGGTAGCCAGTTCAGGGACTTTAAGTCAGGGGATATATGCGAATGTTTCCTTGATTCAGTGATAAGTCTCGCTGCAGCGTTCAAGGAGGCTCTTAGGGGTGCGGTTGTTGATAGGGGGAGTCCGCTGAGAGCCACAATTCCGTAGTCTTTGCGTGGGATGATTAGGGATTGTACAGCAGTTTGGAAGTCCTTAGCTGGGAAGAAGAGTTTGTTTCCTCAAAGTGTTGATTTGGAAATTAGCTCCTTTGGTTGCTTTGCTAATGTGCTACTGCATGTTGAGATTGGCTTCAAGTGTGATGCCTAAGGATTTCGCGGAGTCCACGATGGTGGGTTGGACATTGAGTGCAGTTAGGTGCTTGAGCCAGGTTTGGGTGATGGCGATTTTCGCAGGAGGTGAGATCAGAAGGAATTCAGTTTTCAGAGCATTTAGTTTGAGGTGGTTGTCGGCCAACCATGATTGGGTGTTTCTGAGCGTGGAGTTCAGAAGTTTGATGTCTTCCGGGGATTGTAGTTTGAGGTAGAGTTGAGTGTCATCGGCGTACACTAAGGCCTTTTGTGAATCAAGGGCCGAGTAGATGTCTGCTATTTTCGTGTGAAAATATCCTGCGATTTTATCACAGGGGTCTTGTGAACACACTATAGGATCAGGCATCTGTAATGTACAGAGGGAATCAACTACCTTAAAAAGATCTCGCGGGGAGGTAAGAGTGGTCGTTAGATGGGCGAAATATTCTTGTTTCACCTTAATGACCTCCGCCTTACATTCCTTAAGGAGAGATTTGTGTTTCTCCCTCTCTAGGGGATTCCAGCTCACCCGCCATAGCCTTTCCTGCCTCCTGCACCCCTGCCTCAGGAGTCTTAAAGGCTCCGAGAACCACGGGGCTGATGGTCTCTGTCGGGCAGAATAACACAAGGTTACAGGGGCCGACACATTTACTGCTGTCGTAACAGCATTCGTTAATTCAAAAGCAGCTATGTTGACGTCTTTGGCTGAGCTGATAGCAGATATCTGAATCAGAGGGGCAAGGGAAGAATTGGTAACCTTCCTGAAATCTCTTCTAGGTTCCAGTTTACGGGGACCAGTCCACTTAAGATTGCTAGGAAAAGCCTGAAGTTCCAATGGGACGGCCAGATGGTCGGACCAGCTCAGTGGAATAGGTAGACCTATCTTTAACCTAGGATCGTTCGAGAAAACCCCATCGATGGTGTGACCCGCCTGGTGAGTAGGAAATTTAACCAGTTGCTGAAGACCATAGGCGGACAAGGAGTCCACAAGAGTAAGAGAATCTCTGGAGGCAACATTGTCCAGGTGGAAATTTAAATCCCCCAAGACCGTCAGTTGGGCACAGCCAAAGTAGGGTTCCAGGATGTTGAGCATGGACTGGCTAAAGTCAGTTCTAGGACCCGTGGGGTCTATAGATCAGTATGCCCACAAAAGGGGTGGCACTGGGAAGACCAATTGAAAAGTGTAGAGCTTGGAAGGGATCAAAGGGACTAGACAGTTCCGAGGTACGACAGGTGTGGGAAATCTTATAAAGAATCCCTAGTCCACCTCCTCTACACCCAACTCTATCCTGCCTGGCCAGCGCAAATCCCTCCGGAATCGCGGCCACCAGATCAGGGCCTGAAGACTCTGAGGCCCAGGTTTCAGTTATACAGTAGACAGTCTGACTCTGCTCTCTGCAGTGGTGCAACACCAAAAACCTTTCCAAGGGACGACCGTTCCTAGAGTCAGTTCCTCAGATAATCTTGACAGCGAACGCATCGCTCTCCGGCTGGGGGGGGGCACCTACTGCAACACACCATGCAAGGCAGGTGGACACCGCAACAAAAACGACTCCATCAATCATCTGAAGTTACTAGCTATATTCCTAGCACTTAAAGCTTTCCAAAAGCAAGTATCAAACAAAGCTGTGTTAGTCCGCACGGACAACATGACAGCCATGTATTACATACATAAACAGGGCGGAACACACTCCCTGCAACTCTCCCAACTAGCACAGGACATATGGCGGTGGGCTATACCTCAAAACATATTCCTTCTAGCCCGGCATGTTCCAGGAGTACAAAATACCATAGCAGATCTGTTAAGTCGTCCGACACAACAGACCCACGAGTGGGAACTTCATATGTAAGTTCTTCAACCATTCTTTCAGATGTGGGGACAACCTCAGATAGACCTCTTTGCCACCAACGAAAACGCCAAATGCCCAAGCTTCGCCGCCAGATATCCACACCCACTGTCCAAAGGCAATGCGATATGGATGAACTGGTCAAACAAATTTGCATACGCTTTTCCACCTCTACCACTCATGCCACTAGTAGTACGCAAACTACAGCAGCATTCTCTAACCCTCATCCTAGTTGCGCCAACGTGGGCCAGACAGCCATGGTACACCACACTGCTACAACTGTCTGTAGTACCGCACCGAAAATTATACTGGTCTCCACACCTTTTAACACAGAACCGTGGAGAGATCAGGCACCCGGACCCAGCTCAGCTCAACTTTGCGATCTGGCTCCTGAAATCCTAGAATTTGGATATCTTAACCTTCCTACAGACTGCATGAATGTCCTAAAAGAAGCTAGACGTCCAACCACTAGAGCATGTTATGCAGCTAAGTGGAAACGCTTTGTAATATATTGTCACAACAACAATATTAATCCCCTAGACTTGTCTATTCAACACATCATAGGATACTTACTGCACCTCCAAAGATGTAACTTAGCCTACACGTCTGTTAGACTGCATCTTGCTGCAATAGCAGCATATCTGCAAAACAGACAGCGTCTATCTCTGTTCAGAGTGCCTGCTATTAAAGCCTTTATGGAAGGCCTTAAGAGCATCATTCCTCCCAGAGTACACCCTTCACCTGTGTGGAATTTAAACATTGTTCTCACACGGCTAATGGGCCCTCCTTTCGAACCATTACATAAATGTGAACTACAATTTTTAACATGGAAGGTTGCGTTCCTCGTAGCTATTACTTTTTTGCGAAGAGTTAGTGAACTACAAGCACTAACCATTCAAGAACCCTTCTTGCAAATGCATCATAATAAGGTCGTTCTACGCACTAATTCAAAATTCCTGCCCAAAGTCATTTCTCCCTTCCACCTCAACCAATCTGTGGAACTGCCAGTTTTCTTCTCGCAACCACAGACAGTAGCAGAAAGAGCGCTTCATACCCTAGATGTCAAAAGAGCATTGCTATACTATATCGAGAGAACACAACCCTTTCGTAAAACAAAACCACTTTTTGTGTGTTTCTCACCACCACAGAAAGGTAATCCCATTTCAAAATCTGAGATAGCTAGATGGATTGTCAAATGCATACAGATTTGTTACCACAAAGCTAAACGTACGTTATCTGTTCCTCCTAAATCCCACTCTACAAGGAAAATAGGGGCTTCAATGGCATTTTTAGGGAACATTCCTCTAGATGACATCTGCAGAGCAGCTACACACGCCCACCCGCCTACCCTTGTCTGTTCCAGTATTATCTTAATTAGATACAGATTATATGGACATCCTTCCGTTTCTTGCAAAGCTCCATCATTTCCCTTATGGCGAAAAACTATCTGAGGATGGAGCTGATGCCCAAGCGCAATGTGGTCCAAAGGAGGAGTCACCAATCTCGTGACTTCCAAAGAACTTTTCAGGACAACAACAAACTGCAAACATCCGGGCCCAACACTAGGTGGCGATCTATGCACAGTGTGTAACTCTGCAGCTCTACATGCCAAGAACAGATGCTTACTGGTAAGTAGCATTTTCCTTCCTTATTTTGCTGTAGGTTTAGTTCATATAATTGAGAGCACCACTTTATTTTTTCTGTGGATTTTTTTGTTTGCTCTTCGAAGGGGTATTGTTGCCCCAAATTTTAGCAAAGAGAGAAAAGACGTTTGTATTTCCTCAGACTCTGATACCGAACCAATCGTATTTCCTCCGATTCGGATACCGGACCAAACGTCTTTTCTCTTTGCTAAAATATCTTTATTGGATACATCAGTATTTGAATTTTGATCATCACAATCATGGAATAAATAAAAACACAAAAAGCCTTGAAACTGCGTCAGTTATGAATTTGTGTTGTGTTTTTAATGAAATTCAATGAAGCATCAAAAAAAGAATGAAAGGATATGTTTCGCATAAGAACTTGGAGTCTTTAATAATTTCTTTGGGAGATCATCTCATGTTTGATTATCAACTTTGATATTGTTGTACATTATCTGATATTAATTTTTACTTTGGGTTATGTGCTGAGCCTTTCTGTATCTTGTGTTTTTAGTTCTATATATTGTCTAATAGCTTGAATCTCCTCAAGAAGTACCTCCATGGACGTTGGTGGAGGAGATAACCGGCGATAGTGGGTCTTTTTTAATACGTTTGCCAGATAACTGTGGAGGAAGCAACCAGTGTAAATGTATGTTTGGTGTGGGATATTTGGCAATGGAGTTGTTCCCACTTGTAGGTAACGTACCACACTGAGTCCTCCGTGTCCTTTTGAAGGATAGTGAAAGGATTATAGTCCACTGAAGATGAAGGGGGAAGTAGTGGAAATGTGACAACCAGATTTTGTTCTTCCATAAAACCATGTCAACAAGGTATTTTATGTTGAGGAAAATGCAGCCAAAATATGAGTTATTCAAGCAATAGTGTTATAATGAGTAAGTCAGCAAGCCAAAAAGAAAGACCAAGGAAGAGTAGAGGCAATAGAATAACTCCAAACTACTTAATATCATGAGGCAGGATACGGTAACTGAGAGGCAATAGAAACCAAGTTAAAGAAAAATTAGCCAAAGGCTTGAATATATATTATTCCTCTACTGATATAGAATCTCAAATTTAGACACATGTTGCCATTCAAGAGAAAGTGAGTAACCATTTAGTATAAAAGAAGAGTATGCACTCCATTTACCAAAATAAACAGCACATATTGTGCTGTTCTGAGGAAAAACGGAGCAGTGGTAAACAAAATAGGGGGCGAGAGTCCCATGAGGGGAGCACTTCAGCCGATGCAACTCACCAGTGCCAAAGCAGCAGCATATTCAGACGTTTCTCATATCACAAGGGACTCTGCTGTCGAGGATCTATCCGCGTGTGTCCGCAAGGAGGCCGCTGACCCTCCCAAGCCACTGCAGAGCACTGCTATAGGGCAGCTATTCTCACCGGTGTCAAGCTATGTCCCTCTCGGGGGGTGGGTATGAGAGGAGGTACGTAGATATGTCCGGGGTCCTCCCCAGAAGACCCAGTAGGTCTCTCCTGTTGTGACACAGTCAGTGTTGCGGTTACTTATGTTTAAGGGTGTAGCCCACCAGGGTTATCCAGCAGGGTTGGAAGCTGTGTCTGGGGCGTTTGTGTCGCAGCGATCCCGTTCTCTATAAATCATAAGTAATCTTGCCACCGAGTGGGATTGGCCCATGTAGGTGCTGACACTCATGCTGCATTGGACAACTGGACTGTGTGCTCTGCGACTACTGCCCTGCGAAGGTAAAGCAGCCATGATTGTATGTTGGGGCCCTGTTGTGACTTCCATGACATAGCTTTTTAGGTCTCGGCCTGATCCAGCGCATGCGCTGATCTGGCCAGACATTCAGTTGCTGCTTTTAAAAGTGCTACTTTCCTGGCGACCAGCTTACTATCACGCGCACAAGAGCGCGCGCATGCACGTAATGGCAACCTGGTGGCCGGCAAGGTAGCACTTGCGTTTTTTTAAAATTTCATTTCGTGGCCAATGCTTTTTATATATTTAAATTACCTGCAGACATTTGCAAAATCACCCACTTCTAGATTAACACTGCCGCACAGCCTCACCAATGGCGCCCACTGCCCGTTTTTACTTCAACGCCGTGCACACAGTCACCAATGGTGCCTGCCACCCACTTTTTACCTCAACACCAGCACGCAACGTCACCAATAGTGCCGGCACCTGCCACACGCTTTTATCTGTATCCTTCTTTGCCGTACCTCCCGCGTCCCTCTAGTTTCTCGTTCTCTTCGCCCCCCCCCTATTCGTCCTCTTGTCATGGCAGTTGTGAGGAGCAGACACAGGGGTAAGGGTATTGCACTGCTGTGGACGAGGGAGAAACCGTACTGTTGTCTGTGACGCAGCGCATGACCAATGAAGCCACGCGTATGGTGCGAGGTAGTGTGTCCCGCTTCTTCCTTGGCTCACTTGTTTGCATTTGGCAAGGCCCAGGGCCAGATCCAAGAATGTATTAAGGCTTTTACAGGAGGCACTGCGTTTTGTAATTCCCAATAGGAAATGAGTGGCCTGAACTATCACCTGGGCGTCTGCTGCTTCCACGAGTAGAGCAGCAATTTCTGTCCAGTGTGACTGGATGCGGGGACACACCATACCATGTGCGTGAACACTGCCCCCGGGTTGCGGCATTCGGGGCATACATCGGCAGATGCTGGATTCATTTGGGCCAGCCTATGTGGCGTTAAATGTGTGTGGTGTAAATAGTTTAATTGGGTGTATTTCAGACTGTCCTTTGTAGATCTGGTTTTGGGGTGGCTGATACATTGTGCCCACGGTTTCTCATTGATAGGGATTTACAGTTCAGCGTCCAAGTATACGCGCAGTGATGTTAACAAAGGCACGCCGTTCAGCCTGAGAGAATTGTAGATTGTTCTTATTGCGTGTCTGCCATGTCCATGCGTCCATCATTTTTAGGTCTCGCCTGTCGATGCGCATGCGCATCGAGCAAGCGAGACTATAGGGGCTCATCCAGACTTTATCTAACTTGCAAGGAATCGTGGCGATTCCTTGCAGTGCCCGTGACTTTTAAGCTCAATGCGCATGTGCATTGAGCTTAAAAGCGCGTGCACATGCCCCCAGCCGCCTGCCTTGCCTACTCTCTCTCACAGCCTCCCCCAGCTCCGCCCCCTCACTACTTGATTGCACGGCCGCTAGGCCGTGCCTCCCCTACTCTCCTCCCCCCTCCTCCTCTCCTCCCCTGCCTGCCTGCCGCTAGGCCGTGCCTCCCCTACTCTCCTCCCCCCTCCTCCTCCTACTGCCGTGTCGCACCTCTCCCCTCTCCGCCCCCTCCCCTGCCAGCCGTGTTACGTGTTCTGCTGCTTCCCCCTGTCCTGTCTCTCCTCCTCTCCCTCTCTATACCCTCCCCCTCCCCCCCACCACTCCCATCAAGTCCCTCTGGCCCTTCCCTCCTCCCCGGACCCCTCCTCCCCTGCCCCCTCCACCCTTTCTTGTCTATTGCACTTCTCTGCCATCTGTCTTTTCTTGCGGAGTGATGCTGGCTTTCACAGCATGCCGAGCTGCTGCGTGCGTCCCTTCTACATTAACTGGCTCCTCTCTCTTCACCGACCACTTTGGCGATCGGCGTCCTGAAGCAGCAGGTAGAACAGTGTGAAACAAGCAACAGGGACCGATGCTGGGGATTAACCTTCCGCAGACCAAAGCCACCCGACCTGTATAACTCTGTGTCAGTGGTGCGTAGTGTCCTGTGGCCGCATCCAACACTTCCTGTGCAGTGCATATCTGCCCTGGTGAAAATACTTTCTCCGGGGAGTTTCCAGCAGTTTAATGGCTTCACTGGTATTTCCTAGGGAATGGGGCATTGCACAGGAGAGTGTGCCGTCGCCTTTCGGTATCTTTTTATGCGTCGTCCCGCCATGTACTATACTGTCCCCTTGCACACGTACAGTTATATGAGAAGGTGCTCAGCAGGGGTAGGCTGCATACATCCTTTTGCTGCCACTGCTCCGAATGCTAGTCTTCGTTCTCCCTGCTCCTCAGTTGCGGGGCTGTGCTCACACCGCAAACAGTGGTCATTAGAGCTCGGCCATACGTGTCAACGTTTGGGAGTAAGCGAGAGGGAACTTAAAGTTGTCCCAAATTGGTTTGCACGTTAACTTGCATTTAGCTAAATTCTTTGTTTCTTTATGGAATGCATTAAAATCGCCAATCAAAAGGATACACTTCTTTTCAACGTGCAGGCTTCAAGACAAACCAGCATTGGCCAGGTGATTATTTATGCAGCCCCTCACCCTCCAGGCTCATGCTGTGACAGCACACTCCTCCATCCCTATGGGCGCCCAATACTCTCCCCCTCCAGGCTTGTACTGCAACATTACACCCCTCCACTCAAAGACACTCCCACGCCCCTCCCCCCACGCACCCCCCATGAACATACTGTACCATTGCACTCTTCCATCCCAGGACACTCCCAGGTCTTCACCCTCAAGACTCATGTTGTGCATCACGCTCCGCCGTCTCTGGAGGTGCCCAAGCATCTCACCCTCCAATATGGCACTACGACGTCACACCCACCTTCCTCAGAAACTCCCTGGCCCCTGACCCTCCAGACTCTTACTGTGATGCTCTCACGGCTCTGTAACGTGGCTCAGCTGCTGCTGGTTTCCCCCTCACACTTCCTGTAGCCCGGGGGTAGCTTGGGTGGCTCATATCCGGTGCACTTAAACCCCTCTGAGTCACTGGCTGGCTGAGCACACAACAAGCCAACCGTCTGAAGGCAGACAGGGAGGGCTCTCACACCCTCTCAAAGAATGGAATGTTTCTCTCGCGCGCTCACAGGCACAGCCCGCCCTCCTGCGTAGAGCGCCCTGCACAAGCACATGGCGGGAAGCGCACTCTTGAAAACCGCTCCATTGCCTAAATAAATCAAAATATCGGGTAAACAATAACACAGCCAACAGCGCGATACTACTTAGTGTAATTTTTGGAGGAAGTGGAGCAGGGTGCGCTGACGCGTTGTATGTTAGGTGGGATTTCCACGCACGTCAGACTTTGAAGCTGGGTGAATCGGGTTCGAGTCTGGCGGGAGGCTTATGCATCCTGTGATTCTGGGGCCCGGGCAAATCACTCTGTGACTAAAAATGAATGTGTTGGTCTGTAACGCAACAGGTGTTTATACAAGGCGCTCTAATATCTTCCGGTTGAGTTTGCGCTAATTAAAACTGCAAAAAAAATAATAATAAATAAAGACCACGTAGTATTGCCTTTTTTTCCAACTTTATAATCGTCAAATGTTTTTTTTTAAAGTGAATTCAAGAGGGTTGGGGGGTCTAGATAATAAAGTACTAAACGCACAATGATGATTTTAGTTTATATCTCCCACCCAAATATAGCTCAGCTGTACAAACTTGTTGTTTGATACGTTTTTCTGTTTTCTATTAAACATTGTCGTGTCTCTGCGCCCCTCAATCAAACCACATTTTAAACGCTGAGACTCACGCGCATCTGTCCCTCATGTGAATCACCCTTTACAGGAAATCAGTTGTATTGTCAATGGATGAGTGTCAAAAAACCTGAGACTGTTTTACTCTGCATTTGCATCGTGTCTCGGTGACTCACTTCAGCTGCAGCAGCTTTGTGTGAAGTTTGCTTGGCTCGGCCAGCCCCCAGCAAGGAGGAGGAGGGGGGGTGGAGGCTTTTGTTCGTCGTCACGTCGGTGGCCTTTCATGTCGGGCTGTAAAAGCTTCTCGTTGAACTGTATGGCAAAGCATTCCCCCACACAGAAGACAGCAACCGCCACTGCCAGGGAGACAAAGAATCCAGCTCTCACTGAGCCGCCCTCTTAAAAGTTATACCCTGACATTTAGAGCAAGCGTGTATTTTATTATTAAACAGTTGCGGCCAGCATGGCTTTTACAAACAAAACCATGAAAACATTCCAACTGCTAGGCAGTGAATGCCAGGACTTGTAGTTTCCTGCCTACTAGGGTTTTATAGTTTTTACGATTAAATATTTAAAATTACTTCCAGGCATTTTTAAGTAAAAACGTTTTATTTCTAGAAATTCAAGTGAAACACGTCCCCAGTTCCACATATGGGCCTGATTAGGAGTTTTTGTAGTTTAGGTTGGACTGGGATGCAAAGTAGCACCCATACCAACCCCAGAGATCTTCTTGCCATTCCAGCTTCGCGCGGGTTCTCTGTCCTGCCACTGTCCCAGTGCGTTTCTACCCTGGGAATGCCCCACCGTGCGCCGGTCACAATATCTCACACAGTTCGCACCTTGCTGTGGTGCTCTCTCTGCCCTGCAAATCTCTGGCCGTTTTCCCGCTCTATCAACTCCCAGTGGTATTTATGCTATAGCCCCCTCCTGTGGTATTTCTGCCCCCCATAGCTTTGCGGTCCCTCACTCACCCTCAACCCCTCACCCTCACTCACCCTCACTCACCCTCAACCCCTCACTCACCCTCAACCCCTCACTCACCCTCAACCCCTCACTCACCCTCAACACCTCCCTCACCCTCACTCACTCACCCTCACTCACCCTCACTCACCCTCACTCACCCTCACTCACCCTCACTCACCCTCACTCACCCTCACTCACCCTCACTCACCCTCACTCACCCTCACTCACCCTCACTCACCCTCACTCACCCTCACTCACCCTCACTCACCCTCACTCACCCTCACTCACCCTCACTCACCCTCACTCACCCTCACTCACCCTCACTCACCCTCACTCACCCTCACTCACCCTCACTCACCCTCACTCACCCTCACTCACCCTCACTCACCCTCACTCACCCTCACTCACCCTCACTCACCCTCACTCACCCTCACTCACCCTCACTCACCCTCACTCACCCTCACTCACCCTCACCCTCAACCCCTCACTCACCCTCACTCACCCTCACCCTCACTCACCCTCACCCTCACTCACCCTCACCCTCACTCACCCTCACCCTCACTCACCCTCAACCCCTCACTCACCCTCACTCACCCTCACCCTCAACATCAACCCCTCACCCTCACTCACCCTCACCCTCACTCACCCTCACTCACCCTCACTCACACTCACCCTCACTCACACTCACCCTCACTCACCCTCACCCTCACCCACCCTCACTCACCCTCACCCTCACCCACCCTCACTCACCCTCACCCTCACTCACCCTCACTCTCACTCTCACTCACCCTCAACCCCTCACCCTCACTCACCCTCACCCACCCTCACTCACCCTCACTCTCACTCTCACTCACCCTCAACCCCTCACCCTCACTCACCCTCACCCACCCTCACTCACCCTCACTCACCCTCAACCCCTCACCCTCACACAGTGGAATAGGTCTCGGAGCATTTGAGTTAGAGCTTTTAGAAATGTTTATGTTTTTTTTTTTTAATTCTTTAGCATTGGCTACAGGAAACAAAAATGCTAAAGATTTACAAAAAAAACCATAAACAATTCTAAAAGCACTAACTCTAATGCTGCGAGACCTATTGCATTTCCAATGCTTGTTGTATGAGATGTGATGTGGGAGGTTCAGTGCGATTATTATCCCATGTCTATAGGAATTGGCGTGTTAGTAATGCGTATAGTATGAACGTCCCCTGTTGTATCCCGAAATTAGTCCCTAGGGCCTCAAAAGTTTGTAACTGTGAGTCTGCATACATGTCACTCCAGGTGTCCAATCTTCCCATCTTCCAAGTCCTGAACTCCGAATGGCCATGACAAGTGAAAATTCCATGGTAAGACCTCTAGTGGTAGGCTAGGGGCGTAGAGCTTGGCCTGGTTTTTTTTGGCAACACCTATTTAGTCCAATTACGTCTGGCTGTCACCATTAAGATGTTGGCTTGTTTTTTCTGTAGCCCTGTATTTGAGCCCAATAGCCCCTCCAATATTGCTGGTTGCCCCCAGGATAATGCCACGGTTACTAATTCAGTGAGATTACTCTTAGCCAGCCACCTCATCGGCTATTGAAGCTGTGCTGCAGCATAATAGTTTTCATAGTTTGGTGCAATTCAGGATGCCGTCGGGTAATGGTAAACATTAATTTCGAAGAGACGCCCTGGACCTAGAGTTCCCCCATATCGGAGAGACAAGGAGTGACTCCAAGTCACTACCAATTTGGACCAATTGACTTGCAGGCACGAGACCCATGTGTGTTCGTTCAGCAGGTCCATCAGCTCCCTCAGGACTTCAATCTGGCCACGCAAGTAGATCAGCGCGTTGTCTGCTTATAGTACCACACCAAGGCGACATAGGTGTGCATAAGGGGATGCAACTAATGTTCCATTAGAAGCACAAAAGCAAGTGTTTTACTGACGCCCCTCGAAATGCTGACATGCCAAGTGTGTTTTGTAATCCAATGCACAGAGATTATCAAGTGTCTTCTTATATGCTAAGCAGGCCTGGGCCATCAAGGGGCCAACTTGGGGATCTGTAGATGAAAGCAACTCGCACCTCCTGTATTTCCAGCTCATGGGTTCAGAGCGAGTCGTGAGTGATTTATGGGAGCCATATGTGGTTTTGATGGCATTTCCTCTCAGGATGGCCTTAACCGCATGTGCGCTAGCGGGTTTTCCCGCTGTGCGCTGAATTTTGAAAAACGCGCGGTTTGTGACAAAGCCAGCTCGTCATGCGCGTAGCGCAGGTAACGCCCATGACGAGCTGGCTTTGTCATCCGCGTCGAAGGGGTTAAATGCATCCCATGCCACCCCCATGCTCCAGGCCGTGCCCAGGTTGGCTTGGAAATACGAGTCAATGGGATGTGACGGAGAGGTGCGGTACGACGAACCAGTGAGAGCTGGAAGGTGGAGTCACCAGGTCGATATCCTGGACTTTTGCACCCCCCATATAAGACCCACTGCAGTGGGTTTTGGTCCGAGGTCGTACAAGCTAAACATTCCGCATGTAGTATACTATGTAGGACGTTATCAGAACAATAGATGGTGTCTACCCTTGTGTAGCTGTCATGAATTGCAGAGTAGTGTGAGTAAGTTTGTAGCACAGGATTCTTTGCTAAGCCATGCGTATTTGCATATTAAGCATCCATTCGGTCATATGCTACGCTAATTTAAGGGACTGTGATCCTGGTAGTGGAGGGTGGGGATCGGTCCAGAGTAAGGTCCTGCACACCATTGAAGTCTCCGCCCCAGTATGGAGGGTCTGCGGGTAAAGACGGTGTAATTGATTGCAAGAATGCCGCTTGACCGGAATTCGGGGCATAGAGGGATATCGGTGCCAATGGGGATCCACTTAAGAGCCTTTTAGGGTTACGTAGGGACCTTGTGTATCAGTTCTAGAGTGCCTCTCCAGCGCTTGCGGAGGGACACGAGTTTGAGGGGTCAGATGCGTTTCCTGTAGCAGCGCTAGCGCGACCTTATGGCCATGCAAAAATTGATACACCATGTGACGTTTGGTGCATCCACATACATTCCACGTTAACAAAATGTAATCACCGTCCACCATCTACTTGGCAATAAAGAAATAAGTGAACACAGGATTGCAGTCTCAGCCCCACCTCCCGCAGTGATCCAAACCCACTGATCCCCATCAACAATCCAGTGAGCAGTTAGACCGCATTCTCCGCACCATACGTAGAAATTAACACATCAAAAAATTTATAAAATCCCCCAACATTCCACCCAGGCGACTTGCCAATGGGCAGTTGGGCATCTGCACTGAAATGCAATTAATTCGAACAAAAGATATAAATGAAAAATTACAAAGAGGCGTCCCAAAGGATCCAAATCCAAAAGACGAAATATAAAGAAACAGAGAGACAAAAGGGGTGAAGGAAAAAAAATAAGAATAGAAAAAGAAGGGAAAGGAGAAAAGGATAAGGGAAAAAAGACTAAGGATTACAAGGGTGCTGTATCGGCTACTTATCACTCTCCGGGGGGTGCAGTAAGTCAGGGTGGTGCTTCCGGTCTTATAATGTTCAAGCTGGCGACATTTTTGTTTACAGTACGTGGTGTTATTAGAAGTTCTCAGACACGCCTCTAGATGTTCAGCCAAGTTCCTCCGCGGACTGCGGGGTGAGGGCTGGGCTGCCCCGACACTGCCGCATGCTGTGAGGCAGTAAGGAGTAGTGTCTAGTCCATTGCTATGTCTGAGTCCGAATCTAATCTTTGGGAAGACGTGAGGCTGCTGATATTTTCCGTTGACTTTATGGCTTGCGCACGTTCTTGGGCCAGCTGGGCTTTCATTGGTCGCCGCAATCTACCCCTGCTGCGTGCCGTGCGTGGATCCACCAGTTTCCATGCTTGGCGAGTGTCTGCCACCATCGAGCTATCCAAGCCCAAGCCTCTTCAGGAGTGTCACAGAAGACAGTATTATCTTTGTGACTAATACGTAGCTTGGCTGGGTAGTGTAGTGAATATTGTATGTCGTTTTCTCACGCACTTCTTGACCTCCAAGTAGAAGGCTCTGCGGTGCTGTACCGACATGGTGTAATCTGGGTATATGTGGACTGTTGCATTGTTGACTTGCCATGGTCCCCAGCTCTAGTTGCCTGCAGGATATGGTCCCTGTCTCGATAATTGAATAACCTAGCCACCACAGGTCTGGGAGGATTACTTTGGTGCGGGGGTCCCCTCGGTACCCTGTGAGCTCTTTCGATCGAAAATAATTTGTAATTCTGGCCCGGAGGGTTTCCATGGAGAATCAGGCCGCCAGGTAGAGCTCCATATTGTGGCGCTCCACCTACTCCGGCAGGCCCACTACGCGCACATTGTTCCAACGTGAACATCCGACCTGGTCCTCCGCGCGAGCTCTCAGGTATTCCACTTTATGCTGGAGGGACTAAAGCTAATCTGTTACCGCAGTCACTGTGGGACGTAATGACGCTAAGGTGGATTCCGACTCCTCTACTCTTTCAGCTTCTTGTGATCTTCTCTCAAGAACCCTAAACCCAACACCTAGCAAGTAAATTTTGGTGCCCAAAGTAGTGTTGATGTATAATATTGCTGCCATCAGCTCATCGAACCAATGTGATTGGTCATTGCGGTCAGCAGGATTCGGGGACCTAGAGTCTTCTGTACTCTATGTGCCAGAGCCTTGGTATATTACGGCTGCATTTGCGCCTTATCCATCCTAGGTTTCCCCATCTCGACAGTATCCGTGTATGTTGCTTTGTAGTTAGTTTGTCTGGCACTGCGGTATAATAAATCAGTGGTAGCTCTTTGAGGCACAGGAATAAGAGCGTGGCTCAGCCAGATAGCGTGTAAAGGCAAAAACGGAGGCCCTTGAAGTCACAAGTCCACTCCCACCAATCCACCAAGTAGTCCTGGCAGCGTGTCAACAGACCAGGTGGCACGTGGGACTTTGTGGTGATTGATGCACAGGATCTGTGTAATGGCTGTTATGCCAAAGGGCATCTATGCATCGGGGTCTTAGGCCCGGTACAACGCCACCATCATATAAATAGGGGCCACTCACCAAGGCAGGAGCGAAATGGTGTGTGCGCTGTGTATATGCCAATCGCCAATAGTTTTGTGCTTGGCCCTCTCCTCACAGGCTCCCACGTGGCGGACCCATGAAACCCCTGCACTATTCAGTGTGCCCCCAACAGATTTTTTATGTTGACCTCTACCAATGGGCTTGCGCATTGCAGATGTCGATCTATTGTAGCTGAAACAGTCTTTAAACCAAGCGCGGATACGGATTACATGCAGTTCATGTGCCTCTGCACGCGCTTCAGACCCGCCACAGCAATGCCGAGAGAGCTTCACACTTCAAAGGTTCCCCTCCCACCTTTGAAGTGTGAAGCTCTCTCAGCATTCAAGCGTGATTTTTCCCCAGCGCGCAATGCCGAGGGCTTGTTTTTTAGGTTTTGCTTGGCAATGCGTACGAAGTACGCATGCGCTAGCAAAATCCTTATGTTTCTCTGTGGGGTCGGGTATCCGCCCCCTCCTCGCCCCCTCCTCCCATTGGCTAGCTCTATAAATGGAGGCTAGCCATTGGGAGCCGGATCTGTCCGTCAAGGCCGGACCAGATTCGGGGGCGTTCCCGACATTTTTTCCCTCTCCGCCTCTGCGATGTCGTTTGTGTGTTTGTTTTTCCCATTATGCGGCCGACCGCCGCTGGAGGAAGTCGAGGTGAGTGCTGCCGTTCCCTCCCCCCTCCCGCTGTCCGTGAGCCCCCCCCGCCCACCTCCCGCGTCTCATGTCGATTAGTTTCTGGAGCTCGGCTCGGGTCCATTCCCGCCCCCCTCCCGCTTCCCGCCCCCCCTCCCGCTCGGAAGTGCATGTGCAGTTGCTCGTGGGGTGAGTCAGCGAGCCCCCCGCTATGTATTGCACTCGCGGGCCCCGCTCACAGCTTCAAATGTCTCTATCCCACTCGTCACGAGCTTATATTTTTTATAATATAGAATTTATAGTTGCATATACAAAATAGTTGTGGGTCATTTTTATAACATTCCTTAGTGCGCCCGCTGGAAACGCTGTAGACGGTACTAAACCATAAAGCAAATATTTATTTACCACCCGTAGAGTTCCTCACTGCAGCAGCGTGAAAATGGGTAAGTGTTAGTAAAGGTTAATAAAGGTTTTACCGATAGATATACACATTATTTGTATATATAGTCGGTAGACAACGGCTTACCTCAGCGCCTCGAGAATGGTAATTCACATAGAATTACATTTTAAAAAAAGGTTGATGTATGTTCTGTAGAACACATCTTGCCGAAGAGTCGTGAGGCTGGAAGACTTATGCAACGAAACAATGAGCAACACATCCCAGTGTCACCTATATAATAATTTTGTTTATAGGGCTTGCTCACTTAGTCGTGCGCTTCATAGCGCTGTGAATGACTCCAGCTCACTCCAGTGGCGCTCGACCGACCTCACTTAAAAAAATGCGGAATTCATCCAGTACAGATTTGCTCTAGTCTAAATATCTGCAGTAGATTCCTCAAACCAGAGGATTCTATTTAAGCACTGTGTTATTATAATGATCCCTATTTTCATCGCCTTTTAACTCTCGGAAACCCTCTTTCGTGACTTCGACGTCCTACGGGAACCTGAGTCAGAAAAATACTTTCACGTGGGACGCGGAGTGGGTGCAGGGGCGTAACACAGGCCCCTGCAGCCCCCGCGGTGCGGGGGGCCCTCACCCTCCAGGTGGCCCCCGTCAGCAGCGCACCTCTGCTGCGGAGCTCTAGATTGAGTCCGGAGGGGGCCCCTTCACGTACCCTGCAGGGGGGCCCCCTCAAGGTTCGTTACGCCACTGAGTGGGTGCCCTGCACCCCCATACCCAGCACCTCCGTCCCTGCCTCGCTGCCCCTCCCCCGAAGACAGGAAAGCGACGGCCTGAACCATATAGCACGTCCCGGTCTGGCTTCAAGGAGCTGTGGCCGCTTCTTGGACTGTCACCCGAAGGCGCTCGATTGTTAGTGTGGCACTGAGGAGCAGGATTGGCGTGTACTAAGGTTACAGGAGAAACGCAGGGCACACTCGCTGCTGGTGTTCGTGTGGGTTACCAGTTTCGGACGGGCACAAGCAGAGTTGCCAAATGCCAAACAAGGTTGCCAAAGTCAGCTTTCCATCGCCCCCCCCGACAGTTCGCGAGAAAAATATCGCATTATTTGCGAACATGTATTGCAAAGCTGGCATTAGCTGGTCTCGCCTTCAGTACTAGACCACACATCGTCTGATCTTGTGCACGCCGCCGTACCTAAAATTGCAGTGTATGCACTGGAAATGCACCGGGCCCCTGGTAAGTGGAAGGGAGTACGACTGCCATCGACGTCTCTCGGAGGGTTTATTGTACCGAGAGTCGACTAAGAACACCGCAGCCTCGTCTCTGGAGGCGGAAGGGGCAGTGTCAGAGTCCCCTCCCCTCCTCACCTCACTGGCACCCTGGGAGGGCCTGGCACCGCTCCTGGTGTCAGCCACTTGTGCCCGGCCATGGCAAGCCTCACTCCCTGTACCAACACACTAAAGGCACCGCCAGCCATCACCCAAGTGTGCCCCCACTCGAATTCTCACCCGCTGTACCTCAAAACGACCCTGGCATTGCTCCTGGCACAACTGCTGATGGCCAGGCTCGCTACGCATGTGCCACTCGCTGCCTTTCATAGAACATGCCACTCTAGTGTTATCCTGCACAGCTGCTGATGCTCAGGGTACACGTGCCCCTCTGAAACCCCATGCGAAGCCCCCCTCTCCGTGCCGGCCAGTCCCATTGTCCCCCACCGAAGTGGTGGGTGGGGTCTCTAGCCAAAAATACGTGTTTCCAATCCCTGTTGGACGTTCTTCCGGGCAGATTACTACAAATAAACAATCCGTAGACCCTACGAGCTTATTTCTCGCCCCTTCCCTAATAATACAATACAGACAGGGCTCTGTCGAGGTCTGTCTTAAGTTTCGTGTTTCAGTACTTCCGCCCCACCTCATTCCAATGCCCCCTCAGAGTGGGAAATTGTGGATCCCAACAATAACCGCATAGACCTACAGTACACATTTGAACATCTGTGCTGTGACTCGGGGGAGGACTCGCTTAGCACAACGCCGTGAACTCAATGACTTCTGGGTGCTTTGACAACACGTTCATTCACATAGTTTCATGCTTACAACCCATTCCATTTTTTATATCGTTCAAATAAACTTTGACAAAGAGACGGGGCGAGTTGCTGAGGATCACACCATTTTGGTTAGGAGGGGATGCCGGGATTAGAACATATATATTGCAACAAACTCACTTACAAGAAACAGGGGCTGCTCTGTGTTGCAGGTTCCCTCTGTATACCCCACTAAACTGAACTTCGACGAGAAGACATATATAGTTTAAAAAGAAAACAGCCTATATCTCATCTGGGCACGGACAAGTCTTGATTGATATCAGAGGGTAGACGGCGCATGAATGAACGTGCGAAGGCAACGGATAATAATTGGAAACAGTGAATCGTGAACTCGCAGCGGGTGGATAAATGACGCGGGTAGGTGGCAGGTTTTCGGCTCAGTCCTGGCTGATAAGCCTGGGCGGATGATGCGGGTGTTACCTAAGCCTCGGGGCGCTCCCTGCTCCCGGAAACCCTGGGCCTCGTGTCCCCCTCCCAGAACCGGTCCCGTCAGCTCCGTCACTGGCTCTGAATCACAACCGGGCTGGGCAGGAACACACACCATTACCTGTGCGCCAGCACCTCACGGGCGCACGCACATGAGTGTGTGTGTGTCGGGGGGGCTCAGAGGACCGCTGCCCCCGGGTCGCAGACTGGCAGGAGCTGTACGACCCAGGAAAGGGCAGGAAGGTGCAGGCTGGGCAGAAACACACACCCTTTCCCTGTGCACTAGAACCTCAAGGGCGCACGCACCCGTGTGTGTGGGGGGGGGGGGGGGAGGCTGAGAGGACCGCTGCCCCCGGGTCTCAGAATGGCTGGAGCTGCAGGACCCAGGTGGGGGCAGGGAGGTGCGGCCTCTTCATTCCTGGCTCTACTTCACTCCCTCTCCCCCTCACTTGATTTCCGACACACCTCCATCTCTCCACCCCTTCTCTCGCCCCTCCCCCTCGCCCCTCCCGACTGTCCCTCAGTGCGCTATGAAAAGCGGCGTTAAAATGAACACCACGTGCGCCGGGGGACTTTTGGGAAGCGCGGCGGTGTGTGGTGGGAAGTGGCCTAATCGGAGCGTTTCCTGTCCGCGCGCCCACCCCAAACGCCTGGGAATGGGATGTGTCGGGGCTGCAACCTGCGCCGCTCTGCTCCGCAGTGAGGGGGTGGAATACGGATACGTGTCCTCGTACATGCTTACTGTCATTCTCTCTCAGGCAAGGGGGCCTGCTCGAGATGGGCTGACACACGCACGGGTTGCAGGCTTTTCTCCCTTGGACGCATTCATTTATTCGCATCTATATACTCTTTAATGAAGCGCCAAAGTAAACCACCTCGGTTGTTAGGGCGCTGAAATGTACATCTTTCAGATCTAGAGACCATTCGAAAAGACAGAGTATCTCTGTACAGAACTGAGATAGCGAATAATATGTTGCTTTCGAATAGGTACATTACAAATGATAATTGTAAAAGATAACTTATAAAGCAGAAGACAGAAGTAGTATTCGATCGGGATCCATATATGAGTGAAAGTAAAAATGCTACCACATTTCAACTCAAAATAGAGAGTGAAGATCAGTGAGTACGACCGTCCTGACTGGGATAAGACGGAGACACATCTCAGGCAGTCATTGGGAGTATATGCCTAATATGATTCCTTTAAGACGGCCATACCTGCTTGTTAACACCGACCCTCCAGCACGCGCGCTGTCTACCCGTGGGCTGCCCGGTGCAAGGGTGACCTGGTGCTTCGCACCCGGAGGTTGAAGCTCATTAGGGAAGGAAATGGCACTCTCTGTATATTGATAATTCATGATTGGTTGTGTTTGTGTAGCGTATATATAACGCACGCATATCGGCTCCAAGTGCCGCGAAAAACAGGCGCTACTATTGCCTAACTTGGAGGTTCTCAGTTTACCGACCTTGGAAGGTAGGGGGATTGAGTTGGCCCTCTCTGTATTCACACACGTGATCTGCAACTGACAGCATTAGGTCAGAGACCGGGGGCAGAGGGGGGGCTGGGGGGTGTCACCCAGCACCGCTGGCTCACAGGCGTCCTTGCAGAGTTCCTTTAAGTCTACCTCAGGAAGGTACCCGACCTGTTTCCAGAGCTCAGTACATGCGTGCATCCCCGCTTGTACATTCTCCGGCGGTAGCTCAATGGATTGGGGTGCTGGCTGCAGCTATCCTTCAATCCCGCCATGTGAGCGGACTGGAAGGCTTTTGAGTCGAGTATAATCTGAGACCAGGCTCGAGTGACCTCTAGTCCAGGCAGGTGGGTGCTTATGCCAGGGCTCGGAGGCGAGCATGCCCTGTATCTCACAGATCTCCCTCTGAAACGCCCATTATTAGCTCAAGGGCTTCAATGCAAGCAGTGCGCCTTCCCTCACATGCCATTTGAGTTCATCCAGAAAGAAGTCGCTCTTCAACATGGCGCTTCACTTTCTTGTGTTCTCCAAGAAAAGGGAAATTCTCGATTCCATCCAGGGGCAGGGCAGCCATTCATGTCCTGGCATCGGAGCCAGTAGGTCTGAGTCAGCTGCCCGGTGCCTGCCACCTCCGGGGGACCACCTGTCAGTGTGTCCGGGTATGCACAAATTACTTGCATGTTTATGAAGCTTTAGAACGCACTAACCAGGGCACTAAGGAAGTCAAGGCCTACATATATATTTTTTTCAAAGGAAAAAAAAAAGGTTAAAGTGGATTTATATGTAGGTCTTCAAATATTAAAAAGTTTTAAGCACACAAATCACTGAAATTCCCACTTTATACATAAATGATTGAAGTATAACTTGCACTCACATAGATTTGAGGTGTCCTCAGTGATGTAATATTTCATGCTATAGCAGTGCACCATAGCTGTACAAGTTATACTTAGGTGATTTAAATGTAACTGGCAAACTTCATTTTGTTTTTGTTTTAAAAACGTTTTTCATTATTAGAAGACCTACCTTCAACTCCACTTAACCCTTTTTTTCAGTGCATTACAAACTTTTTTTAACGTAAATTACCATCTTACTCCCTTACTTACATACAACTCCACTTAATCTTTGTTTTTTTTCCAATGAATTATATTGTTTTAAATGTAAATTAACACAATTTTATGATACTTCTGTGGTCAAACCCCAAGTGGGCAGAGTTGGTCACCTGGCATGTGGCCAGTCCCTGTATCCAATCACCCGTGGGCAGCCTGCCCTTCGCCATGCACATCTGCGGGCAGAAAACACCCCCAGAAGTGGCCAATGGGTCACAGACCCCCCACTTTTTTATTTAATTTCCTCAGTTTTCCTCAGGGATTCCCTACAAGGACTAGGGAGTCAGGAATCAGGATATCCCTACCCGTTTCCCTTCTATGATTTTTAAATTTTGTTTTTCAGGACTTGTGGACTGAGTATCTGAGTTCTGTAATGGCAACCACAAAATTGTTCCTCATTTATAGTCAGCCAATCAGAGCACTTGATCATGCAGGACTGACCAATCAAAATCCTCTGTTTTGTTGTATTACTGTGGGTTTCTTGCTGCACTAGATATCACTATTTTTTAAACCCTAATTTCTATAAAACTGCTGAACAGGTTTACACCAAATCAAAAAAAGCATGCTTTTGTGTAAATATCCTACTTTCTGCCAATTTTGGAGTAATATTCTCAACTTTTTTAGGTTTTGCTTGGCAATGCGTACGAAGTACGCATGCGCTAGCAAAATCCTTATGTTTCTCTGTGGGGTCGGGTATCCGCCCCCTCCTCGCCCCCTCCTCCCATTGGCTAGCTCCATAAATGGAGGCTAGCCATTGGGAGCCGGATCTGTCCGTCAAGGCCGGACCAGATTCGGGGGCGTTCCCGACATTTTTTCCCTCTCCGCCTCTGCGATGTCGACATCGCGTCGGTGGGCGGAGTTTCGTTTTTTAAAAAAATGTTAGTTTTTCCCATTATGCGGCCGACCGCCGCTGGAGGAAGTCGAGGTGAGTGCTGCCGTTCCCTCCCCCCTCCCGCTGTCCGTGAGCCCCCCCCCCGCCCACCTCCCGCGTCTCATGTCGATTAGTTTCTGGAGCTCGGCTCGGGTCCATTCCCGCCCCCCTCCCGCTTCCCGCCCCCCCTCCCGCCCCTAAGTGCATGTGCAGTTGCTCGTGGGGTGAGTCAGCGAGCCCCCCGCTATGTATTGCACTCGCGGGCCCCGCTCACAGCTTCAAATGTCTCTATCCCACTCGTCACGAGCTTAGCAGTATCAACGCGGCGCGAACCAGCACTGCCTCCAGTCGCGCTCCGGGCCCTTCATGCTGTCCTGCTGTTTAGCAGCAGCCACACAACTCCCAGGGACGGGTGACTGGGGGGGAATGTCTCTGTGCAACTTCCCGGTGTGGTATATAAATAAATAATACCGGGACTATTTTTGAATTACGTTAACAATAACAGATAGCTCAATAAATAAGAGGCAGGATCCGATGTGTCCGAGTCAGAAGGATTTATTCAGGCAAAAGGGAAGGGACTGGAACGGGACAGCCTGAAATAAAATAGGAAGGAAGGCAACTGCACCATTTCATCGACAGTGCAGCATATATATAGTAAAACATTACATTATATTACATGCAGTAGGCGTAACTTATGACAAACGTAAGATAAGAACACATGGGTGGAAGAAGGCGTGCACAGGGCGTGCACGTAGACATGTGATGAGAAACGTCACAGAAGTGTCATGAATGTGGCGGAAACATGGAGGGGGCTACCTGAGCAGCTGGGACCTTTAACCTAGTGGTGCGCGCAAACGGGCAATGACGTGTTACCAGGGAGAACTGGGGGCTATGACTTCTACACTAGAAGAGGAGACTAAGGTCTGCGGTGTCAGGACGACATGTACCTATAGCATATCTGGTATCTGGTTGTAGGAAGGTGGCTACCTGACTATGGTTACCCCAGATTTTTTGCCTGTGTTTAGCTGGTTTTTTGACTTAGTTGACCTGGTTCCCTGCTAATCAGGGCCCCAGGCCATCTGCTCTCTCTGTAAAATGGATTCCATGTACCCTAGGTACATACCACAATTGGAAATGGACTCCTTGTCAGCCCCTGTATAATGCACTATAGGTGCCCAGGGCATAGGAGCCACCAAGGCCTACCAGGGGCTGCAGCATATCTTTTGCCACCCCTGGCTGGTTCTTAAATTGACACAACTGGCTGATCACTCAGCTGGGGTAAGGTGGTGTAAGCACCCCTTGCTTAGATATAGTATACCTATATCTAAACCTATATCTGGACACATATTAACCTGTGAGCCACTCCTATGGAAGGCCTCATCAATCCTGGAGGCAGAGTGCGTGGTTTAATGTGAGATGGAGCTCTAGCATGAGCTGAGCCTGTCTGCAGCTGTCGGGAACAACTCCCTAAGCTGTTTCAGGATAAGGCCATACCATATACTCTTAAGTGCCTTATAATCCTCGCGGTTATATAGCAACTTTGGTTTGGCTTTATCAAAACATGTCGTGTAAGGTGTCATACGATTTGGAATACTATCCCCTCGCCAGTTCTGGCGACGGGGATAGCATTCCACCCCTCTAGAGGGGTAAGACATGTTACTTTGCTTAAATGCGGTTAATTTCAAAAAGGACCTTAGATCCACAAAATGGATGCCTCTGCCACAGACAAATGTCTGGACCCCTGCAGTTGACCGAAACTCAGCAGATGGGGCCTGGACAAAGGGTTTCCTGTCACAGGAGGGTGTCACCGCCCTCCAGACAGGAGATAGTGTATTGTAGCAGGGAGGTTTGAAAGAAACCAGACAGTGCCTGGGGAGCACAAGGCTTCCCCTTGCATAATCCGGTCAAACCGGTTCTGGGGCAGCCCAGCCCCAGCTCCAGTGAGACCTGGACAAAGAAAAGGGGGTGTAACCACCCCCCTTCCTGGTCCCACCCATAGGGAGGGACCTAGCAGGAGATCCACCCCTCAGATTGGAATAAGAGTGGGAGCAGTGCCCTAGCACAGCAGATCATCCTGAAATCACCTTTAAACTAAGAAGACGACTGGACTACGACATTCTGATGAACAGAAGACTGAAGAGCATCTCCCTTGTGGCCTAGGAGGGGCCACCCTGTGAACACAGGCACCACCCAGCACCTCGACGTCTGCTTTGCCGCCGCCTCCCGCCGGAGCCCGAGTGCAGAGCCTGACAAGACCCAGCTTCCCAGACTTCTCCCAGCCCGATCCACAGTCCCTGCAAAGAAGGGACCCGTGGAGGCACCGAGAGACGTGGGAGCGGACATCTTGAAAGACCCCCGAGACGCTGACTGCGCAGCACCCGAGGCACCCTCGACTCTGTGCTTTGGGGTTTGAGAAGCCCCACAATCGAGCAGCATTTGCACCAAAGATCAGCCCTCCAGCATCTCCACGATCTGCGTGGGGCCCTTTTGCTTTGTGCCACTCGACTCGCCATCCCGGCCGCTTGTCACGTGGTCAGCGGCCATCTTGGCGACGAAACCTACAATTTACACTGTGGGTCTGGTTGCTCCAGACCTGCCCTCGCTCCTGTAGAAAGGAGTACCCGCTCTGACCTTGCTGGTCCGAGTAATAAGCCTTTTTCATTTTCCCCGTGGCTTGCATTAGCCAAGGCTTGTTTGCTTCAATCGAGTTGCCGACACCGCCATCAGCTAGAGCCTTTGAGGGACAGCTCGTGATCGACTCCTGGACGTCCTTGACCTCTTCGTGTCCACGTGGCTGCAGAGAGAAGCAACACCTCATCACCTGTTTGCACCCGACTTTGCCTGGTTCCAATCTGGTTCCACGGTGGTCACAGGCCAGTGACTTTGAACACTGTCCCCTCTGCTTTCAGGTCTTCACCCCTTCAGATCCACCCTTGGATCCACCGGACACTTCTCCTTCACATCGCCTGCAGCGTCTTCAGCTTCAAGCGCCAAGAACCTGCGTGTCAAAACCCGACGCCTCTTCGACCCTGTGCACCCACTTCCTGTGGGTGAGGTAACTTTGCTCCGCCGGTGTTCCCACACTGGTGCACACCTCTAGGGTCTGTGTGTTAAGTTTTGTTCCTCTAGGTTCAGCGGAAGTGTCCTTAAACTTTAACTTTGCAACTTTTACGCACCATTGGTTAACATTGGTGCATGCGTGCGCTTTCCGCACATCTCCCGAATCCCGAGGGCCATTCCCGACTTCAGCATTGCTTGTCCTGACTGCTCCCAGCGATTCCCTAGGCCCTAGGCCTAACCACTGTTCGAGTGGCCTTTCTTATACCACTTGTTTAGTATATGGTTTGAGTGGCCACCCGCCCTCATCCATAATTGTGCAACTTGTATGTTTAAACAGTGCTTTTGATTTAACGCTTGTGCCCCTTTATTCATAAAGAATACTGGGGATTGTTTTTAGTAATAAACACATATATTTTTATAATATATACTTGTGTGGTGTCCTTTCATTTGGTATTACAGGATTGTATGTGGTAAAACAGCTCGCTTAACACGACCTCTTAAGTTAAGCCTTTAGGCTGCTTAGTCCATGCTACCCCTAGGATAGCTTGTCTAATAAGGTTGACTTACAACCAGACACCATAAGGGATTGTTTGGTCAGGTAGTAGGTGGTTCCAGAATTGGAAACATCCCCTACCAGGCCAACTTCTCACACTGGTGTTTGGAGTACATGTTGATAGAATCCAAAAGTTATCGGGGCAAAAGCTACTTGACACTAAGGCTGGTGCATGCATTATTCTACATGTATTGCGTGTGCTATGAATCTTCTATGAATATTAATACGGTAACTCTCTTGCATGGAGACAGAAAGACTAGACCATAGCTGAAACTGTTGATGCGGTTCAGTAGCTTAGGAATGTGAAGGAGGAGGGCTGGACTGATAACTAGAAGCATAACATACTCTTGGCAGACAGGCGGGCAGAGCCATGCCGGGCACCGCGCTGCGCGGCAGGAAGTAAGTGAAGGGTCAGGGATGCAGGTGGGGGCTGCATCGCTCCTCGGAGTGGGTTCGGAGACTGGAGCTTGAATCTGGTGTCCGGGCCCTTTTGAGGCCTAGAAACGGGGACAATTCAATGAATTAACGTGCACACTGTAAAACGTGGCAACATAGGCCTAATACTCGTTGCTTTCACGAGAACTGGATACTGACATACTAGAGCTGGACACAATCATAATTGCGTCTTTAATCGATCAGAGGGGGATACATGCATATCGATCATGCACATATAACATAGGATGGGGAGCACGTAGGCACATATGGCAAAGCAAAATATAATTTTCCACATTCCCTCCTTGTGCCCTACGTTTCCATCAGGAAACATCAATATTCATGATACCATCTATCTGTTCATATAGCATCATTTGCTCGTCTCGAATTGTCTTGCAACGGGACTTAGGACTAGGAATACAAGAGGTAGCACACATGCCGCAAATCGCAGGGCCACATTGTAAACAGAGGCAGCAACTGAATATGATCATTACTGCTATACCTAGGAATGACAATACTTTCCATCCCCAGGCAGATATGATACTCCAGAGCCAACCGGACCATGTCCAGGTGCCTGGATTCTGGTGTAACTGATGGGCAATTTTATGAAGTCTGGTTATAGCTGAATAAACAGACGGCGCGTTATTAGGAATGAAAATGCAGCAACTAGATCCGATGACTCTACAAGCTCCTCCTCTATCGGCCAGTATGACGTCAAGAACGAGACGATTTTGGAGCACGACAAATCTCATAGCAGATTGCTCTTCGGTTAAGTTACCTAGAGCGGAAGTAGTCTCATTCACTACTGCTTCAAGGGTTCTGGTTAGCCTACGTATTAACTTACTATTCTGGACAGGACCTATAAAGAAAAAGAAACCTTTATTGAAGTCTTGATACTGTTCTAGAGCAGTTTCAGTTTGATCGACAATTGGGGACTCAGTCTCCCTTCTATGTCTAATGTGTACTAGATGTGTGTTTCTGTGATAATCAGACGGGGCTAGAAAAACTGGTGGCAGTAGGAAGGCAATGTAACATGTTCCATCCCAATCTAGGGGCAGACGAACATATGCGGTCTGACCACAAACAAAATAAGAATGACGTGAGGCTTTGAAAATAGATTTCCCACTGTCACTATACTCGACCACAGTAGTACAATCACTATGTCCTACATGTGCGGAACCATTCTTTCTGACACATAATTCGCCTTTGACTGGTAGTACTGAAATAGCAGGCAAATCTGGAGTAGTATCGGACTGGACATTCAGAACCATGAAATTCGAGGAATAATTACCTAAATCATATACTTCATTTTCTAGATCTAATCCTGTTCTATGGGACATTCGGATAAAAGTATTATTACGCATAGCAAGACGATAGGATAACTCGTGAGGAGGCAGATCACTAAATGTGTGCTCTACTGTAACATTAGAAAACATATGTACATGTGAAATAGGAAAACCTAAATATAACGCATAACTTATGCATGTAACCATAAGACTCAGGAACAATAAAAAGAACAGAATGATGATACATCTCTTAGAGTTTTGACTAACTCTCTCACTGTGTGGGTCTGTCTCATACATGTCAGGAACCTGTCTAACCGTTTCACCCGAGAGGGACTTAGACAATTAAACTGGCTGACTTACTAGACCTCAACTTGGATTTATACTCCTGCTGCGGAGTTTTCTCTAACAGGGGAAGTTTAGATTCATTGTCTGGGCAGTCCTTGAGAACGGGGCAGTCCTTGAGAAAAGTTTTAGTTTTAAGTCCGTGAAATTTCTTGACGTGGCTCGCGTGTAGCCACCCTTATCGGTTTTCCAGCTTCACTGCAGTCCGGGTGGTGAGAAGAACGAGGCGGGGCTCCTTCCAGCGGGGCTCCAGCGGACTTGAACGATCAAAGTTCCTTATAAGTACAAAATCACCCGGAACGACCTCGTGCGGTTTCACCTCGGTGTTGTCTGGAAATGCAGCGGCAACCTGTGAACGACAAGATTGTAGTGCAGACATCAAGGAGGCAAGGTAATCTGTCAGCATATTACTGTCAACATCGGTAATGGTACGGGGTCTAGGTGTACCCCACATGTTGGGGGGGCGACCAAACACTATCTCATACGGAGATAGACCTGAACGGGAGTGAGCGACCATCCTCATATAAAAAAGGCCAACTGGCAGTGCTACTATCCAATCTACGCCTTTCTCTGCACATACTTTAGCAATGCGGATTTTCAGGGTCTGATTATGTCTCTCTACGAGACCGGCTGCTTCAGGATGGTGTACACAATGGAACTTCCACTGGTACCATGCCAGAAGGGATACTTGTTTCATGAGCTCGGATGAGAATGGCTGGCCGTTATCTGAATACACGACCCTAGGTAATCCATAGCGGGGAAAGAACTCACGAACCAACTGCCTGGCAGTGGTCACAGCTGTGTAATCTGGAACTGGATATGCCTCTGTCCACCTGGACAAAGCGCATACAACTACGAGGACATACTTGAAACCTCGGCATCGCTCCATCTGAATATAATCCATCTGGAGGACTTCAAAAGGGTGGTCAGGAGGATGGAATCCACCTTGTTCCACCGGGACACTTTTACCTGGATTGAACTGACAACAGATCATACAGGTACGTACTTTCTGTTTGGCGGCTGCTCGTAAATGCTTGTTGAACCAAAGGTTCTGAATACTGTCTAACATGGCTTTTTCTCCTAGATGTGCTGGACTATGTGCGGTGTTAATAATGACTTGAACCATAGAGTCGGGGAGAAACCATGTGGCTTTTCCCTTCGTCAACCATCCTTGATCTGTCTGGACCCCTCCTTGTTCGGACCATTTCTTGATTTCATCGGGAGTAGCATGTAACTGTATATCTATGACATCTTGTGTAGGGTCCTTAACTGTCATACAAGTAGTCTGTTCTGGAATGTGTGTCAGTGTCGTGTTAACTGGAATGTCTGGAGTCTGAGCTGTGAGCTTGGCCGTTCGATCTGCTAGATCGTTACCCTGGGAAATGATATCAGTGACTTTCGTATGTGCCTTGCACTTCATGATAGCGATAGCTGTCGGTAAATGTATTGCATCTAACAGAGCTTGAATAAGGAGACCATGCTGAATCTTGGTTCCATGAGAAGTCATAAAACCTCTTTCTTGCCAGAGCACTCCAAAGTCGTGTACGACTCCGAATGCATAACGTGAATCTGTGTATATATTAACTTTCAGGTTCTTGGCACGTATGCAGGCTTGGGTCAGAGCGACAAGCTCTGCTGCTTGAGCAGACAGGGTGTCAATACGATGTGTTTCTATAACTTCGGTTTCAGTAGTCACTGCATACGCGGCTACTAGTTCTCCTGTACTTGTTCTCATACATGAACCATCCACATAGTGTCAGGTCGGGATCAGGTAATGCAATGTCTGTCAAGTCTTGTCTTGGCTTTGTCATGGTGTTAATAACTTCCACACAGTCATGTGTGGCAGGATTTGAAGTAACTGACGGTAACAGTGTAGCTGGATTTAAAATGTTGCAGCGTCTGATTTCTATGTGTGGCTGAAACAGTGTCAGTTCATAACCTGTTAAACGTGCAATTGTCAAGTGCTGAGTCTGTGTTCGGTTTAAAAGAACTTCCACGGAGTGTGGAACTTGTACTGTCAGGGAGTGTCCTAACACTATGGAATCACTTTGTCTGATAGCTAGAGCTGTGGCTGCAACTGACTTGAGGCACGCAGGCAGAGCCTGGGCCACTGGATCTAATGTGCTAGAAAAATAAGCACAGGGCTTGTATTGTCCTGCTTGATCTTGTGTGAGAACAGATAATGCAGTACCATCACGTTCTGTAACAAAAAGTGTAAAAGGCTTACTGTAGTTCGGTGTTGCTAGAACAGGTGCATTACATAAAGCTTTCTTCAACTCATTAAAAACAAGTGTATGTTCCTGGGTCCAAGGGAGGACAGTCGATACGGCTGCCTCCTGTGTCGTTAACTGTATCAGTGGCTTGGCTAGAAATGCATACTGAGGAATCCATTGTCTACAGTAAGAGGTGAGGCCGATAAAAGCTCGTACCTCCTTCTGTGTCTTGGGTTGTGGAAGACGTGCTATTAACTGGATACGATCAGGTGTCAACTGCCTACCCCTCTTGGACAGTAAGTGTCCCAAGTAGACCACTTGCTGGACACAGAATTGCAATTTGGAAGGGGACACCTTGTGCCCCATCTCGGCCAGAAAATACAAGACTGTAAGTGACGCACGTTCGCAGTCACGTTCAGAACGGGCTGTGATCAATAGATCATCGACATACTGGAGCAGGGCAGTGTCAGTTGGCATGTGAATACTGTCTAGTTGTCTCTTAAGTGCTTGACTGTAAATACTAGGACTTTCTGTAAAACCTTGAGGAGCTCGTGTGAATTTATAGCTTCTTCCATTTAAACAGAAACCGAAAAGAAACTGGCTGTCTGGATGAATGGGGACACTGAAAAATGCGTTCTTGAGATCGATAACTGTAAAGAACGTAGCTTCAGAATCAATGGCTGTCAATAGAGAAGAAATATCTGGGACCACTGGGTACTGGGGTATGATACATTTATTAAGTTCTCGAAGGTCAATCACTAATCGATAAACCGGAGGTGCATTTGGATCAGTACGTTTCAGAATCGGAATGATAGGAGAATTACATACATTGGAGTCAGTTTCTACAACCACTCCTTGAACAATAAGTTCGTCAATAATTTTGGATAAGGCTGCTACAGCCTCAGGTGGCAATTTGTACTGTCGGATTCGAGGTAAAACAACACCTTGCTTCAGAGTGACACGATGGGGTGTGATATGCATACAACCTACATCAGTTGGACCTTGCGCCCATAAATGCTGTGGTACATTCAATAATCTTGGATCAAAATCACGTAATACATAATGACCTTTGAAATCACGCAGGAACAAACGGACCCCTTCTGGGGAGCAGCATATGACTGCTCCTAATTCTTTCAGTGTTTTAATGCCTAACAAATTTTCTGGACATGACTTCGTAAGTAACAAATCAGTAGTTCGGGACAATGGACCAACTTCTAGAGTAACTGGTTTCGATATTTCATTAACAATAGGCTTTCCTGAAAATCCAAGGGAAACATTTCTAGAGCCTGAGAGTGGAGCCCCTGGAACCTCGTCATGACTGATGGTAGTCCTACTTGCCCCTATATCAATCAGAAACTTTCTGTCTTTCCCCAATACTTGACTGTGTACATAGGGACCCTCTTGATCTACAGGTATCTCGATGAGAGGCAAGCCTACCTCCCTCTCTAGGCTGTTTCATGAATATGGCTGATAATCTGGATACTCCGACTGTGCGTACTGGTACATCTGCTGTGTAACATGCTGTGTTGCAGCTATAGGCTGCGGTGCTGGAACTGTCTGTTGTGCATTCTGTGGTGGCTGGGAAGTCTGTGAAACCTGTTCTTGTCTAGGCGGACGTGGTCTTTCTTTCGTTTTACCAGTAGCTATGTTGTGTTTCAGAACTGCACATTCGTTTATAAAATGACCTGGCTGTTTACAGTAATTGCATGTCCCTTTAACGGGAGCTGCAGGATGACTGGCTTGATTCGGACCCCTCTTCTGACTGTCTTGTGGAACAGACTGTGCAACTAATACTTTCATTTTCGTGTCTTTCATACGTCTCCTTTCGTGTTCCTGCTCTTCCCTGATTCTGTTCTGGTGGTACTGGAGCATCTGGAGCATCTGTGACGGAGTATTAGCTTGCCAGGTACTTTCGACTTTCAGGACTCGATTTTTAACTTGTGGACTTGAATTCTCGACTAGTTTAGTGACAAAAAGATGAGGGTATGATTCACTACTTGTTTTCAGACCACTATTAATAATGAAACATTTCTCAAATCTAGAATAAAAATCACTAGTATCTTCGTCTTGTTTCTGTTTACAGGCTGAGATGGCATCCCAATCTTCCTTTTTCGTGGCTAGTAATCTTGGCAAAACTTGTATTAATAACTCGGGCAATTCTTTAGCTTTATCCCCAAGACCGGTACCTGGTACTCGTGAATTATCTTCAGCTTCTAGAGCTGTCCAATCTATCTTTTTCTCTCCCACCTCCCATTCTTTTTCTTTGAGTTTTTCATATATGCCCGCAGGCAACAGGACCTTTAACATTTTAATGATATCAGGATACGTGTATTCTCCCATACGGAGCATGTCCTTTAATTCACGGTGGAACCCTGCTGGATCTTTATCATGACAGGGAATTAACTTTTTCATTTCTAAGAGTTCCATTTTCGTGATAGGGGTGTAAACAAATACTCGTTCTAGACCACCACCCTCTTTCTTGACTGGATGTACTTCTCGTAACGGATTCTGTCTGTCTATGTAGAATGATTTACTTTCTGGGGGTGAGACGTGAACAAAATGTGGATTCAGAAACGTTCGGTATTTGTGGCGCTGTTCTAGAATGACACTAATTAAATCGGTACCTAGACCTTTCCATCTGTACTGGAGTAACTCGTTTAATACATCATGTAGAGGACCTGGATCAGAATGCTGTTCCTCATACAGTGTAATGAGGTGCTGGATCATATACATACCCACCAGTCGTTGCTCGGCTGGAGGCAGTTTCAGAAACGTTTGGGCCACTATTTCGTCTGGAAAAGTGGTAGAATCAGTAGTCCACCGGACTGCTGATCGGGCTAGTTCTTGTTCATGCATGGTACTAAGCTCGCTATAACCTATTCGTGATTTCAGAATGTGATCGGTAGCTTGGAATACTTGCTCAAGAGAACACTGTTCCGGTGCTGGAGGAGGAACAGCTTTCTTGTAATCTAGACGTGAATGTCGGTCGGAAAGTCTAGTTCTACCTACATACGCTATTCTGTCGGGATTCTCGTTGTCTACCTCTTCAGTAGAAGAGTCATACTCTTTCTCAGTTGCTTGTTTTGCTTCTCGTTTCTCGTGTATATTTATGATTTCCCTACGAATTTTCTTGTACATACTCTATATACAACTTTGTGTCTTGTGTTTTCCATCGGCTATATTGTCACTCCACCTAGTCAGGACCTTCATTTCTTCTTGATCTTTTTCTGGACAATCTTGCTCTCTTATTAAACAGTTAATCAAAAACTTTAAAATCATGAGCTGAGTCTCGACTTTTCTTTGAACCATGGCTTCGTGAATACTTCCTGGATTCACTCCTGTACGGATAAAACGGTATATTCTGTCTAGATGTTCTCCCATATCGGGCAGGGTGACCAAATAGCTGGCAACCCTTCTTAAACGCAATGAATATATGACCATGTGATCTTCGCCTGGAACTGGATCATAACGACATTCAGTAAGACCTCGCATGATATCTACGTATGTAGACACTTTTGGCGTACGCTGTAACGCTAGATCATGTAGCGTCAGATTTCTTGGCTGAGGCGGGGTGCGAGGAGAACCTCCCCCCGCGGCACCTAAGCTAGAATCGTCGGGGAATACTGTACGTGCTGGTAGAGCGACTGGCAAAGCGGGTACATGTACTGTGGGCTGGGCCGGGGGTGCTGTAACAGGTACTGTAACATTAACTGGACCCACGGGACCAGCGGCTGGAGGAACAGGAATTACATTATTAACGGGAGCAGGCGGGATAGGATTTGCATATTCTGGGACTGTATCATCCAAATAGGACGAAAGAAAAATATCAGCTGCGGTCGGTTTATGACGTAGCTTAGTCGGGACCAATGGTGGCGGTAAATTACAGGGTGCTTCCGGGGTTGCTTTTGGCAAGCCCTCGGCAAGAAGAGGATACATACCTTTAATAAGGGCATTTCTCTGTCTGTCTGACTGTTCTGCTCTAACTCGTTCACCTTCTTCGATTAATTCCCTTTCTTGGGCTCTTTCTGAGGATTCCCTACTTAATTCTGTTTTTCTGAATTCTTTTTCAGTTCTTTTATGAGATTCTTTGCGCCATAACTCGATGGCATCTTTCTGGGACAGTCTGGCTTTCTTTTTCCATAATGCTTCTTCTACTCGCATGATGCACTCGGCATCCCATGTACCTGATACGGGCCATCTATATTTCTCTTCTAGTTCTTTGGTATAGTCCGCCCATAAGTCTAGATATAATATGGCATCTAAGCCATGCTTGTGATACATAAAATGTCCTGGACTGTCCCTAGGAGGGACAGGAACTGCTTCTTCGAGTAACCCTTTTCTGGTCTTTAACTGACGTAATTTCGAGAACAGAGGCATTTCGGTAATACACTTGAAACACAATATACAATAATCACAATAATAAAATAGCGAACAAAGCACTCATACCACGACATAAAAATACATTAATAACAGTTCGAACAGAAATACTACCTGATACACTGAAAACACAATACATGAATTTCTCGAGGGCGAAACTTACTAGAATTACTGGATGCACTGCTAAAACAGTACAGAACATACCGGTCCCATAAAGAGACACGTCATGACCCGTATCCACCTAGGTGAATACTTTGGACTGGATCTGCTTACCCAAACCCAACGGACCAGGAACAAACTAATGATCCTGTCTAGATACTTCCCCCGCGACGGTACTCACCGGGAATCAGAAACTGGAAGGCCTCGGACTGGACTGGACTGCTACGACGTCGGACTACGAACTTCGGACTTCGGAAACAGGTGGGCCTCCGGATACTTCGGACCTTGCACTCTCGGCTTGGGCTCTGGTCGGGACGAACCGCATTCCACACCGCTTCGTCTGGATGTCGGACCGCAGTCTCCGTCTCCTCCGTGGGCCTGAGGGAGACTTGAAGCAGAAATATCTGCACGTGCACGGTATTGTTCCGTCACGGCTGCAGAGGGTCAGGGGACCTGCGTGGCATCGCCAGCGTGTGAGGAAGGGGCTAGTCCCTATCCGGGCGCCATTATGTGGTATATAAATAAATAATACCGGGACTATTTTTGAATTACGTTAACAATAACAGATAGCTCAATAAATAAGAGGCAGGATCCGATGTGTCCGAGTCAGAAGGATTTATTCAGGCAAAAGGGAAGGGACTGGAACGGGACAGCCTGAAATAAAATAGGAAGGAAGGCAGCTGCACCATTTCATCGACAGTGCAGCATATATATAGTAAAACATTACATTATATTACATGCAGTAGGCGTAACTTATGACAAACGTAAGATAAGAACACATGGGTGGAAGAAGAAGGCGTGCACAGGGCGTGCACGTAGACATGTGATGAGAAACGTCACAGAAGTGTCATGAATGGGGCGGAAACATGGAGGGGGCTACCTGAGCAGCTGGGACCTTTAACCTAGTGGTGCGCGCAAACGGGCAATGATGTGTTACCAGGGAGAACTGGGGGCTATGACTTCTACACTAGAAGAGGAGACTAAGGTCTGCGGTGTCAGGACGACATGTACCTATAGCATATCTGGTATCTGGTGTTTGGAGTACATGTTGATAGAATCCAAAAGTTATCGGGGCAAAAGCTACTTGACACTAAGGCTGGTGCATGCATTATTCTACATGTATTGCGTGTGCTATGAATCTTCTATGAATATTAATACGGTAACTCTCTTGCATGGAGACAGAAAGACTAGACCATAGCTGAAACTGTTGATGCGGTTCAGTAGCTTAGGAATGTGAAGAAGGAGGGCTGGACTGATAACTAGAAGCATAACATACTCTTGGCAGACAGGCGGGCAGAGCCAGGCCGGGCACCGCACTGCGCGGCAGGAAGTAAGTGAAGGGTCAGGGATGCAGGTGGGGGCTGCATCGCTCCTCGGAGTGGGTTCAGGAGACTGGAGCTTGAATCTGGTGTCCGGGCCCTTTTGAGGCCTAGAAACGGGGACAATTCAATGAATTAACGTGCACACTGTAAAACGTGGCAACATAGGCCTAATACTCGTTGCTTTCACGAGAACTGGATACTGACATACTAGAGCTGGACACAATCATAATTGCGTCTTTAATCGATCAGAGGGGGATACATGCATATCGATCATGCACATATAACATAGGATGGGGAACACGTAGGCACATATGGCAAGGCAAAATATAATTTTCCACACCGGTACCTTGTATGTTTTAGCGCTGTGGCTGGCTGGCTGACTCGCACTTTCCACGCCACTCACTTCCACCGGGCCCACACTTCCGGAGGGGAGCCTCGGTGTAGCGTAGCTCCCGGCTGCCAACTCCTCTCTCTGTCTCCAGCGCTAATGTCGGGCAGAGGTATCGCCACCTCTCACGCCATGCCAATACTAGCATCCATTCTTAACTGCCGGCTATCCTCGGGCATGTAAGGGCTGTTGTATATAAGTTATGCCCGTCGTTGCCAGTAAGTGCCAGGCGAGCACGGCTGCCGTGACCAGCAGCTGAAGCCATCTTTCAGTTGGCATCGGTGACGAAGCAATGCCTTTATAGCATAAAATCAGCACAGATCCTGTTCGAAGCAGATTGGGTGATTTGACCACGATCACACGAGGTGATAGATGTCAGGGGAGCTGGGATTAGAACTCAGGTGCACTCTATCCGCAGGTGTCAAGTTGACCAAGCGCCCCACAGCGTTGTTGTGGTGTGAGCCTGTGAACCCTATTCACAGAGGCCCCAGTGATGTCACTTCTGCAACATCACGAGCCAAAGTGCAAGGAGAAAGGGTCTATGCACCCCCCCCTCAGACACAAACAGATCATGGCTCTCTTCTTTCACCCCCACAAGCAGGGTTTGCAGCTTCTCTTAAGATGCATCCACCCCTTCTGCTTCGAGCATAGCTCAGTCTTCAAGCAGAAGTGTATCTTGGCGCTTTAGACCACACCTGTTATTATTGCCTAACCCAGCGGTACTCCTTTTATCCGCACCCAAACTGTATACGTTTAGGGATCGCAGTTTGCGCGCAGATCTCTGCAGTGAGCGCCCAACCCAGAAAGCTATCCAACTGAACAAACTGTGTGGCAGGATCCATTTGCTGGCACATATAGCAATAATAGGTGTCCTGCAGAGCGCCAAAATGCTGCTTCGATGAGCTTCAAGCATCTCTATGCTTTCAGAAAAAAAATAAGTTAATAACCATACATTTGGCACTTTGCGCCTAAACCTCCTCTGTCGTTGTACAGCAATTTCTTCCACCTCTCTCCCTTGCCTTATAGCTACAAACTATATATATAACAAATAGTGCCAACCCCAAGCCTGAAGGCGCTTTGCTAATAATATTTCGCTGTACTTCATGTTGTGCTTACACTTGCTTGTATTTCCTGTGGTTGGGATGACACCTCTGTGTAGGACGAAACCTTCACACCAGATTTCAATTCGGTGGGTGGACAAGGGGTTGGCGTCAAATAAACCCTGTTGCTGTTTCCAGTGCCATGCATAGACGAACTGGTGGTCAGGGCCGGATTTATAGCTGGTGGGCCTAGTGCCACAGTCGATTTGCCCTCCCCCACCCCTACGACCTCCTTCTCTGTCGCAAAAGCGGTAACCCAGTTCTTTAATCTGCATTGTGCATGTACTGTTCAGCAGGCACATTAACCCTCTGCGTTACTTGGTGAATCCAAACTGCCCCTAGACATAACTCTGGTTTCACTTCTGCAGGGACATTAATCACCAGTTACTTTTACTTTTTAGTGCTGGTCCCACAAGGAACTCTGCAGCAGCAGGTACTTTTGAATCAGTAAGATAAAAAAAAAAAAAAAAAAAGCGGCAGCCATCAAAAACACAGGCGGTGGTATCCAGCTGCCCCATCGACTGCAATAACCGGGATAAATTTAGCTCTGCTACTAGTTTTGATGACCCAGGTTAGTAAAGTGCTCAGTAATTGTAATGATGGGCCGTTAAGAAAGCAAAAAAAAATGCCCCTCAGGTCTTTCAGTTGTTGGTAAGATTGTCCCAGAATAAGGCGCTGTGAAATTTGCTGTTACTGCACCTATTATCTCCTCAAATAGTTACAGTAATATGTGCTGTGTGGGGCTCGCAGTGTGGGGGGGCTCTTTTTGGGTGTGTGGGGGGCTCGCAGTGTGGGGGGCTCTGTGTGGGTGTGTGGGGGGGCCTCTGTGTGGGTGTGTGGGGGTCCTCTGTGTGGATGTGTGTGGGGGGGCTCTGTGTTGGGGGGGCTCTGTGTGGGTGTGTGGGGGGCTCTGTGTGGGTGTGTGGGGGGGCTCTGTGGGTGTGTGGGGGGGCTCTGTGTGGTTGTGTGTGTGGGGGGCTCTGTGTGGGTGTGTGTGGGGGGGCTCTGTGTGGGTGTGTGTGGGGGGGCTCTGTGTGCGTGTGGGGGGGCTCTCTATGGGTGTGTGTGTGGCATTTGCGAGAGATTAAGCTATTGCCATTGAAAATGACTGCCATTTATTTATCTGTTTTCAAAACCAACACATAAATAAAAAAGTTGTCATTTACAATGCCAATAGCTCTAACTTTTGCAAAGGCAAAACCGTTGCATTGTAAATGCTTGTTTTAACCTTCATTCTCCTTTCGTTGCTCCTGAAGACGTCCGTCTTTAACCACATGATGGCAATATTCCCAAAGAATGCTCACATCATGCACAACAATCCTCAGTTTATTTCTTTGTTTTTGTTTTTTACACAGCAAGTTCGTTCCAAAAATTCAGTTTTGCGCATCTTTGCACATGACTTTATGTTGTTGTTTTCGATCAAGAACACATGGGCAGCCATCATCCAACAGTCCAAATGCGAGTGTGTCCCCTTGAAGGAGGGGCTGAATGAATCTGTTCATTGGGGCTGGAGGCAGCTATTGTGGATGTTGACCCTTCCTGTGAATACACTTGCATTTTCCCTCCCACTGGCAGCCTACCGTTCCCAATACACTTTCTTTCCCTGAGCCGCTTGTTATTCCTACTTTGAGCACCGTCTTTTTTTGTGCATGAACAGTCCTGCCGTGCTTTAACTCCCTCCCCCTCCCTCACCAAAGAGCACGTATTTTTGTATTCTTTATTTTCAGTCCATGCCACCCTTACATAAAAAAATGCCAGCACCCCGCCATCTTACTCAAATATTACCGCCTTGTTTACACACTAGTGTGTTTCTGGCTGTCTGCCTACGCAACTGTCCTCCCCCCCCCCCCCTACCCCCCCTTTAGCCCGTTGCCAGCCCCAGAAGTCCAGCCGAGCTCCTGCTTTTTCGCTTCAAGATTGGGCCATTTGTGCTGTACTGATCGGAGGTGCCGTGCCCCCTCCCCCACCGCACACACAACGTTCAGCGACCTACACAGCGCTTGTTGTGAAGAGCCCATTAAAGAACGACTTTCAATCGGTCAATTAAATTACACTTTGAAATCGACCTCCCAAGGATGAAACGCAGATTAGCCCGGTCACTGTACCTCGCTCTCTCTCCACACCTCTCTCTCTCTCCACACCTCGCTCTCTCTCTCTCTCCACACCTCGCTCTCTCTCTCTCTCTCTCTCCACACCTCGCTCGCTCTCTCTCTCTCTCTCCACACCTCGCTCGCTCTCTCTCTCTCTCTCTCCACACCTCGCTCTCTCTCTCTCTCCACACCTCACTCTCCACACCTTTCTCGCTCTCTCTACACCTATCTCTCTCCACGCCTTGCGCTCGCTCTCTCTCTCTCTCTCTCCCTCTCCACACCTCGCTCTCTCTCTCCCTCTCCACACCTCGCTCTCTCTCCCTCTCCACACCTCGCTCTCTCTCCCTCTCCACACCTCGCTCTCTCTCCCTCTCCACACCTCGCTCTCTCTCTCCACACCTCGCTCTCTCTCTCTCCACACCTCGCTCTCTCTCTCCACACCTGGCTCTCTCTCTCCACACCTCGCTCTCTCTCTCCACACCTCGCTCTCTCTCTCCACACCTCGCTCTCTCTCTCCACACCTCGCTCTCTCTCTCCACACCTCGCTCTCTCTCTCCACACCTCGCTCTCTCTCTCCACACCTCGCTCTCTCTCTCCACACCTCGCTCTCTCTCTCCACACCTCGCTCTCTCTCTCCACACCTCGCTCTCTCTCTCCACACCTCGCTCTCTCTCTCCACACCTCGCTCTCTCTCTCCACACCTCGCTCTCTCTCTCCACACCTCGCTCTCTCTCTCCACACCTCGCTCTCTCTCTCCACACCTCGCTCTCTCTCTCCACACCTCGCTCTCTCTCTCCACACCTCGCTCTCTCTCTCCACACCTCTCTCTCTCTCTCCACACCTCGCTCTCTCTCTCCACACCTCTCTCTCGCTCTCTCCACACTTCGCGCTCTCTCCACACCTCTCGCTCTCTCCACACCTCTCGCTCTCGCCACACCTCTTGCTCTCGCCACACCTCTTGCTCTCGCCACACCTCTTGCTCTCGCCACACCTCTTGCTCTCGCCACACCTCTTGCTCTCGCCACACCTCTTGCTCTCGCCACACCTCTTGCTCTCGCCACACCTCTTGCTCTCGCCACACCTCTTGCTCTCGCCACACCTCTTGCTCTCGCCACACCTCTTGCTCTCGCCACACCTCTTGCTCTCGCCACACCTCTTGCTCTCGCCACACCTCTTGCTCTCGCCACACCTCTTGCCACACCTCTTGCTCTCGCCACACCTCTTGCTCTCGCCACACCTCTTGCTCTCGCCACACCTCTTGCTCTCGCCACACCTCTTGCTCTCGCCACACCTCTTGCTCTCGCCACACCTCTTGCTCTCGCCACACCTCTTGCTCTCGCCACACCTCTTGCTCTCGCCACACCTCTTGCTCTCGCCACACCTCTTGCTCTCGCCACACCTCTTGCTCTCGCCACACCTCTTGCTCTCGCCACACCTCTTGCTCTCGCCACACCTCTTGCTCTCGCCACACCTCTTGCTCTCGCCACACCTCTTGCTCTCGCTCTCCACACCTCTTGCTCTCGCTCTCCACACCTCTTGCTCTCGCTCTCCACACCTCTTGCTCTCGCTCTCCACACCTCTTGCTCTCGCTCTCCACACCTCTTGCTCTCGCTCTCCACACCTCTTGCTCTCGCTCTCCACACCTCTTGCTCTCGCTCTCCACACCTCTTGCTCTCGCTCTCCACACCTCTTGCTCTCGCTCTCCACACCTCTTGCTCTCGCTCTCCACACCTCGCTCTCGCTCTCTCTCTCGCTCTCCACATACCTCGCTCTCGCTCTCCACCTCTCGCTCTCGCTCTCTCTCTCTCTCTCTCTCTCTCCACCTCTCGCTCTCGCTCTCTCTCTCTCTCTCTCTCTCTCCACCTCTCGCTCTCGCTCTCTCTCTCTCTCTCTCTCTCTCCACCTCTCGCTCTCGCTCTCTCTCTCTCTCTCTCTCTCTCCACCTCTCGCTCTCGCTCTCTCTCTCTCTCTCTCTCTCTCCACCTCTCGCTCCAGCTCTCGCTCTCGCTCTCGCTCTCTCTCTCTCTCGCCACCTCTCGCTCTCGCTCTCTCTCTCTCTCTCTCCACATACCTCGCTCTCGCTCTCTCTCTCTCTCTCTCCACATACCTCGCTCTCGCTCTCTCTCTCTCTCTCCACATACCTCGCTCTCTCTCTCTCTCGCTCTCTCTCTCTCTCTCTCTCCACATACCTCTCTCTCTCCACATACCTCTCTCTCTCTCTCTCGCTCTCTCTCTCTCTCTCTCTCTCCACATACCTCGCTCTCTCTCTCTCTCTCGCTCTCTCTCTCTCTCTCCACATACCTCGCTCTCTCTCTCCACACCTATCTCCTTCTCCCCCTGATAGCACGGCTTGTCCTTTATAAAAAAAAAAAAGAATAACTATATTGGCATAGCAAATAGGTCTCGCCTTTGGGGCCTTATAAGTGTTTAACCATGCAACAGTTAATGTTGTTGCACCAAGGATATAGTGCTGCATAACTAAATACTTATAAGGTCCCAAAAGTGAGACCTTTTGGCTATGCCAATGCTTGTTTTTAGGTCTCGCCTTGGCAGTGTATGCGCTGTCTCAGCAAGACCTAAAGTAATATCTGTATGTTGGCAAGCAGCCGGTTGTTTCTCCTGCCGCTTGCCATTTGCTAAAGGTTGTTATCGCTTTTGTTACCTTTGTTTTCAGTGGCTGTTGATGTCCAACTGACTTCTGTGTAGTCCAGAAGCAGCAGCCACCAACTACAGTTTTCATGCGCACTGTTCGGACTTTTTGTTTGTCTTGCACATCTCTGCCTGACCTAAACATGGCAGCGGCGCTTGCGCAAGGAGCCGGTGTGCGCAGCTTTTAACTTTATTGGTGAGCGCGGCTCTTGCTGCATTGACACCTCGCTCTGCATTTAGATCCCGCCGGGTTTGTCCATGAGGCAGTAAGAGTCCGTCTCGTGTCTGGAGTCTGCACCATCCGATCCAGGATGGAGGTGGGTGAAATTGCCTTGGTGTGGGGGGATTAGTAGGCCTTTCACTCACGGCTCAACAATCCGGCTTCGGTTCCGCTCCCCGTGTCCTTTGTTTTAGCAAGAAGGCACTTAGGTGCCTCTCGGCCGTATGTGCACCCCTCGCCAGACAGTGAGGCTGCAGTCACATGTCAGCTTTTTTTCTGCTTGTAATTTGCACACCCAGTGTCTTTCGTGTAGGCTCTCTGACCCAGCCTGCCTCCTGGGAACCCGCTCGCCCATGATGATGCTGATTAATTCCCTTAGGCTACCAGCCTGTGTGTGGGTTCACTGTGAAGTGTTAGAAAACAGACAACACTGGTGTTTTATGTTGTCATGCTTATTCCTGCTCTTACTACCCTGGCAGGAAGTTCTTAAAAATGTTTTCCACTAGATCCAGTGCGCCACATTTCACCCGATGGTTTACCAGCATTTCATCGAATTCCACTGAAGTCTGGCTTAACTAAGCACACTTTTCTACAGCAGTCCGTAGTAGGGAAGGGAACTGCTTTCTGTGAATCTGCTCTTCGTGAAAGAGCGGGTGGGCGCCTCCACTCAGTGAACGTAGCTGGTGGCAGAAGTGCGCTTGTGGTTACTTTGTGTTGTGTTAAGCAGGAGTCCACGCCTGCTCGGATGAATGGCACAGAAGAGGGCATAATGGGCTCACTCAGGCGTTGGGAAGCGCACAAAGCGATCCAGCCAATTAAAAGCTCACCAGAGTTTAAATGGAATGGCTCTGCTTCTCTCTGCACAGCACGCTGAACGGGCTATTATGTGTGGTGTTTTTAATTATGATTGCCCTTAAACTGCCACATAACACAGAATAGAGGCGTCTTGCGGACAAGAATAATTTCCGTGTGTTTGCTATTCGCGTGCCCACACTGCCCTTCCGCACGCCGGCATTTTCACTCCTTGTAGGAGACTTGTGGTGTGAGGTCTTGCAGTTTATTCGTGGGTGTCATTTTAAGCACGCTGTATATTTTTCGTTATTTTTTGGATGGGACCGAGTGGCATACGATGACCCTTTGCAGTGTCACCCCTACGGCTGCACCCAGCCACCAAAACCAATATGGATTTATTATCTGAAGCTTCTCTTGCTACTTGGTCGGGCCTTCTGCAGCACTTGGCCCCTTTCTGCATTTCGTACTCTGTTCATAATGAAATAAAATGATCCAGCACTCCAGACAAACAAGCACTGGCGTTGCCAATAGGTCTCGCATTAGGAAAGTTTGTCATTTACAATACCAATAGGTTAAACTTTCCTAATGCGAGACCTATTGGCAACGCCAGTGCTTGTTTTCTTCCCTAATAAACCTGATTTGCTTCCGCGACGTTTTGATTCTAGTCTCTCCACTACACTTTTTGGCATCCGGACCGCAAATGATGAAATACTTGGGGTTTCAAAAATGAATGGTGAAGGATTGTGTGGCGTCCAATTTACCCAACACGGCAGCTTGTTACCCGTTGACGTTCCTGCACGAGCAAAGCAACCACGTGCAGCGTTGTGCATCTCTGTACTATCAAGCAGGAAGCCTCAGCAGCATGCCAGTCGGACACTTAAAGAACTCATCTGCCTCACAGGATGTGTCCGGGCCCTTCCAATGTAGCGGACAGCACAAGTGCAACATAAACCATATTTTTTTTACTAATGTACCGGACACGAAAACATAACATTACAAAAGTGCGACATTAACAAAACAAGGAAGAAAGCAACCAAAGGGAAGGGAAAGAGTAACACCAGAACGAAGGAGAGGAGAAATGTCAGATGGGTGGATCATACATAGACATTTAAACAAGCACCAAAGAAAGCAGGAAACAATTAAAAACAAGGGGGATTGCCTGTTGTGAGCAGAGCCTGGTGGGGGGCGGGAATGCGAGCGAGGGGAGGAGAATGGAGGGGGAGGCAAGACACAGGCAAGGAGTGTGGCAAATGGCCGGAGGGAAGCCGGAGAGACATGGGAGAAGCTGCTAATTAGGGGGAGGAGAAGCCGCAGAGCACATGCTGGGCGAAGCCCTTTGATGTGCTGTGCGGCCGTGAATGCGCGTGCTTGTTTGCTCACGTGATTCACGTGAACTTAATGAAAACCGCACGAACGAAACCCTTGGGTTCACGAGTTTTTTGAGCACTTGAATTCTCGCTCCCTCAATGCGCTTGCGCGCATTGATAGGTCGTGAGACCTAAAAAGTGAATAGCAAATGAGTATACAAAAAATGTAAATCCGTTCAGCAGGTCTTTTTTTAAAATGTTCTTTATTCTTATTCTTCTTCAAACGATAGTTTGAAGAATAGGAATAAAGAACACTTAAAAAAAGACCTGCTGAACGGATTTTCATTTTTGCTATACTCATTTGCTATTCACTTTTTTGTGGGGAGTGCTGTATCATTGTATTTCATTGAAATTCCCTTGGAAGTTTAGGGGTATTGAGCTTCAGGTCCCTAGCACCCAAACTCTATGATCATGCAGACTAGATTATTGATAGGTGCAGTCATTATTGCCTTATACCCTGGGTTCTCTTTTGTTGTTGTTTCGTACTCTGTTGATATTAAAGCCTGTGCCTCACGAATTCAAGCAGCTGCACCCAGGGATGCCTCACTGCCTTGCACCTGTGTGAGCCTCCCACGGTCAGCCCTGGGCGATTCTTGTCCTCCCTCCCCCCTCCCGCCCCCATTGTGTGCACATCTCCCCACCCCTGTGGTCTGTGTGCCTGAAGCCCACGTTCTTTTGTTAACATATGTAATAAATATATTTTAAACCTTTAAACCATGTTGATTGCAGACACTAATGGCTTATGTTAAATGAGGGGGCAGAGCCCTTCTCATCCTTCGCGACCCTTCTGCCTCTTTTCACATGGTCTCCCATGTTATCTTGCTCCCGAGAATGGAGATTGACATAGGGGGGACGACTGTGTTGCATTGGTTTAGTTCTTTTCTAAGCTGACAAACCGAAGCTGATTCATTGGCCACCTGACAATCCACCTTTTAAAACAGTGATGTGGTGTCACTCCGGTATCTTGCCTTACAAGTTTGAGCTGTTGGCATTGTAAATGGCAATGCCTTTTATTTAAGTGTTTATTAGCAAAACAGATAAATAAAAGGCATTGTCATTTACAATGACATTAACATAAACTCTCGCAAATGCGAGACCTATTGCATTGCAAATGCTTGTTTTAATGGTGGCCTGTGTCCTTGCCTTCAAAGTTCTACTCAAGCTTCATCTTCAAACTGCAAAATCATCTTAGCAGGTAAGCAACTTTAGTTGTTAAACGATTTATGAGGGGAAATCGTTGCTGAGACAGTGTTGTGTGTTAAAATGACAAAGTAATTAAGTATTTCTATCACTATGTGTACATTATGCTGCATAAATCTCCTTTTCTTTCTGCATACTTTGGCCATCCCTGCTATGTAATTTGGTCCCTCACTTCCACATAATTCCAGTGACTCTTCTCAACTCAGTAGTTTGGTGTAAGCATTTTTGAGTTTGTAGTGTTAGTGTATGTCTGAGACGAAAAAGTTTTTTCATTTATACGAATTTGTGAATGCATTGTTTCTTTCCCCTTTATTTCGCTAGTCCTTTACTTTGTACTATATTGTAGTGTTTTTACTGATGTCCATGTACGTTGTGCTGTCAATTGTGCATATAAAAATATGACCTATTATCTTGGATTCGTGACCAGTAAGTGTAGGCCCTCGGGATGTGTTATCCAGTAGAACTATCTGCAGCAGCATCTTAAGCATCGCTATTTCCATTAGTGATAAATGGCTAACATATTTTGATTTGTCAACCTGCAGGCCATAAACAGTTTTGCAAACTAAATCATTCATATTTTATTTTCAGGGAAGTAGTTCCTCTGAGAGATCCAAGTCTGTGGTGTCTTCACGATCAAAGCGGTAAGTGAACTAGTGGAAGAACATTTTTAATTGTCAAATCGTATTTGTCAGCAATAATTTGCTCCTGTGTAAGCTTTACAGCACTTTACAATGCTAAAATATGAGTAGAAAATATATTTTGTTCTAATGGATTTTTCTGACTGCAAGTTCCTCACCGTAAAGCTATTCTCAAGCACAAGACTGGAACCGGAGGATTTTTCAGCACAGCCCTTGTTACCTGGCAGGAGGCAACTTTCAGCTCCGTGACTACTCCGCTCCACTCCGGAGTAGAAAATAAGTATATTAAAAGCGATGTTTTAAACGCAACGTACTTGTTGACTCGGACTGTGTCCATGGACATGAAAAAGGTCAAAAGTTCCCTCCTTTAGAGGCCCTCCTCTGGATAAGGAAAGCAAAACAATTGACATAGTAGGCAGAAAAAAGAAAAAAGCAAGAGGCCAACTGCCACACAATAGGGGATGCAAAGTCAGATGCTTTCTTAAACCAGTAATGGATCCATCAATGTGAGGAAATAGAAGAACTGATGCAGCACCTCCCAGATTAGAGTCAAGAAAAGGGGCAGAGAATTCATACAGTAAGGCAAAACACTAGCTAGTGCATACCTCAAAAATGCTTTGGAGGCAGCAAAAACCGCAACTAGGCAAATGTGCGCCTGTATCACACTCTGGATATGACTGCTCAGTGTCCTGGTTTTACCTGAAAGTGCAACGCCTGCATAATTAACATACCCTTCACTGGTAGGAACTTGTTTGGGTCGGCTGTGGACTAGTCGCTATTAGAAATTGGGTTTCTAGTTGGAAGAGGTATGCATCCTGTCCAAGCAGGAACCACAGTCCTTGTCAGAGTAAGTCAGATACACATCCTAATTGTTATTAATCTGTGGTCACCCTCTGGTAACTTGGCACAGTACAGTAAAACAGTGAAAACGCCTCACAAAAATAATCCACACAAGGTTAGACAAATGGAGCTTAATTTAATGAACAAAACAGACCTAAACGACAAAGATCCAATATGTAGAACCCGAGTTATGAATCGTTAAAGAATATCTTGATATATAGTGCATAATCATAATGAGCGAACCAGGGCTATCTGGTCATGCTGGATCAGGTCAAATCCGAAAAGTCAAGCCAACCGTGATGGAGCACAGGTCGGATACAATAGCTACTCGGGAACCACTGGAAACCATACTTTCACGGAGGATGCATTGACGAGCAGCTGGGGCGATGCGTCAGCGGCGATCCAAAGGATTGTTGGTGAGGTGTCGGTTCTGAGTCATGCAGTTCAGTTCTATAAGTGGCATTTTTGGACTAACAATTTAAAATTTCGGCTTTACAATAGGTTGTGATTTTAAATTGTGAGTCCAGAGACCCCAAACTCGAAATGTCTTTCTTGTCCCAATTGGACATTAAGCTTATAAAATGTAATTAGGTAATCCCAATGTTAACCTATGGGAGAGATGAGTCTTGCAATAGAGAAAAACGAATTTTAAAGTTTTTCACTTCCTGGACATGTAAAACTTAAAAGTACATGTCCAACTTTTTAAATACACCGCACCCTGCCCTTGGGGCTGTCCAGGGCTTACCTTAGGAGTGATGTGTGTGTGTGTGTGTGTGTGTATGTGTATGTATATGTATATGTATATGTATATGTATATATATATATATATATATATGTATATGTATATATATATGTATATATATATATATATATATATATACACATACATCTCTTGAGTTTCACACAACACATTGTAATCTGGAGAAGATTTATAGATGATCTGTTCATAGTGTGGGATGGTGGAGAAGACAAATTCCTGGAATACTTCCAAATACTGAATAACAGCACTCCCAGTATAAAATTCACCTATAACATCACCCAGGACAGAGCGGTCTTTCTGGACACAGAAATATATATAAAGAATAACCAAGTTGAAACAACTCTCCATCGCAAAAGCACTGCAACAAACGCAACATTAGAGGCCACGAGCTTCCATCAACAATCGCTGATAACAAGCATCCCATATGGGGAATTTTTGCGTCTCCACAGAATTTGTAGTGAAGAAGAGGAATGGCAGAAACAAAGCCAAAATGCCATGCAACGTTTTCACAAAAGGCAGTATAATCAAACATGTGTCAAAAAATGCTGGAATAGAGCTAATCAAACGCCAAGATCAGACTGCCTAAAATTGAAGGAAACTCAAACCCCAACAGAGGAGGAACCAATCAGATTGATCACAAACTACAGTCAAGAAACAAAACAACTAAATCAAATCCTGAAAAGAAATTGGAAAATTCTTCAGCTGGATCCAGTGATAGGTAAAAAAATGGGAAAACATCCAACAGTCACATACCGGAGAGCAAAAAACCTACAGGACCAACTTGTTCATAGCCACTTTCAACCAACAACAAAGAAATCAAACTGGCTAAAAACCAAAGGATTCATAAAATGTTACAACTGTAAAGTCTGTGAAATCGCCAAACCAACAACAGAAATAACCATGCATAACAACAAGATCTGGCGAATCAGGGAATGTATAACATGCAACAGCAAATACACAATATATATGATCGAATGTCCATATAAGCAAAGATACATAGGAAGCACCATTTGCGAATTAAAAAAACGCATACTGGAGCATGTCCGAGCAACTGTACATAAGGATAGGAGCAACGCGGTTGCTA